>NC_092089.1:49911501-50276617 GCF_045679555.1 Salvelinus alpinus | reverse complement strand
TGGGGATTTAGCATGGCGTTAAGGTTCGTGTATCCCGGTTGCGAGTAAACTAGCGACTGGTGCCCGTTGGAGGCAGGCGACAGCGGGGACAAGTGGTGCGCCGTGGTCGGCGCCCACGACCCATGGTGGCTACTCTGCGTCTGCTGGTGCACCAGGTGAGATCTATGGTGGAAGCCACTGCTCAGGTCCTCTCGACTCGCCTGAACGCTGGCTTTGTTGTGCTCCTGTTGCCCGATATGGGTGCCGCTGGTCCAGTCGGTGTTGGAGGTGGGCAGCCACTGGTGGTGCGTCAGGCTCATCGGATGTCCCGTGTTGGTCGCCGCTAGCCCCTGCAAGTACTCGTGGTGCATCATTTTCTGCACCTCTCTGTAGGTCGTCCCCTGGTGCATCCTGTCCGAATCCGGATGCATGAGCGGGTTGGACGGTAAGGAGTTATTCCGCGGAATATACTGAGCTGTTGTAGCCATGGCTCCGACTTCGAAAACTGACGAGTACTTCGGAGGTCTGGAGGCTTTAGAGCTAAAAACGCAACAACCTGCTCTGGGAGGTCTTGGGGGAGAGCTAAGACACGCCTCCTCTTCGCTTGTATTGGCTCCTTACGGATTCAAGCCCACAAGAGGCATAGCCTACGTTGCAGAGCGCATTTTACGCACATAACGAATAGGGCTCTATTTCACATATACTATATAGAAACATGTTCATTCTATATATTACATTTATATTTTAGTCTATTGGTAACTTTACGGTCTCTGAATATGACTTAGGTTTCTGTTATCCTCTCTCGTGGGCTGCTTGTTTGCATGTCGCAGGCGCACAGAACTCGCAATTGGTCGCCCCTTTCTCATTTTTTCATCCATCCACTCTCTCCAAGCCAGGGCGGAGAGGGTTGGAAAACAGTACGAAATGATTGGGTTTCGTTGGGTTCGTTCGGGTTGTTTTGCAAATAACCACGTGGGGGAGTACGGGGATCTTTTTGATGGGGTGACAAAATCCCCCCTCCACCTTGATATCCTTTTAGTCAGTGATGACTAACTGGAGCGCTCCCTATTTAAGAAGATTAGTATTCTTATAGTGTGGTGTTCTAGAATTACAACCACCCACAAAAAAAAGATGCATGTAAATAAGCACTGTGTGATGTAGATATTCCTATGAATATGGTGAGAATGTGTGACAAATCTCAATGCCCTTTTCCTTTAATAATAAAGGCTACCCTTTAATCATTTATCCCAGTTGTTTATGACATTTCCAATGTTAACCACTTAGAAAAAAAGGTCCTGTACAGAACCATAATAGCAATTATAATTGCTTGCTTCATATATGACACCTCTAAAGGTTCTATATATAACCCTTTTGTAGGGTGCTTTGATCAGAACACCAGGGGTTCTTCTTCACATTGGGTTCCATATAGGGTTCAATATTAAACCAATTTCGGTTCTGTATAGAACCTTAAGGGTGCCATATATGAAGCAAGCATAGAACCCTTTTTGGTTCTATCTAGAACCTTTTCTTTCTAAGAGTGTATGATCTCCTCATCAACGCTTATCATTAGGCTTTACTCTTTCTCTTTCTCTCTCTCTCTCTCGCACACACACACACACACACACACACACACACACACACACACACACACACACACACACACACACACACACACACACACACACACACACACACACACACACACACACACACACACACACACACACACACACACACACACGCACACACACGCACACACACACTTTTGTCATTGGATAGGGCTTTGGACAATTGTAACATACATCTGCTAATTTTTCTATTATGCTAAATGAATAAGGGCATGGATAATAATGTGTTTAAGGATTCAAATTGTGGTTATACATGTAACTGTAAGTCGCTCTGATTAAGAGCGTCTGCTCAATGACAAACATGTCTAAACTGTATAAGAGTACTATAAGAGTACCTTCTTAAAAAGTTATGGTTGTCAAATAAAATTATCTCCAAATATCACGTAAAATTTTACCACCCGTGAAAATGTGGACCTATATGCAAAGCTCATGAAAAGCCGAAGGTATTTTATAGCGTTTCTCTCGAAGCATTTTACTAAACAGCAACTTAGAGTGAAAATCCTGTGTTTCTCCCTCCTGGCTTCTTCCACACTCCTCTCCCGGTTGATCTGATTATTTTTCCCTTCACGTTTTGTCCCAATAGCAAATTACCAATTCTATGAATTGCAAAGCAGCCTCGGAGACGCTGAGGGGTAGAGAGGGGGGAGATGCGAAGATTGAAAGGGATCTTTGCAAACACAATCACGTTCTTAAATGGAAATGCGGGGCTTTAAACAAATCTTACATCTCTCCCGTTCCAGTCGCCTAAAACTCCGCAATCAGGCGCATGTACCACTCCTTCTAAAACTGAAGCTTTTTGGAAGCTTTTTCAGGCATCACTCTTTATTTGAATTATTTACCTGAATGCATTTTATCTCACGCGCGTGTTTATGTTGTTCTCGTCTCTCACATGACACTGCTCTCTGTTTGTAGGCTACAGTGGGACGCGCTGTAATATTTATTCATTTTGATCCCCGGACTAGAGCACGATTTAACGGTAAGTTTGCTCTCTTTTCTGCTACGTGTGTCCTTACTTCACTCTGGCACGACACGACACTGAAGAATATAGCGCGTGTGTGGATAAGATGCTCTTGGGGTCACAGGTGCTCGTCATCATCTCTTGAAAGGCGTGGTTTTGCCCGTCCAACCTTTATATATTTATTTTTGATTGACTAAGGGGAGACAATTCCCAAGAGTTGGTCAGGTGTAATTTAGAAATCATTCAAAAGTTACAGAGGAATTTTGATTTCATAATCTACAAAATATTCAGTGAAATATTTGAGGATGTATTCAAATAGAAAGATGCAATGTTAGTTGTTATCGAAGTGTCTGTTTTCATTAATAACATAATAATAGCAGTGTTATAGGCTACTGCTTAGTGACTGATTAAATGTAAATTAAAGCCATTATCCTTATTTGCTACCTTGAATTTGATAATATACCAAATAACAGGTAGGCAATATAAACAAATCGAATAGGCTGGTTAACACAACCTCTTCAAACTATTCAATATGCAAATCATCTACATATCAAAACGCGTTGTGTGTTGCTTTGATACATTCAGTAACCTAATACAACATTTCCACTTGAGTAAAATAGTTTAGATTCATCTGAATACCACTTGATCAGCCAAGGGCCTTTGCATGTTCATTTGTAAGATGTTAAGTCAGTGCCGAACATTTTGTAAGGACTTTTAAGATCCCTGAACCCTTGGAAACTACTCTGTCGAGTTGTGACTGTTGGCGGAGAGTCAGTTCCACGCCTCGGTTAATGAAGACGCGTTACCATTCAGTCATTCTCGTCTCCAAGTCTATAAAAAGTGTTTTCTGCCGGGGAAGCGGTGCTGCCCGGGCAGCCACAGACATACAGACCAACTCTTGTGCTTTGCCAGCCAGCTCGAGGAGCTGTGGAAAAAAAAGATCCAGATGCTCACCCCTCTCTTTGTAAAGAATATGGCCTTGTGTGGAACTAGGTGAATTTTTGCTAAGATGCACGAGGTTGCTATGGAAAGAGCGTTGAAAGGGATGACACGCATCTTACTACTGATGAATGATACGCGGTACAGGAAAAGGCAACAACAAAAAAAGAGGTCACGATATGATGAATTCATAAAAAAAGACAGTGGAACACACAATTATGGGGTTTCTGTAGCTGACTAGTGAGTATAAAGCATGGTGATGCGAGTTGAGAAAGCCCGGGTGACCCTGTCCCAAAATAATAGTCTCAATTTTCAACAGTCTGCCTTGTGTCACATTGAACCCTTTCTAAACACCATTCCCGTCCCCTTTTCTCGCACCGCTCTTTTTTATAGTCCGGTCACGTCCAAGTGCACTAGCCTATGCAGAAATGTTAGTATTCATTGTGGTTGGCTAACTCTATGGTGAAGAAATTGACTTCCGCTGTAGCCTATTTGGGCTATGGACATTTTGAAAAATAAGATAGACAATCTATCTGCATACGTTAGGATGAAAGTGCATGTGTATCTTAGCAGCAGGCTGTAGCATTTCGTTTCTGCACTCTACAATAAACTCACCACCATTATTTACAATTATGCGTCTGTTCATAAACTACAACAATGTCGTCGTGTGACGTTCTGTGCCCAAAGGACTTGTATCAGAAGTATTTAAAAAATATATTTTTCCTTATAGTATGGCTTGCGCTCCCTGCCAGTCACGTGTTAAAGCCTCACGTGGGACCTCCTCGACTTGAATACAATTATAACCTGGAAGCGCCTCAACCAACAGCCACCCGGTCCACTCTTAGTTTAGCCTAACCATGTTCCTAGAAGGCAATTCCGAATGATTAAACAGAAACATCAGTATTCAAATACCTGAAATTCATAGGCCTACCCCCACAACAACCGTCTAACAGTATTTATAATATCATATACTATTTGTACAATTATAGTATTCATAGCATTCAATATTCAAGTAAAAAAAATGACTTGTGTAAAAACGTTATTGACTCAATTTACAAATTCAAACAAGGACATTGAGACCTAATTCTGTTTTTAAATAAATTAAATAAAGTTGCAGGGATTGTCTTTTTAATAGGCTAATAAAACTCTTGAGGATAACAGTCACATTTCAATTTGAATGCACTTTCAACAACTGTCACCCAGTGCCTAGAATTACAGGCCTAGCCCACTGTAAGTTTGGATCTATTTCTACAGGTCAAAGTCAAATATGTGTATTTCCTCTATGCTTGCCTGTCCATGAGCTAAAAAAAGAAAAAATGCTAAACAAAAGTATTTTATATTCCTCCAAACAATTAAGCATTGAAGCTGGTGCTTTCTGAAAGCCATTTCACCGAAATACCTTTCTCAAACTCAGATGGAGAATGATGATTTTAAGTTCCTAAAATTAGACCCATTGTATGCTAGACATCTCCCTGCATAGTCCCAGAAAGGAAACCCATATTAGACTGCACTGTATTTGATGTTAAACACACCTGTATTCCACTTCTAGAGGGTCATTCAATCGACCGTTGCACCTGCCACCTCTAAATTTGCATTAAACATTTCTGAAAATACCTATTATTCACAAACTTCCACAATTCAGATAATTGTACTTTCCCCCACTTTCAGTCTTTCTTTTTTGACAGACTTGCGTAATATGCACTAACTACACGATCGCTATAGCCCATTTGCCTAGTGCGTAAAGGACCAACGTCCTATGCTTTTCAGGTAACTTTTTTCCCTTTCCTTTTTGGCTAATGAACTCGGCGCTTCTGCCAGCATCCCCCTGAGAACGCGAGGAGAACGCTTCTCTTGTGGTAAAAGGTGCGAGATTTCTCCCTATTTCTTATACTAATTAGACGGGGGTCTGAACACGATATGGGATGAATATTCATGAAAAGGCACCGGCGCGCAATTAGTCGTGGAGAGAGTTCCTAACTTCAATCCCCGATCAGCACCGCGCGCAACAGAATGGGGTACCGCTCCCACTACACGGGGTGCGTCTGTGGTGCCCAGCCCACCACTCTTTGAACAGTCTATTTGTGTCCGTTCCTTTCCTGTCGTTCATGTTTTAAAGCTGCCAGCACCAAAATGTCCCGCTTGCCCACTTAATGCCACTTCCCAAAAGGGAATGAGAAATAAAACACCACCACAACAACAACCTGGCGCCAGTATTAGAGTATTTACATTTTTAATAAAGCTATTTTGGGAAATTGTGTTTTGTATACTTTGGTGGTCAAAGTTAAGAATATAATTTCTCGCTTGATGCCTGAAATGAAATCATTGTTTAGTCTCATACTGCAACATTAGTAAAAAGGTAACAGTAAAATCATCAGGTTAAAATAATCAGATGGTCAGAGATAAGCGGACATCCTTTCTTTGCACAGGTGCCCATGTCTCTTACCAAACATTAGGATATCAATGGATTAGAATACACTCAAGGAGTTATAGGAACAAGAGAACACTAATCGATAGCACAATTAAAGCCCATATACAATTCACTATATCGGGACCACTTTTCACTTTACTTTCAGAGTTCCAAACCTTCCATCTAACTCCGTGACGGGCTTTAAAGCATCAGGCTTGGCATCCATCCCCTAAGCCCCTTCTCAGCTCCTGTCTACCTCTCTGCTGGGGTGTTGGTGCCTGGGCTTCAACCATCAGACCTAACCTGTGTGGCTTCCTGTCCGTCCACAGAGGGACACGATCCTCTACTTTGAATTCAAAGTGATCCTTATCCTCTCCCCCCTCCTGGACGTGTGTGCCTATGCCTCTTGGTTTGCCTCTCGCTTCCATAAAGATGTGTTTATGTATGTATGTATGTGCGGGGGGGGAACACAGGGAGGTTTTGGAAGGTTGGTCGAGATAAGCAGTGGAATTTGTGGCTGTGTGAATATGGATGGGGTCCCTGCTCTCTTAGAGACTGACTGATAGAGAGGTAAACAGCTTGTGGGCTGGAGGGGTGAGATGCATGCACCTGAATACATTTTGGCAGCATCCCCATCTCTTCTTCTTCTCTGCTCTCTCACTGTCTCCCTCTCTCTTTTCTCTGCTCTCTCTCCACCTGCGAAGGCCTATCGAATTATAGTCCTTTCGTGAAATATGGTTGTGTTGTGCTTTGGATTGGAAAGGGGGTTCCATTGTTATCAATATGCTGAGTACAGTAGTGTTTTGTTATTCTTTCGACTAGTTTTGCTCAACTTTATGTGCTGATGTTGCTTAATCATACGTTGTGGTGCTAAAGGGAGGGCCTAGTTGGTCACTTATTTTGTTTCAGCTCAGATCAGCATCATTCTACACCGTTCTTAATTTCCTACCTTCACCATCATCATCATCATCATCATCATCGTCGTCGTCGTCGTCGTCGTCATTGTCGTCATCGTCATCATCGTCTTCTTCTTGTTACTTCCTTATTCATCTCTTTTCTTCCTTCCTTTCCTTCCCTCCCGTCCCTCCCGTCCCTTTCTCCCCTTTTCTACTCTATCTCTCGTCCCCTTTGTTGAAATGATTAGGAGAAGCGTTAATATGATCACCACAGAGCCGGTGTTGACCCTCTCCTCTCCTCTCCTCTCCTCTCCTCTCCTCTCCTCTCCTCTCCTCTCCTCTCCTCTCCTCTCCTCTCCTCTCCTCTCCTCTCCTCTCCTCTCCTCTCCTCTCCTCTCCTCTCCTCTCCTCTCCTCTCCTCTCCTCTCCTCTCCTGACAGGGGCCTGAAGACAACACAGCCTCACGCAGGCTCAGCAACACGCAGGTTACCACCCCAACAGGACACACCACGCCACCCGGCAGGCTGAGATGTCACGCACTACACGTGTGTGTGTGTGTGAGTGTAAGCCACAGGAGGTTGGTGGCACCTTAATTGGGGAGGACGGGCTCGTGGTAAGAGCTGGAGTGGAATCATGGTTTCCATGTGTTTGATGCCATTCCATTCGCTCCGTTACAGCCATTATTATGAGCCGTTCTCCCCTTAGTAGCCTCCACTGGCGTAAGCATGTTGCCCCCCCCCCCCCGCCGAATGTCCATCCATCCTGCTTCTCCCCCTCAGCCCACCCATCCTTCCTCTCTACCTATCCACCCTTTCATCCTCTGTCTCTTTTCTTCATACTGGACCGGAATGTGAACGAGTAAAGTTGGCCTCGCGGAGAGAGAGTGCGTCCACGATAACTGATGTCAAATAATAGATAGATTCACTTCTGCAGGTTGAAGGTTGTACTTTATGACAAATTACATCAATTAAAGGGATAGTTTTCTGTGTTGTTTACTCCAATCAACCTGGAAAACTATCCCTTTAAATATTTACATACTGTAGATTTTTACAAGAGGACACATATGGATTATCTTGAGTACACAACATAAAATATATTTGTCTATATTAGGAGGATTGTGTCTCTGTTGAAATTGAGAGGACGTCTGGTTTGGGTACCACAAAACATGAATTTGTAAAACCTGTCAGTTTAGAAGAGGTTAGTAACAGGTGAGGAAAACGTTTAGAAAAAACCAAAGCTGTAAAAGTTATGTGACTCACTGAGATATGACTGAACTATTTTCCGTTTGACTATTGCATAGTTTTTTGTCGGTAACATCAATTGATACTATTCACTAAGGAAGAAAACAAGTTGAATATTATGATAGTGTACACAGCTACTTCAATATCAGGCAGGAATACTCGATATTGCGTACATGAGTGAGACCATAGAATTAGAATGACCTGCGGTTATTTTTATTTTGGCTCATTAGTTATTCTCTTTCTATAATCCTGTAATCAGATTTATCCTCGTGTACCATTATAGAGGGATGTTATTTAAGCTGGATGTCTTTGCACTATATTCCTTTGAGTGCCATGTCAGTAAATGTTCAGTAGTGGATTTAAAATGTTAAGACAGATAGGCATACTATCTTGATCACATTTTGTTTTTACTTTACCTTTAAGAAATACTATGCATATTAAAAACATGCATCAATAAAAGCTGGGATAACGAACCTACAACACGCAGTATATCAAACCCATTTAGAAAGTTAAGGCAGACTTCTTACAATACGTAGTTCCTAGCAGCTGAGAGAGACAGAGACAGAGACAGAGACAGAGACAGAGACAGAGACAGAGACAGAGACAGAGACAGAGACAGAGACAGAGAGAGAGACAGAGAGAGAGAGAGAGAGAGAGAGAGAGAGAGAGAGAGAGAGAGAGAGAGAGAGAGAGAGAGAGAGAGAGAGAGAGAGAGAGAGAGAGAGAGAGAGAGAGAGAGAGAGAGAGAGAGAGAGAGAGAGAGAGAGAGAGAGAGAGAGAGAGAGAGTGTGTGTGAGAGAGAGAGAGAGAGAGAGAGAGAGAGAGAGAGAGCGAGAGAGAGAGAGAGAGAGACCTTATTTGATCCAGCAGGCTTTTCACTGGGGCATAGACTGATCAGTCCTGTCCCTCTGGTTACTCTCCTAGTTCTGGCACAATAACAGACAACTCCAGCCTTACACGCACACGCACACGAACACACACACACACACGAACACACACACACACACACACACACACACACACACACACACACACACACACACACACACACACACACACACACACACACACACACACACACACACACACACACACACACACACACACACACACACACACACACACACACACACACACACACACACACACACACACACACACATATTACTGCACACTCACCAGATAACTTAGCTGCAGTCAGAGACCCACTGGAAAGTTATTAATGAGCTGTTTAATTTTAATTAGATAGTAATTCATGTTAATGCTTGCTTAATGGAGCCAAATAATTCCCCTCGGTCACTTGGGGTCTTTATGCTTCGTTTACCGGCCCCCGCAGTTATTCTCCCTTTTGCTTTTATATTAGATTTCAAGTCATTCTAGAGAATGGGATTATACAATGAATATGGGAAACATATGGATCAATCGAAGCGTGTGTGTGTGTGTGTGTGTGTGTGTATGTGTGTGAGCACATTCATTTGTGTAAGTGTGTGTGTGCCTACTTGCGTATGCTAGCGTGTTGGTGTGTGTGTGCATATTCATTTGTGTGTATGTGTGTGCATCCATTTGTGTGTGGGAGCTAGTAGATGGCTCTCATTTCTAAATGCACCACCCACTACAGTAAATGAATTAAGTCCAGAAAAACAAAAGGTCAAGCTGAGTATTGAGCGCACGCTGGGGTCGAAACCTCTCAGGTGGAAGTGCAGCCTGCAGTACATCTCCATACGCCGACAAAATAGTACCGGGGTCGCGACCTGAGCATGAGGGTATGGTAAAATGTGCAAACCTCTAGTCGTGTGCTCTGGCTGTTGTAGATGGTGTGTTTCCAACACACCTAGAGGGTTAAAACAATGTTAATATAGGAATGAGTGTAGGAGTGACCAAACGTTTATGCCCTTACCAAACAAGGGGTCATGGCTAAGGCACTGACCAGCCAGCCTGTCTCTCTGCTGTCTGGCCTGTGTGTGTGCCGGGACTGCGCCGGGACCGCATCAAGGCACTAAGCCAGCCGGCTGAATTGAGTTAGTGGCTACAGACGGCTTTTAATTGTTGATTGACCAGTCTGAGTGCTGCCTGTGCCGGGGTCACTTAAGATAGCACAGGGGGAGGTCCCTAGGCCCCAGCTGCAATTTCAGCCCCACACGACCCAGGGAGAGGGAGGAGGGCGGAACAAGATGGAGGGACTGACGGAAGGGAGGAGGGAAGAAGGAAGGAGGAGAGGAGAGTTTAGAGAGAGGGTTTGAGAGGATATGGACTGTTTCTTTACTTGTTTGTTTGACCAAGAAATTGATTAATTAAGGGGTTATTACACAAATATAATACACATGGGCTGATGGGTCCCACATAGAAGGACATCAGTTATTGAAGCTCAGGTCCAAGCTCAAGTATTTTGAGCCCACCCCGTACAACAAATCCATATTCTTTGATCCGTTTGACAATTACAAATTTGACTTTGTATTCGTTCCATTTATCCCAGCTCACTCTCTACCTCTCCCTCTTCTCCTCCCTCTCCTCTCCTCCCTTCTTTTAATTTGGCACAGGGGCACCAAAGCCCACTCTTGCTGTTTAAGCGGGGGTGCGTTCCCTCGCCCCTTTTCGCCCCTCTCCCTCACAGCAGGTGCGCGTCCTTCCCTAACATTTGTTATCTCTAATCCTGCAGGTTCCGAGCACAAAAAGAGCGTAGTAAAGTCTCTCACCACCCTAATCCCTCCATCCCTCAACTCCTTTTTTGATGGCGTTTTTTCTCTCTCCATTTCTGGGGGGAGGGGACGGAGAGACACTCACTCTGATTACCACACAGTTTTATCTATCTGGGAGCCCCTTGGAAATTCAGGATCGTGGGGGCTTCGTCTGTTTAGCTCCCCGGTCCCGACTTTCCCTTTTTGCCCCCTCTACCCGTATCATTTACAGTCATTTTCTGGCAATTAAAAGGGAGCGCTGCTGCAGGTTTTTGGCCCGCAGTGCAATGCTACATCACTGATGAATAATTCTTCAGCCTGCAAACTGGAAAGCTAGCCTTTCTTTCATGTGGGGCTTTGTTGATTTACCATTAAAACTTGCTCTGCGGTGGGCTTTGCCGTGGAGGGTTGCTCTGTGGTTTGGTTTGTGATGGAGGGGGGGGGAGAGAAATTATATATGAAGTGTACATATGCTTCGTGTCAGTTTTTTGAAGTCTAAATTTGGTAGTGTGTTGACTCATTTTATATTTCTGTGCATCTGGAAGGTTTGAATGAATATATACTGGTCATTCTTTTATCAGACACATTGTGCTCAGACTTTATAGTATTCATTCATTTTAATTCATCTTCATTCGTTCATTGATTCATATAGCTATTACTGCTTTATTATCGGGGTTACTTTTGGGTGATTTGACACCACACACAGGGACAGATCTATCTCATAATCACACGCACACAAACACGCATGTATGGACACACGCACTGCCCCCCCCCCCCACACACACACAGCTTCCCCCTGTCTCCAATGTCTTTATACCCATCATCTCTTACAGGCTGATATACGTAGATCCATACACAGAGATACACACACACACAAACAAACATAAAACAAACACACAAATCTCACACCATCATACCACGGACACACATGGACACACACTGAAGACATAATGGTGATAATGGTGGCCGAAGGCATTCTCAGCAGGGTCTCTCTCTCTCTCTCTGAGTAGTGCACCGATCAGCTGATGACACACACACACACACACACACACACACACACACACACACACACACACACACACACACACACACACACACACACACACACACACACACACACACACACACACACACACACACACACACACACACACACACACACACACACACACACACACAGCCAGGGGACATTACAGACTGGCACCTCAAATAAGTGTTTATTGTGTGTGTGTGTGTGTGTGTGTGTGTGTGTGTGTGTGTGTGTGTGTGTGTGTGTGTGTGTGTGTGTGTGTGTGTGTGTGTGTGTGTGTGTGTGTGTGTGTGTGTGTGTGTGTGTGTGTCAATGTGTGCTGCTAAACACTCACAGAAAATGCATCCAAAGGCTCTCCACTATGCAGTTTGAATTATATAGCCTAATGCTGCTTCATTGAATTCCATTAATGAACTACTCATTTGAATTGACAATGTGTTACAGTAATATCATGTATTGTAATGCGTTATTTAAATCTGTGTAATGACTATGCAAAGCATCCAAATAAAGAAATATTTAAATATAATCTATTTTAACCCGTCACACTATAATTTTTAATTAGTTACATTTCTTGTATTTATCAAAATGTTCAAAGGGATGTTCAAACCAAAGATGACATTTTATATACTATGCTCTCTCTCTCTCTCTCTCTCTCTCTCTCTCTCTCTCTCTCTCTCTCTCTCTCTCTCTCTCTCTCTCTCTCTCTCTCTCTCTCTCTCTCTCTCTCTCTCTCTCTCTCTCTCTCTCTCTCTCTCTCTCTCTCTCTCTCTCTCTCTCTCTCTCTCTCTCTCTCTCTCTCTCTCTCTCTCTCTCTCTCTCTCTCTCTCTCTCTCTCTCTCTCTCTCTCTCTCTCTCTCTCTCTCTCTCTCTCTCTCTCTCTCTCTCTCTCTCTCTCTCTCTCTCTCTCTCTCTCATGCACGTTGTACAATACAGACTGGTGGTGGGTTTTATCCAGCTGCCTAAGAGCAGGAGGAACAGGAGGGAGAAGAGGAGGGGGATGGGGCGGTTAGGGGGGGTTCGAAGGTAAATCCTAAATCCGAGAATCCTAACGGCGCGCCCATCTCAGAGACCCGAGGGTGCCCGTGTTTGAGTGACAGCTCTCCTTTCAGTATCGCTGTGGGATGGGGGAGGGATTAAAGCTGTCTCCCCCTGAAGGGCCATTGTGGCTCAGCGTCTCCCAGCTGCTTCTGCACCCCTCCACAGCTTTCTCTCTCTGGGACGACTGGGAGACAGGGAAAGGAGGAGTGAGTGGGTGTGTGTCGGGGGTGGAGGGTGGTGGAGGTGGGGGGGTACAGGCAGAACTGACCCCCTTCTTTATTTCATGTTTTTTTTTCTACAATATTTGTTGTGTGTGTGTGTGTGTGTTTGTGCTTTTGTTTGTGCATGTGTGTCATTTCATGTGTGTCTGGACAATTTGGATAATATTTTATTGCATAGGAACATCACACAGAGAGAGAGAAATAACCTCAACACTCAAAAAGTCGTTTCTGCTGTCTCATCATCTGTTGGTTTACATAAAATAAGGACAATTTTATGTAATCTAAGGTGAAACATAATGCTGTACGGATTACCATATAGACTTGCAGTTTTACATTGCACCTGGAAAGAAATGCCAGGGTTGAGAAGCCTGTGAGGAGACTTACATGTTTTGCATACTTTTCAGGGAAGAAACGTTAAAATATTTAATCAGATTTGTGATCATGGCTGCTGTATGGGGTGAACATCACACATGTTCTCGCACAGTACACAGTACACAGTACACAGACACACACACACACACACACACACACACACACACACACACACACACACACACACACACACACACACACACACACACACACACACACACACAAAATGCACCCACACTGTTGTCCCCTCCCCCAACTCTGCTCTCTGCTCCCCCTACCACGTCACGTGCTCGTGACAGATGCTTATAGAAGATACAGTTTGATCAACAATCTATGGGATAGGTGACACAGCAATAAAATCCCAGGTGTGCTCTCCAGTGAGCTGCCTCCAGCCCCACAGGCACCCAGGTAAGGCCTCGGAGGCCTACAGGCTCCCGATCACATACCTCTGGTCTCTCTCATCCGCCAAACTCTCTAACCTCATCAGCTTGTGTTTAATAGTACTCGTTTGACTGGTTTGAGTTCTTCTTCAAACAGAGAAAAGTCTTATACTAACGGAGCTTCACCGCTTTGAACTGGATTCATGTTCCCACAGCTACTTTCTGTCACATTTGCCCCAGATCCCACAATTCATCATCCCACGATTCACCGTTTTGATGATTCATCAGCATTTTGATAATATTTATTTTGTGATATTGAACCAAAAAACATGACTTAAGGTGTACAGAAAATGTTCTTTGTCGTTTTCAAGTCGAATAAAGAAAACAAAGAAGCAAAAAATGATTGGTCTCCAATATTGCCCAAATGTACCCAGTCAGTTAGCAGGTTTGAGCAAGGCACAGAATCGCTAATCTTCATCACATAATGAGGAGTAATTTGAGATGCTAGGTGATTTGGAGATCAGTGATTCCATACTTTCTGACTGCAATTCAGGGTTTGATTCAATCAGATCTGCTTTAGCCGACATCCACATAGCGGTTGTTTTGTCGGAGGTGGAACTGTGTTAGAGCTGTCAAATCCACAAGCGGCTCTCGGCATTATACCTAAAGCGGACATTGCGAGTGGCTGCACGGAGTCACATTAAGAGAAATCCCATGCAGCCTTGTTAACATGTTCGGACACTGGACTGTGAGATGTACTCTATACCTCAATCAGGCTGATAGAAATCCTCACTATTTTGTTTAATGATTTTACATTTTAACGTCATTATTTTTTATATAGCCTACACTTTCTTGTTGTGAACTTCTAACACCAGTGGGACGGGTGTGACTTCGTGACAATGATTACAAGAGCAGCTGCTTACCGATTTGACAACTCCAGCGCAGTTACACCTCCGACACTGTGTCGGCTATCAGCGTGTTAATGCTTGGTCTGATTGAATCTAGGCTTGAGTCAGTCTCAAACACTCACAGTGTGTGGTGTGTGTGGCCTTTGTGACCCCTGTGTTTGTGCGTCGAGTTTCTCTTGCCTCCCAGCAGGGTGGTGGTTGCAGGGTGCTGGGAGGAGCAAGGAGAGTGGCATGGCAGGCTGGGCTGGCATAGCTGCAGTGTGGCAAGAAACAGAATCTCTGCCATGGTAGCAGGATGCCAGAGGCCTCATAGGGTCCTGTTGAGACCCTCCAAGGCAATTATACAGCAGCAGTCATCTGCTACATAGAAATATCCTCTTTAGAATGGTCATGTCCGCCATATTGAGTGTACCCATGATACAGTCATATTGTCGGGGTCTGAAAGGCCTTGATCGTTCTAGTCATTCTAACTCTATGGTCTTCTAGAACCGGCACAGCCAGGGAATGCAGAAGCCTCGTGGAAATTTTGACTTAAACAATGTTTATCATCCAGAGCAGAGTTTATATTGGTGCAAAACCATGTTTGGCGGTGCAGATCAACAGATATTACATTCAAGCATATACAGTACACGAATGTATATGTTCACAGAGGCACACACACAATACACACGTAGGACTAGACATATTGCCTTTGTAATCCTTCAACATGAGAGTAAGTCCTTGGGAGAAGAGCCTTGGACTATAATGTGTGTGTGTGAGGGGTGCACTGTTGCCCCCCTCCTCTCCCTTCCTGTCCCCATCACCCAAACGGAGAGGAGTGGAGGAGTGGAAAGCTCTCTCTCTCTCTCTTCTTCTCTCTGTCTGATGAAAGAAGCTCTGTGATCGCTTCGACAACAAAGAGCCAGGCCGCCATGTTTGGAGGAGCTTCCCCTTTCTTCTCTCCTTCCTCCTCCTCCGTCTCCTCTTCTTACCCCGCTCTGATCTATCGCCCTCTCTCCCCCTCTCTTCTCCCGCCTCCTCCTCTCCCCTCTCTCCTCCGTCTCTATCTCTCCCTGCCTGATGCCACTCACTGGCAGCGCGGCAGCTCCCATTCTTCGTGAGGGCCCCGCGATACAATCAGGGGACGGAATTAAAAATCAGAAAGTGTCCTTGTCGGGAGGCACCCGGGATGGCACACTTTGATGTCTCCACGGAAATTTGAAATTCATATGTTGTCACACTTCATTTTATTCCTCTCCTCCCGCTAGTTCTTTCTCTCGCCGCGTTCTTTCCACTGCCGTCATGTACTATTCAGTCTGAACCGGGAGGAGGAAGGCATTGTAAAAGTGTTTCGAAGTTCGAACCACTTCTCTTTCTTTTATATTTCATGTTTTTACATGACGAGATGGGAGGGGAGACATAATGAATCATTTAATTTCCTTTTGATTGGAGGTAGATTGGGGTTCCTGGGGGGGGCGCGTGGGTTAGGCAGGAGATGACAGGGGATGAGGATGGGGGGTGTAAGAGACTTTGATGGCACTTCAGAACCCTGCGCCAAGTCTAAGTGTTCTGACAGGGAAAGGGAAAGTGACTGCCACACACATGCACACATGCAGAAAGCAGTGAATTGGAAGGTGGGCAGGGAACTGGGCGCACACGCTCAAAGCCATGCGCACACACACACACATCCTTCTATAAACCCCAGCCTGCATTGCATGAGAAAACAAATAAATGCTCACTCCGCACAAACAGGGTCTACTACTTCAAAATGGCCGACGTTAAAAGGGAACAGGGAACACATCAAGAAGTGCTAACATTACCCTGCGATGTGAACGTTTGTGTCTGAACAACACAACGCTCATTGTAGCTGATCTGAAGGAATTCCCTTCCTTCTTTCGAGAAGTGAGGGAGCATAATTAGGCCTGAATCAAGGCAATTAATAATCAGCGTGTGTGTCTGAGCTGAGGAGACCAAAGAGTTGATGGGTTTAGATGTGCTGTCTAGTGTTTCTGCCTGGAACTCGAGGAAAATCAAGGGGCATAACATTAAGCCTTGATGGCCTCCAAAGACAGTAACAAATGGGCATGGGGATGGGGTGTAGTGGGGTGGGGATTTGTGGCTGGGTTGGGGGGATGGAGGGGTAGAGGGACTTGGTGGGCGTTGGTCCCCCTTGTCCTGAGTACCCCTGCTCCATCATTAATCTCTCCCGGTGAGCTCCTCTCTCCCCCTCTCTCTCGCTTTCTCTTTCTCCCTCTCAGGCCCACTCCCTAAGGTGATGCCAACACACCTCTCCTCACTCCACCCTACCCCCACCCAACCCAAAACACCCTCCCCCTTCCACTCCTATCCCCATTATTACCCCCAGCAAATCGCTCCTCCTTGCCTCTCTCTCCCTCTCTTTCTCTCTCTTTCACTCTCTCTTCCTCTCTCTCTCTCTTTGTGACGAATGGGTTTTAATAAAACCTGACAGAGCGATGAAATTAAAAGTGCATCCCATGGCCTACTATAGCTCCAGCCCTGTCATTGACATATTTAAAACCGGGACCCTATTTCAGTGCACAGCCACTGTCTTACATCATCAAGCATCAGTAATATTATTGTAATCCACCTCCTCCTCATCATCATTGACGGGGCTTGTTGTTATGGTTGATGTCGAAACCAACATTACAATTAGCATTTGCATGGAGCAACAACACAGCTTTACAGCGCCTATGTCACCAACGTCCTTGTGCCAATCCCAATCCCAATAAAATCAGCTCCCGTCGACCCTATTAGCGGATATTACACCCATCTCCCCTGTTACCTCATTACGCTATAGAGGATCATGAAAAAGGGGGTCGTACTGGAAACTAAACGAGCTGCCTGTATGCGCGTCTTTTCCGAGGGAAAGCACCCATAAGGGGTAACCGACAGAGAGTACTTACCCACGCCTCCCGACCTCTCGCTCTATGTTAGAAAGCGTTGTTTTGGTGGATTATGGGGGGGATAGGGAGTAGGACTTAATCCCCCTTCCTAATTTCAAATCTCTCCTGATTCCTGCGGGATGTATGGGGGGGGGGGGGGGGCTTCCCCAAACTCTTCTTGGGTAGTGGAGGGGGTGGGTGGGAGGGGGATGAGAATAAAGAGAGTACGGTATATTTTTTAACAAAGGAGATATGATACAACTGGCGGGACGTGGCACTATTGGCAGGGGAAAGGGTAACAGCTGACAGCAGGCCGGTTAGTTGTCATATTCACCTGAAAAGCCTCAGGGAACGTTCTCAAACCAGCCCAGTGGTGCCTTAATGTACTGTATGCTTCCTGAAAGCTTAAAATGTGATTATTTGACGTAAAACGAAGACTCATTCTTGTTTCAAATCCGTCACAGTAAAGCTGAAGGATTCAATTGGACACGTTTAATAAAAGTAGGTGTTGAGAGTCACAAGCTACAACGGTGTTTCTTAATCCTGTTCCTGGGGATCAAAGAGGTACACGTTTTTGTTTTTACACCAGAACAACACACCTGATTCAACTAATCAACTCATAATCAAACCTTTGGTTCGTGGAATCAGCTGTGTCGTTCTAGGGCAACATCTAAAAAGGTCACTCCTTTGGGTCCCCAGGAACAGAATGAAGAAAATCTTGCCTACAACATACTGATCAATATTCAGACCACACTACAATAATATCATGTCGTATCTCTACCGTATAAATATTTGCCACCCACAACACCAAAGTACCAGAGCTGTGGATCATTTCTGATTTTAAAAACACTTATGTTGCAGGCTTGGTACTGTAAGTTTGGTGGAGGGAATGGGATGACTAGTTGTGAGCTGAT
Organism: Salvelinus alpinus; assembly: GCF_045679555.1. Taxonomy (NCBI): domain Eukaryota; kingdom Metazoa; phylum Chordata; class Actinopteri; order Salmoniformes; family Salmonidae; genus Salvelinus; species Salvelinus alpinus. Next base: position 50,258,149 of record NC_092089.1, on the reverse strand, counting down.
CCCGATAATCTGGTAGGAATACATGATGGGATCCCCAGGCAGGATGCAGGAACACCTAGGGTTTTAAGGAAATGGGATTAGGAAGAAGACGGGAACGTTAAACTTCGCTGTGGGCAGTCAAACATGAACCCCAAACCTAGCAGACTACAGTTCACTTCCCTAAGCCAATAACAGTGTAACCTAGTCAGAAAGTGTCTCCACACTGAATGGTGAATCCTAACTTCCACTTAAGTCAAATGTTCACATAGCCACGCATTGATGCCAATGGGAGACTAAGTGAAAAATCAACTTATATGGAAGTTAGGATTTGCTCCTAACATCGTATTGCATGAAACAAAGGAGATGGAAACTGACGAGTGAGACAATAGAGGGTTGCATCTGTTAGGTCAAGTTCAGCTAACAGATGCATCGACTTGTGCTGGTTGGCGAGGGTGAGTAAGGCAGAAGGAGAAAGAGAGAGAGAGGGTGAGATAGAGGAGTGAGAGAGAGGGAGGGTTGTTGAGGGAGTTAGTTAGAAGTCGTCGAGCCCATTGACGGAGTAACCTTGGGTGGCTTCCAGCGCCTGCCCAGTGAGTGAGCGACGGGGGCTTGGCGAGGGGCCAAGCAGAGCCTTTTGTGCTGGCTGACGCCACATTCCAATCAGCCATGGATATGTAGGCTGCGTCCCAAATGGCACCCTATTCCCTATGTAGTACACTAGTTTTGACCGGGGCCCATAGGGCTCTGGTCAAAAGTAGTGCACTATATAGGGTCTAGGGTGCCATCGGATTGCACGCTTATACTCTGGGCTGTAATTGAAAGGTTGCCTTGTGAGCCATCTGCAGGAGAAGGGTGAAGCCCCTCTACCACCTCCTCTATGTTCCACTACAGCCGGCGTGGTCGAACACCCAGGAGGAAGCCAGACCCGCTTATGCTGATGATACATTGGACCACCCTAAGGAACAACAGTCACTGATACAGAAGCCATATAATGGTTGACTCAACTAAACGCAGCTATTTTAGTATAAATACAATCATTTGGGATGGATTCTGCGAAACTGGCAATAGCAATGTTTAGGAGATTTTGGTTTAAAAATGACTGCGAAGACGTCTCACTGAAAACTAGAGGATGTGTGAGTCAGTCATCAAGTGCTTTTACAGTATCCCAAAAAACGGTGTTGATGTGCTACTGTGTAAATAGTAAAGTACTGGTTTGATTGACATATCAAAACCATCTCCCTAACACTATATTTCGAATTTGCACCAGGTTGTTTAGATGGAAACTGGTTCACGTAAGTGCCAACGATTAATTCACATGATTTAGACTAGTATTTCTGATATTATGCAACATGAAATAATAAAAGCAATTTGTTGAACCCACATGCCTCCCTAAAGTGATCTAACGATTTCAATCTCTCAAGTGACCATCGATGACTTCACAGGGTGTCACGACATTACACGTTGGCCTTTTTCGACCGCTAATCATTGTTATTATTTGCAAATGCAGTACATAAGAATCTATGGGGACTTGACTCTTTGTCTTGTGGCATTTTTTTCTGGTGTGCCTCAACAAACTTATCGCCAATAATTCCTTGCAGCTGAAATGGTCTGGCAGTTGATAAAAGGAACTCAATGTTCCGTGTCAACAACCTCGTAAGATAAATGACTTGATGATAGGTATCGTCTGGAGAGAAGAAGAAAAGCACACAACCAGTGAGTATCATACACGGATGTGCAACCTGCACTGTGCTCGCTTCTTACAGAATGTATCTTGCTGGAATACACTTGATGTGGTGTGTTAAGGAATGTGGAGTATTTCAGGTAGACCGAAGTGAAAAATATTACAAAACGTGTGACACCTGAACATACAATGGGCTACATACAGTATGTTCATCTAACAAATTGTGTTCCAATATTGTTTGTAAAAACAGTTTAAATTGGTCGATGAAGCTGCCATAGGGCAATATATATAAACAGTTATGTTCCCTTGGACTTAAGTCAACTGATGGGAAAACGTCAATGAGTCTTAAAACATGTTTATTGATCCAATCAAGTCATCTCAATAAAGAGGACTGGGCTAATCTTAATTAAGTTCTCAAATGGCTCTTAAAGCGAGAGAGAGACTGTTTCATCTTTGACATCCATCACTTGAATATATAACATCTTCAGAGTAAATAAACACAGTCCAGCGATGCATTTATTCATGACCCACATCATTAAGTGCTGTGTTGTAACAGTGGAGGGTTGGGGCTGATAAAGTTTGCATTACATTGAACATGGTGAGGAGCATGTTAAATGTGTGGGCAGGCTTCCAGCTGGCCCTGTGGTTGTCTAGGGGACTTGTTTGGTGTTGCTTGCCAGCTGGCACCAGAATGCACCGCCACCGCACCGTGTTCGTTCATGACTTGCGTCTTCGAAACTTGAGGGAAACCTGGTAAACGCTAGAACGTGCCTCATCGCAAACGGTTTGACAAAGGAAGCAATACTTTCCCCCCCCACTTTTAATTTCAAGGGCTTATCTGAACTGAATGGAATTGAGAATTCAGATAATGCTACGCAAATGTTTATTCCCTAAAATATCATGACATATTGGTAAGTGAGCAATTTGGAATACATTAGGACTGACAGTACAATGTAAACAACATTAGGACATGTATACGGTGGCCCAGAGGGGCAGGTATTCTCATTCTTTTTAACCCAGAGAACGGGAGGGAATTCCCAGTAAGTTGACACATTGAATGTCCCTGTCCAAGGTCCTGATAGCTCCAATCTTAACGCTGGTATTCCGGCCTGCTCTCAACACGAGACCACTTGGAACGCCGTTAGACTAGGGAATGGACAATCTTCCTAATGCAGAATCATCTGTTCCATTGGTTTCCAAGTGATATGTCTAAACGCTGAATAACAATTCATACTCAGTTGACACTTTATCATGCTTCCAAGAGTTGATACAGGACTTATGTAGAACATAGCCTATTCTATTGTCTACTGCCAAGTGGATATCCTTTTATCAACAATGGAAGTCTAAGTGCTTGCTATGTAAACATGTGGATAGCCTCCATCCTCTCCAACCAACTGTGCTAGTTGAAAGAATCCACAGGCAAGAATCCACATATGTGTTAATTGCACCAAAAAACCTTCACCAATATAATTTCCCCAGAGTGAATACACTACAGATACCACAGATAGAAAATCACTGCATGTCATACAAATGAATAAAATAGCGTTGTACACGGCATACCCCTAGATATTTGACTTGGGTCCATATGCTCCGAGGGATCCGATACTAGATATGCCTTAATAACAACAGAGATAAACAACACTTCTTCCTGCCTGGTCTCTCTGAGGAACTCCCAGCTCAATCAATTAATTACCTCGTTTCTGAGTTTTACTTCAGGCGGTCTGTAATTCTCTTTAAATATTAATTTAGCTTAGTCATGGGCCTGATGGTGAGGGGGCCTGAAATTGTCCTGTGGATTTGTGGGCAGTCTTTTGGTTGGGCTGTTTTCGAAGGAACCTGAGCTGCTGGAGACGACGGAAACCTCCAGAAATAACTAACTAGATCGCTGGCATAAAACATAGCCTATTGCTAGCCAGCATAAAGCCTATTGCCATGCTATTCCTATCTAGCTAGCAAGATAGCACGTAGGCAGAGGAAATGCCATGGAAACGCCTTTTGTGTTATGCGCTCAATGCGAGAGGAAACCTTCCCCGGCCTCTGTCGCTTCTGCTCTTTTGAAGCTCTCTTTCTCTCCTAGAGTGAGGTTGGACAATGGTTCACATTACATGTCGCTATAGCAGCTAGGTCAGGGGCTCTGTGTGTGTGGCTAATGCAATGCTGAGTAGGAGAGTGTATCCAGTGGACTTTGATCAAAGAATAGCAGACCATCAGCATCCTCAATAAATCCTCTATCAAGATTAGGAAAATGTAGTTGAACTTTACTTCTTTGAGATTTTGTTTTTTGTAAAAAAAAAAATTGCATGCCAGGTCGAGTTGGAGGCATTGTGTTTGGTTGGAAAATATTTTTACGGTAGATTTACAATTTGCTGTGTGTTTGCTTGTGTGTGCATGTGTGCGTGTGTGTGTGTGTGTGTGTGTGTGTGTGTGTCTGTCTGTCTGTCTGTCTGTCTGTCTGTCTGTCTGTCTCTGCGTGCGTGCGTTCATGAATACACTAACTGTAAATCGCTCTTGATTAGAGCGTCATGACTAAATATTTGATGTAAAATGTTCATCCAGGTTCAAGATGAAGATGTGCTTCCCTTCATCAGCACTACATGCTAAATCTGACCACCAACGGGTAAACAAACTGGAACAGAAAACAGAGAGGAGGCAAAATCTCTCTTGAACCCCAAACCTGTAGAGGACACCATCCCACCATCCATCTTCAATGAGAAAAGGGAGGGATCCACTTAGGCTGGCTTTAATAATTAACTCAATAGATGTATTTATTACTCACATCACATCCTTAGCCAGGTGAGTTGACTCTCTCCTGGATTGAATGCTTGAGGGAGACAGAGGAAGATAGTGGAAGATGTTCCTACCCCTGTTCCATATCTGATTCTCTATCTGTGTTTCTAGCCCTAAGCACAGGAAGCCAGTAAAAACCCAGTGTTGGCCTCTGTCCACCTTACTTCCAAAATATCCCCCGTCAGCATATTTCCCAGAGTTCCAGTGGGCCGACGTAAGAGAGGGAGAAGGAGGGGAATGAGTAGAAGGGGGAGGCAGATGAGAGGGGGGGTGAATGAGGAGAGAGGGGAGGCTGAGGAGAAGGGGGAGACTAAGACTCAGGATTCTCCCCTCCTTCTCCCTAAAGCCAGACATCTTTCAAAGTTTTGAATTACTCTGTGAGTGAGATGTTGAGTGTTTGTCAGTAAATACACTACACTGTATGAGTGCGTATTGGATTGTGGAAAAATTGACTGCAGTCTGCCAATGCTAAATCATACTCCCCACTCTCCATATCCATAGGATCAAAAACCGTATATCTATCTACATGTTGAGATCAAAGATCCTTTTAAACTTGACCCTACATTAAAAACCCAACCCTTTATGAGGGCTTATGTGTGGTTCAAAAGTTCATTAACACTTGAAGTGAGAGACAAGGGTCACAAGGCCTCAATAAAGTACATAGCCACGATATGTCTGTTATTATTTTCCTGTGTGACAGAAATCAACATAAAACCAGAGTGTTGCAGTTATTAGTTAACTTGATCTATGTTCATGCTCCTTTTGAGTCCCAAATACAATGTGGCTGTGTGCCAAGCTGAAGATGGGACCCAAAAAGAGAACACACAGCTTAACAAATCACCAGTGCCCAGCCAAGTCCTGAGAGAAGCACACGCACAGGATTAGAGAAGGAAGTGAAACCAACCCCGCAACAGAGAGCTAACCTCCAGAGGGAGAGAAGGGGCGAGGAATGGCAAGGAGGGACGAGCAGACGAGGAGGGAGGATGCAAACCTCTCTCTCGGGTGGAGAGGGAAAGAGAGAGGAGGGAAAGCGGGCGAGTGAAGGCTGAGCGAAAGAGTGAGAGGATGCAGAGGCAGCAGAGAGAAAAAATTAAAGAACAGCAGAGGCTTGATATGATTTCTAAGGAATGTTTGTTGACACTGATTTGTGGCCCCGGGCCAAGGCATAAATGATTGAACAGCGCGCCTGTCAAAGCCAGAGGATTTCTCTGGGCTTCTGTTTCTCCCCACGCGTTTCGCTGCGGGGAAGGTAGCAGTCAACTAATTGACACAGAATTAAGCATGAAACACACTAAGCGCTCACCCTCCTCTATGACTACTGGCCTTTCAGTGGGAGGGGGCCTTCCTGGTTTATGTCAGTAACAGGCTGAAGTGGAGAAGGGTGCAGACACACAAACGTAAGCCAAAACACATAGGCTCTCAACAAATCGACGTCAACTCAGACACGGCGCCAAACATACAAGAATGCACTTGGTGGATAAGATGAATATGAACATACTCATATCTACTGTATAGCACCCAGCCAAGTCCTGTAGCTCAGTTGGTAGAGCATGTATCTTGCAGCGCCAGGATAGTGGGTTTGATTCCTGGGGCCACCTATACATAAAACATTTATGAACGGATGACTGTTAGCCGCTTTGTGTAAAAGCGTCAGCTGGCATAACATTATATTATACACTGAGCATACCAAACATTAGGAACGCCTTCCTAATATTGCCATCCGGACAGCCTCGATTTGTCGGGACACTCTACAAGGTGTCGAAAGTGTTCCACGGGGATGCTGGCCCATGTTCACTCCAATGCTTCCCACAGTTATGTCAAGTTGGCTGGATATCCTTTGGGCAGTGAACCATTCTTGATACACACAGAAAACTGTTGAGTGAGAAAAACCCAGCAGCGTTGCAGTTCTTGACACAAGCCGCGGCGCCTGGCACCTACTACCATATCAGGTTCAAAGGCACTTAAATCTTTTCTCTTGCTCATTCACCCTCTGAATGGCGCACATACACAATCCATGTCTCAATTGTCTCAAGGTTTAAAAATCGTTCCTTAACCCGTCTCCTCCCCTTAGTCTACACTGACTGAAGTGGATTCAACAAGTGACATTAATAAGGGATCATAGATTTGACCTGGATTCACCTTGTCAGTCTACAGTTAATTCGGAAAGTATTCAGAACCCTTTACATTTTCCACATTTTGTTACTCTACAGCCTTATTCTAAAATGTATTCAACGTCCCCCCCCTCATCAATCTACTCACAATAACCCATAATGACAAAGCAAAAACATATTTTTTTAAAGTTTGGTAATTTGTAAAAAAACACACAAAAAAACAACTGAAATATAAAGTGTACATAAGTATTCAGACCCTTTACTAAGTACCTTGTTGAAGCACCTTTGGCAGCGATTACAGCCTTGAGTCTTCTTGGGTATGACGCTACAACCTCGGCACACCTGTATTTGGGGAGTTTCTCCCATTCTTCCCTGGAGATCCTCTCAAGCTCTGTCAGGTTGGATGGGGAGCGTCGCTGCACAGCTATTTTCAGGTCTCTCCAGAGATGTTCGACCTCATGGATTGGTTTTTGCTCTGACATGCACTGTCAACTGTGGGACCTTATTTAGACAGGTGTGAGCCTTTCCAAATCAGGTCCAATCAATTTAATATATCACAGGTGGACTCCAATCAAGTTGTAGAAACATCTCAATGATGATCAATGGAAACAGGATGCACCTGAGCTCAATTTCGAGTCTCATGGCAAAGGGTCTGAATACTTATGTAAATAAGGTACTTCTGTTTTTTATTTGTAATAAATTTGCAAACATAAAAAATATAAAAAGTTTTCGCTTTGTCATTGTGGGGTATTGTGTGTCGATTGATGAGGAAAACAATGAATTTAATCAATTTTAGAATAAGGCTGTAGCGTACATTTTTTGTGAAGGAGTCAAGTTGGCTGAATAGTTTCCGAATGCACTGTATGTCATCGAAAGAGCATGTTCCTAATGTTTTGTACACGTCGTGTCTATTATGTAATTTGACAATAGAACACACACATGCCAACAGGCACATGAACACGCACACATACACACCCCATCCGAGACAAAGATATACACATCCATATTGGCATTACCTTCATATCACTAATGCTTATTGGAGAAAGCATCCCTCTCCATAAGTGTCTACTTCACAGCCACTCCTGTGCCCCATGCATACACACATGTCCCTAGGAGGTGGTACTGTACCTTACCCTATCACACGAGGTTTTTTAAAACAGGCCTCACTGGATCCTCTACCAGCCTACACTAAAGACTGACGTCACAGCAGCCTGGATGTCGATCAAATGTTGAGTTCCACAAGCTAAACTAGAAAAGAGATTGAGAGAGAGGGATAGAGAAAGAGAGAGAGAGAGAGAGTGAGAGAGAGTGAGAGACAGAGGGATAGGGAGAGGGAGAGATAGAGACAGACAGAGAGAGAGAGGGAGCGAGAGACAGAGGGATAGGGAGAGAGAGACAGATAGAGACAGACAGAGACAGACAGAGAGAGAGTGAGAGAGAGAGAGTGAGAGACAGCGGGATAGGGAGAGGGAGACAGATAGAGACAGACAGAGAGAGACAGAGGGGTAGGGAGAGGGAGACAGATAGAGACAGACAGAGAGAGACAGAGGGGTAGGGAGAGGGAGACAGATAGAGACAGACAGAGAGAGGGAAAGGAAGGATCAAAAAGAGCGATACATCATAGTGTTCTACACCTGATGGGAGGACATGTACTCTGTACTTGATACATTGTGCAAAGACAAAACAACACAACAGACATGGCCAGTCTGGTGTTGCCTTTGTGTTTTTAGATGTTGTCTGTGATTGACTACTGGAGAACGATTAAAGTTCAGTGGCGTGAACCAGTGGCATGATAAATAAACACCACCACCTGCTGTAACCGGGCCAGAAACATGGCTGTGTACAAGGCAGTTCTCAGCTAATTAAAACATGGCGCGCAGACAACAAAAACAAATGACTAAGCAGCGTGGGCATGAGTCTATGTTGAGGTAACAGAGTGTACAGAAGACAATGATGTAAAGGAGCCCTATGTTAAGGAGCCCTGTCCCCTCCTCCTCCTACCCTTCACCCCTCCCCTCCTACCTACCTCTCTCACCTCCCGCCACATCAGCACCTTGATGCCCTTGTGAAGGAGCTGGAGAGAGAGGGTGGACAGGGAGGGAGGGGAGGCTGGGTGAGGGTCAAAGGGCCAACCCCTTCCTGCTGACTACAGACCAGTCAGGGGCTCCGTCCTGGACTGTCAAGGACCTGGGAGGCAGGAGGGGGGTGTGTGGGAGACAGGAAGGGTGGCGTGAGGGGGTAGCACTGGCTCCCGGACCTCAGGGTCAATTATCTTCAGGAAGGAGGTACCGAAGTCTTCACCGCATCTCATTTGCACGGCGGTCTGTGAAAATCACCTGAATGCCGTCCCAGCCCTGCTACTGCCCTGGTAGTGTCCTGACACGGCGCTAAAGCAATTAATGTCTCCTCTCAATGACAAATGCTCTTGATGTGACAGACATTTCACTTCCCTGCATTCAGTTGCATGCTGAAAACAAGTCACCTTATCGCTTCTTTACTTCCCACAGAGACTAATTTCAGGTACAGCACGTCTCCTGCAGAACCCGAGGCAAATGGGTGTAAGGCTGTGAGGTCACAAATGCCGGTATATGCACACACACACATGCAAACACATGCACACACACACATGCAAACACATGCACACACACACATGCACACACATGCACACAGCTTTTTTACCCCTGAATTCTCAGGACTTTTTGGGGAGTAAAAATACATTCCCATTCAAAATCCTATTTTCCTTAGCCCTTAACCCTTAACCTTAACCCCAATCCTAACCCCAAACCCCTAATGCTAAACCAAACCCTAATCTTAACCCCTAAACCTAACCTTAACCCTAACCTTAAACCATACGCCTAAAATACAGCATCATTAATTGAAAAACTATTATTTTATTGTACTGCAGTTTCACTCCATTTTAACGGCAGTAGCATGTCGTAAGGGTAACCTGTATTCTTGTGTGTGTTTATCTTACATGCTGGTAGTCCAGAACACATGTTATGGAAGTGACTGTGCACTTTTCAGTTGGGTGGACTGCAACTACAAAAAACACTGGCATAGCCTGTCGTAAATGCAAAAGCAGTTATAGCATGGGAGATTCTCTAAATTAGGGACCATCTCTGATAGCTGTAGGACCGCAGAGACCGTCACCAATTTGAGCTTTTAATGACCTAGTAAATTTGACGACTTAGAGGTGAAATATATCACAGAAAATACAAAATCGATATTTGTATTTCATCACCTGCCGAATAAAAACCTCAAATGGCCCTACTCCTGAAAAAAGTTAATCTGGCCGGATAAACGGAAATGGACTCGGTCCGAGTACCGTTAGCCGGGGCCCAGAGTAATATGATTCTGACCGATTCGGGAAGACGTCTTAATCTGGTTTTGATCTGGTTATAGGACATCCTGACCAGACTTCAACCAGTAAAATATGTCTTCATCCCCTTGTATGCCCATTGGGTACTGTACAAACAAGTATCTAGGCCAAGTAATACAAAATGATGTTTGGATCTACTGCTCTGCTAACTAGCTAGCTAAAGCGTGGTCAGGGGATAGCTAAGACTGAGAAAGGGGACGGAAGAAGTTCAACACTTTATTCAATTCATTTCAATACTGCACGTGGATTCATCATGGATTGGGTACAGGTCTCTGATCGCACAGGTGAGCGGTAGCTGACAGTGTCGGCTAGAGATGACGTGCAGGAGCTTCTCGCATGAATTTGTAGTCTTTCTAAGGTCTTTCTGTTGATAATTAGCATTTCATTTTTTGCTGAGTGAACTGATGCAAATATATTGATAAAACTCACATTGTCCGAGAGATAATTACACGGTTATGGAAATATGATGCCAAGGTAAGCCTACACCAAACAGATACTTAGTTTGAAATGTTTGTAAAATTCACGATGTGAAAAATGAATGGTGAAAAAGGTTTTATGGGTATTGTGACTCGTCTACTGTGGCGGACTATTAGCATCAATCAATATTAGAATTTTTAAACATGAATGTATTTGGTTGCTAAAATATCTAGCAATTGCAATTTCGAACTGGTTTCTAAACCAGCAGAGGGTGTGAAAAGTAAACGTGCTGAAATGGTTTTAGATCCAAACAGAGTCTAGCAGAAACTTAACTGCCTCTTCAAACATGGATTAAACTTCATGTGATTAAGTCACTGTTCTGTATCTGGAGACAGAGCTGACATATGTAACAAAACTCATTTGAAACCTGACAAAATCAAATATTAATTTAAAAACAATACTATCTTTAGAAAGTCACCTTCTATCAGACGAGGATGATAGCAAAATTCGAAAGAAAACTTGGGAGTGAGACCCAAAGCTCACCCACTGCTTTGTGCAAATCAAATATTAATAATTCAGTAGTCTGTAAACCCAATCTGAGCCCCCCATTGAACACACACACATACATAGAGGTAGGTGTGGTCAACAGGAAGATTTCCCCATATGCTCCACGTCAACATTAATCTGATCCTTTGCACCACCACAAAATCCATTTTGTCCAGCATTGTGTGTGACAACAAAAGGAGAACAGTTGGGGCATGGACTCTACAAGGTGTCGAAAGTGTTCCACAGGGATGCTGGCCTATGTTGACTCCAATGCTTCCCACAGTTGTGTCAAATTTGGCTGGTGCACCATTCTTGATACACACGGGAAACTGTTGAGCATGAAAAACCCAGCAGCATTGCACTTCTTGACACAAACCGGTGCACCTGGCACCTACTACCATACCCCGTTCAAAGACACGTAAATATTTTGTCTTGCCCATTCACCCTCTGAATGGCACACACGCACAATCCATGTATCAAGCCTTAACAATCCTTCTTTAACCTGTCTGAAGTCTGAAACATTTGTTCTGTGTCTTGTTTAAGACGCATAAAGGTGGTTCCAACACTTCGACGCTAGATGACCCATCCTGCGACAGGCAGTACATTGACTGGGAGTGTATGCCTCTACACCTTGGCTGAAATGCCTGGGGGCACGGGCCCTCCCCAGATCCCAAAAAGTTTTCACTACGTGTCCTGTTCGCTTGCAGTACATTGTGTAGTGTGCTGTTTAAAAATAACATAGAACATGCCTGGTTAGGATCTGCTGTCCTAGATTCAATATTAGTCGGCCCATGTAACAATCCCTTGGAATGTGTTATCTGCAGGACCCCCCAAATCTAACACTCTACTCAGGTGAGAGCATGGGTTGCGTGTTAGCATTGTCCGTACCCTGTTATTGTCACATGATGGGGTTTCATGGCCAGAATATTCATAGAAAAGTTTCCACAGTCGCTCTGCGTACTGTTCGAAAGGTTCTCTTGTGCCCTGCTTTACCGGCCATGACCCTAGTCCAGTCTGCATGAGATAGAACCTGAATAGCGAGCAAGTTTACTTTGAGCCGCTCTAAGATGTCTGCTTTGGTTTCATTGTCAAACAGCTGGTTGACAATTGTGCCATCCTTAAAAACATCCTTGGCTCTGTGGGCAATTTCACTTGGAATGAAGAGCAAAAGTACTTGCCATACATCTCGCATTTCAAGTGCGCATTGTACTGTGTCTTCACCCGTTTCCATCATGGTGTGAATGGAGATTTCACTGGGAATGATCCAAAATCATTTAAGTGAGAGGTGGCCTCACGGCATGTTAACCTGCTTGAAATGACAGACTCTGTGCTGAATTGTTTGTCAATGTCCTAATGACTGAAACATGAGCTGTTAGTGCACTAAATGGACTCGCTAGTCTATGAGGAGTGTGACAGCGGCTGGGAGTTCGAAGATGGGGACGGCAGAATGTGCGTCTCGGGGCACGGCTGCGCTTTCCACAGTCGCCTGTAAAGCCAACACCCCTATCAGTGTGTTAAACATCACCAGTCTCTGAATGGTCTAGCTTAAAGCAGAGCTGTGGGCCTGGAGCTCCAGTGTCTTGACACTCTTTTCAGAGCACTTTACCTTACTGCTTCAAAAGCGTCAACTCTCGCTCTAAAGAGTCAACATTTTCAACATTTTACTTATGTTTCTTTTCCCAATAAAAGTTTTTCGAACCATCTCGTCAGAGAAGAGTTCCAAAAGACATGTTTCCCTTCAAATCCCTGTTTTGGTGTTTGCAAAGCACACGCACACCAACCTCTAGATGTAGTTTTTTCTCCGCCTCCTTTTTGTTCCTGCGCAATTGTTTGACAGTAATCGATTATTTCATCGCTTGTCGAAGTGACGTTAAGACCATTCTATCTTTTTTTGATCAGCTTTTGAGTCAAATTATGAACAGGCAATTTCCTTAACATAAAACGGTACGTAGCTTGCACCTTATCCATTGCGTAGGCTACGTGTTCGTTAATATATCGGGGAATCAAATGAAATAAATCATCAAAACTGATACCTACGCCTGGTAGGTGCAACGCTGAAGGATACAGAAATCCTCTACATTAGACTTACACGCACATATGGACTGTTCCAAAATGCAAAAAAGCGAGAAAATACGAACTCATCCGAATCCGGACCCCAGAAAGTTAGCAATAATACTCCAAATCATCCACAAGATACAATAAGTCAGAAGTCACCATTTAATTTACCTCCAAAGTTCTCAATAGAATCCACAAGTTCCTAATGATATATTGCTAGGGGCTACCATTTACTGTACTGTGGTAATAATGATCATATATGCATAGTATATACCCCTCACATGCGACTCGTAATAAGACTAAGCAATTAGTCCATTAAATGAATTATCGTCATCTGATTCCATTTCACATTATAGTAAAACCATGTGCACAGTATTATGTGTTTAGCTGAATAAGATCAAGGCATGGTCATGAGAATGGAATTCTAAATACAAGTTTATTTAATTAAATTGTACAATTAATGGTATCACATACAAGGCTTACAGCTTAAGTTACAAGGTAGTACTGACATTAACAACGCATAAGTCAATGTCATATAGACCTTAAGACAAAGCATGAACAAAGAGATGCCTATTAGGCCAGATACCTAGAAGCCTAGGAAATGAGAATTGATCATACAACCTTCCTCCATGGACTGGATACAGGATAAGAGAGCGAACAAAGGCATTTCATTCCATTTATAACATCTGAAGGTGTATCCTTCTCAACCCAAAAGCAACAACCATTGACCAATCAAACGGTACCAAGTTTACAGTAACCTGACCACCAAGGCACAATCTCCCCAAGGTGTCACAGCATCTAAAGGCTTGTGTGGGGGATGAGAACAATGCAGATAAGACAGAATTCCTGAGAGTAAAACATAAATCTCCTTTGCATAGATGAATTTAGAGTTCAACCTGTACAGATACAAGTTACCACAAGAGATCATACATCCATATAGATAGCATCAGAGTTCTCCTCAGTGAACAAGTGTCAGACTGATACCAAACATGGATACTACTGCATTATTCTATCACAGATTCAATAGTCCGTCCTCTGGATACTGTAACAGAGATACATTTTCACCCCTCAGTTGGGGAAGGGCTGACTATTCTTTGGGCATTGTCCTTTGTGTCTTCATAGTGTTCCTGGACCATTTGCCATGTAACTCCAAGTGACAGAGAGCACATAAATTAGGGCCGAGCCGACAAGAGAGCTGGTGTGTGTGTGTGTGTGTGTGTGTGTGTGTGTGTGTGTGTGTGTGTGTGTGTGTGTGTGTGTGTGTGTGTGTGTGTGTGTGTGTGTGTGTGTGTGTGTGTGTGTGTGTGTGTGTGTGTGTGTGTGTGTGTGTGTGTGTGTGTGTCTGTGTGTGTGTGTGTGTGTGTGTGTGTGAGACAGAGAGCTGACATTTGTATTGACACAGTGTATGTCTTTGGGTATACATGTTGATATCAACACATCAGTCTGTGTTGGCTATTTAAACCCTGTGGTAACACTTTACAATAAGGGTACATGAATTGGAATGAACAAATGTAGTTAACCTTGTGTATTGCAATAGAGAGCGATTGAAAAGTGTGTGTACTTGTTCTCCCTGATCCCTTTCTAAGGGAGAGTATGTTATGGTCATGTAATCAAGCCTCTGTGTGTGACCTCAGCGCCACAGGGCTAATGTGGGCTAATGAGAGCCATTGCAATTGGGCATAGAGAGGGAGAGAGGAGACAGAGCCATCCGTCCAATCACGGCAGTGTAGCATCTGATAGCCCCGGAGCTCACAATGAACCACAGCTCCAGTGTCTCACCCATTGGATGTGCTGCTGCTTGGGTTGGTTGGTTCCCCTCTCTGGCCATTGCCACTCATCCGACACATGACCAGATGAAGGTCTGCTCCCCTGCTCAGGCATTTGGTAGAGAGCTTGTATTAGTTATGACGATGGACGGATGAGTTTCTCTTCCCCATCTGCTGTTAGTTTACAACTGAAATGTTTTAATCTGGCAACATAGAAGAAGAAGAAGAAACGGAGTATGATTCAACTAGCAATGTGTAGACGTGCACACACACACACACAGACACACACACACACACACACACACACACACACACACACACACACACACACACACACACACACACACACACACACACACACACACACACACACACACACACACACACACACACACACACACACACACACACACACACACACACACACACACACACACACACACACACACACACACAGAAGAGCAAAGCTAGCTTTTGACAGTGGCAGACTTATTACAGCGGGATAATATTACACCTTTGGGACTTAATTTACCTCCAGCATATTCAGTGAGTTTCTCAATGCTTTACTGCTCCATATAATCAACCCCATCCATACTCTACACTACACACAGCAGCACAGCCCCTTTTATGTCCAACACTGTCATCAGGGTTATTATTGAGATCATTATGGGATGCTGAGGGTGTACCGATTGGCCCCCTGCTCCATTTGTCGAGCTCCTGAATCTGGGTAAATCTTTACTTCTCTCGCAATAAGCTCCCGTTTATCAATAAAGCGTGGATTGTGGGGGACTGGGAATGTGTTCTAAATTTGTTCTGTGTATGAGTCTGCTTATTCTAATGGCAGCCTGGTATTTAGCCGGAAAGGTCACTGATGGAGTCTTCTTTTGTTGTTTTATTTGGAATCAGTGAATCGCTCTCGGCCATTGTGTTAACAAGTCATTAAACATTGAAGGAAATAATGCACGGGGAGAGAGGAGAAATTGCATATGTTTGGTGCATTATTATGAAATAATCATGTTTGTCTCCTAAATTGAGAGTGACTCGCGCCACAATATCAGTAATTAGATGAATTATTGATGGTCGAAGTGGGTGGCCGACTGAGTGGTCGGCGAAGAAGGAAATGAAATTGCCAAAGCCAATTATCGTCTGTTTTAGAGTGGCCCCATTAGGATTGTCACTTAGACCTCCAAATGGCGGAACTAATAAAACCACAACTAGCACTTAACCGGCTTAATTAATAGTAAGATGATTCATATTTTAATTGCTGGGCATTAAACAACGGTCGTGCTGAGAGAGAATTCACACGAGGAGAGGAGGAAAGCACGCATTCCCTTCGCTCCCTGTTAGGAAGAGCTGTAATTCGCACCTTAGGCCTAGATTCAAGCGTTAATCGGCGATAGCCGACACTCGCAATGCTGATGTTTTGGCAGTGTCGGAGGTGTAACTGCGCTGGAGTTGTCAAATCGGTAAGCAGCTGCTCTTGTAATCATTGTCACTAAGTCACACCCGTCCCACTGGTGTTAGAAGTTCAGAACAAGAAAGTGTAGGCCATATAAAAATAATGACGCTAAAATGTAAAATCATTAAGCAAAATAGTGAGGATTTCTATAAGCCTGATCGAGGTGTAGATTACATATCACATTCCAGTATTCAAACTTGTAAACAAAGCTGCATGGGATTTCTCTTAATACAACTCCGTGCAGCCAATAACAATGTCCGCTTTACAGTGCCTTGCGAAAGTATTCACCCCCTTGGCATTTTTCCTATTTTGTTGCCTTACAACTTGGAATTAAAATAGATTTTTGGGGGGTTTGTATCATTTGATTTACACCACATGCCTACCACTTTAAAGATGCAAAATATTTTTTATTGTGAAACAAACAAGAAATAAGAAAAAAAAAAAAAAGAAAACGTGAGCATGCATAACTATTCACCCCCCCAAAGTCAATACTTTGCAGAGCTACCTTTTGCAGTAATTACAGTTGCAAGTATTTTGGGATATGTCTCTATAAGCTTGGCACATCTAGCCACTGGGATTTTTGCCCATTCTTCAAGGCAAAACTGCTCCAGCTCCTTCAAGTTGGATGGGTTCCTGCTGGTGTACAGCAATCTTTAAGTCATACCACAGATTCTCAATTTAATTGAAATCTGGGCTTTGATTAAGCCATTCCAAGACATTTAAATGTTTCCCCTTAAACCACTCAAGTGTTGCTTTAGGAGTATGCTTAGGGTCATTTTCCTGCTGGAAGGTGAACCTCCGTCCCAGTCTCAAATCTCTGGAAGACTGAAACTGTTTGCACACACCACTTTTAATTTTTAATTTTTTAAATATTTTTTTAAACAAGTAATTTTTTTCATTTCACTTCACCATTTTGGACTATTTTGTCTATGTCCATTACATGAAATAAAAATAAAAATCTATTTAAATTACAGGTTGTAATGCAACAAAATAGGAAAAAT
This sequence comes from Salvelinus alpinus, assembly GCF_045679555.1. NCBI lineage: Eukaryota > Metazoa > Chordata > Actinopteri > Salmoniformes > Salmonidae > Salvelinus > Salvelinus alpinus. The sequence goes on along the minus strand of NC_092089.1, from coordinate 50,240,968 downwards.
GCCAAGGGGGGTGAATACATTTGCAAGGCACTGTAGGTATAATGCCAGGAGCCGCTTGTGGATTTGGCAGCTCTAACGCAGTTCCACCTCCGACAAAACAACCGCTATGTGGATGTCGGCTAAAGCAGATCTGATTGAATAGGGCCCCAAGTCTTTCGCACTGGCTTATCATATCAAAGCTACATTCTACCGATTCCTCTATAAGGGATGAGAAGACGTATCCGGTAGATTAAAAAAAAATAGCACCTTCATAGAGGTTGCAAAATACATTGATTACCATAGTAAAAACATAGTAATGAACTCATACTACATGCACAACACCTCAAACTCATGTATGGTATGGTTTGACACGAGGAGGTTAGGAGTTTATTTCTTAAGTGTTTAGACATGAATTCAACCCAAATCTATGACACTGCGGTAGAATAACTATTCAGCAAGACAATGAGTACAATTTTTCAAATGTACGGTGTCCATATTAGGACAGACTCAGTCTCAGAGTGTACACCTGACGGCATTCAGCCTCCTATGAATATCCCTGCAGTTCCAAATCTGTTTCTTTTACAGCTCTGACCCACAGCCAACCCCCTCTCCTCTCCCCTGGACATACTATCTACAGTACAGTCCCCAGTGTCGGACAGACGACATCCCACAACCATCCCACAACATCACAGAGAAGGGCCCTAATTGGCCTCAATATTCATCCCAAACGAACCGCCTCCTGAAACCAGAGGGACTCCTCAGTGTACTACTGTGCGCGTTTGTGTTCCATCAGTGCTGTGGGGCACCCAAACACAAAAGCGACTGTATCCTTTTTCTCTAATACCCAACAACTGCCCTGGAACCCCATCTCTCAGGAGTCTCAGGAGGGCACCGGGACTCGGCATCGCCAACATGAATAAAACAACTTGTTATTCTTTTCTAGATAAACAGCCTCAAAGTGGGGGAAAGGGGGGAAAGGAAGGCCAAGCATCACCACCGCTGCTTTGGTTGTTGGTTATCCCCCAGCTACTGCAATGGAGAATAGGTCCCTGTAGACAGCCTTCGGCCTTCAAGGTGGGCCTCCTCTGTGCAGAGTGCTGCCTGCTTTGCCACAGGCACAGGACGGCACTTCCGGCATCAACAACCGACAAAATCGACTCGCTAAAATACCTAGAGAGGATTGTTCATTCGCCATTTAAACAAAACATTTGATTAATTCACCCGACCTCTTATGTACATGTTATTATAAGAAAGTCCCTGGTGGGGATGGGCTCCATGTACAGTATTGTTTACTTACGTTTGATATCAATGAATTGTTTTTAAATCTACATCTGCTGAGAACGAGTCTCTCTGTCACTCATCGAGGAGAATCGTCAACTGGCCTAGATTTGACACAGCGGTCGGAACGTGCGGTTATACTGTATATTAGCATGTAAAACATTACATTACATTTAAAAAACAAAATGTAATCCCGGCCCCCGTCCTCGCAGGAGGTCTTTTGCCTTTTGGTAGGCCGTCATTGTAAATAAGAATTTGTTCTTAACTGACTTTCCTAGTGAAATAAAGGTTAAATAAAATAAATAAATAAAAGCCGTCTGCCGACGGAGCAAGGTTCACCGGCGTTAAACGAAGAAGAAAGCACCGGACAAATTGAGAAATTAGCAACGTATAGCTGTGCAACTCTCGGAGGACCCGGCACAGAGGCGAGACCTACTACAGCACATGGCACCAGACAGCTGTGCTGGTAATTATCATCTATATGTTTCGCAGGCAACCTTATCCAGGGCAACATACATGGTTCCTGCTTTAACCACTTAGCCAAGCCATTTAGCTTACCCTGGGAGAGCTGGGAGAGGTGAGCTCAGACTCACCTGGGTACATCAACGTAACTGTATAGTGAGCCTTACCACCCACCTGGGTCTCACTATGCTATCTGAGCTAGTTAGCTGGGGTCTCTGGTCCCTGGGTCTCTGCAGTCCAGCGCAGGTATGTAACCCATGCCAGGGGGTTCTCCATGGGCATGGGCGGTGGTGATGTGTTCTTGGGGGGATGAGTGAAGCAATACATCCCCAGCATGGAAGCTTGATCAGCTGGGGTTTCCCAGATGTGTGTGTGTGTGTGTGTGTGTGTGTGATGTGATTGATGGATGTTTGTTGTTTGTTTGTGTGTGTGTGTGTGTGTGTGTGTGTGTGTGTGTGTGTGTGTGTGTGTGTGTGTGTGTGTGTGTGTGTGTGTGTGTGTGTGTGTGTGTGTGTGTGTGTGTGTGTGTGTGTGTGTGTGTGTGTGTGTGTGTGTGTGTGTGTGTGTGTGTGTGTGTGTGTGTGCGTGTGTGCGTGCATAGTCTGGCCTCTCCCTTTGAAACACAGGGACTTGCTGATAGACCGGATACACAACAGAACCACCACAGTGGCATTTTAACTTGAGTGATGTTGACAACAATTAGACAGGTGGATAATTATATTACCATGCAATATTCCCTCTACATATTCCCTTTAAATGTACCAACACAGCACTGACTAGTCTATCTATTCATAGCTTTTTCATTGAAGCACTTCTTTACCCATTGGACCTCGTCTATGGGTTTTGAAATCTACGTTAAATCTAGATAAGGTGTGAATTCTTCTTCTTGTCTTTGCTGTCACTCATGTGTTTGAACCTTCATCAGGCCCCACGAGGTTTAGCGAAAGATGCCTTGGCTGATGCTAAAAACCCTGAAACATTGCTGAAACACGGCACCGGAGACAGATAGTTTTACTGTTAATTAGGGAGCTCATGTTAAAAGATAAATCAGAGATGGGGGGACGTGGAGGAGGAGAGGAGGGTTGGAGGAGAAGGAGGGAGAGAGATACAATAAGTCAGCATGGCCTGAGGGAAGGCCTCGGGCAGACAGGAGAATGATAGACTGACTAACCAGTGGCTGATTGTGCCTCTATATCCAACCTTTATATCAATAAGAAGTTACGATAAAGTGTCTGGTGAAATTGTAATAAAGCGAGAATTATTTTCACTATATCACAAAACAGTTGATTAACTGATATCAATTGCCCTTTTCGATTATTTTCTTGCATACATATGTTCAAACCTCTCTTCGTATTGAGTGTCAATGATGCCAAGTGCCATACCAAGACCGAGAAACATTGACCACTACACACTGGCTCTTTCCCTGTTCACAGATAATGAAGATCTCAGTAAATGAAGCTAGATATCTACACTTTCCTAACATCCCCCATTCACCCCCCCAAAAAGTAAGGAAGACGTGACGGAGGGAGGGAAAGTGTAGTTTCTAATCAGAGGGAGGTAGAGGAGTATAATGTGGCTAATGGTGGTAGGAAGTCCTGCTGTGCACTGAGGTAGAGAGGGATGAAGAGGAGGAAGAGGAGGGTGAGGAAGCACACACACCACACACTCCACACACACAGTCGGGGGACCGTTTGCTCCAAATGTGGCAAAAGGTGCAGAACAAGCCACAACAGGCCCCATTATTTTCTCTTTCCTTCTTCCCCTTTTGAAGACAGCAGGATTTTTTTCCCGACATAAAAGTAAACAACGTTGCCTGCAGGCACAATTTTCCCGGCAACACAATAAAATGTGCAGTGAATTTATGATGGTCATCCATTAGCTCTTACCAAGGAAACATCACCCCATATCTGTCGTCCATCATTATAATAGAGGGTTAATGTGCTGAATTTACATAAAAAAGTCATATTGTCTGCATGAATTATTTACACCCTCAGCTGTTTTTTTTATTTTTCCCCCCGTTTTTTTTCTACCGGAACGGCTATAGGGGTTTTCAGGCTGGATTCTCTGGGAAAAATCTGACAGTAAATTCAGCTGTGAGGTGGTCTTGCCGTTGGTGGCTCTCTCCTCCTATTTCTCTCTCTGTCCCCATCACTTCCTATATCTGCCCTTATTTCTCTTTCTCTCCCTCGCTCTCCTCCCTCCCTTTCTCTCTCTCTCTCGTTGTTTTTCATCAGGGGACAGCGAGGGCCGAGAACAGAGAGATGTTTACTGCGCTCTGATCTAGTAAATGAACAATCACAAGACCCTTGACTTGTCTGGCTCTGTTCTGATTACTATTAACTAAGTGGCTTGTCTGGTTTGATTATTTTGCTTTTATGTACAGTGGGGAGAACAAGTATTTGATACACTGCCGATTTTGCAGGTTTTCCTACTTACAAAGCATGTAGAGGTCTGTAATTTTTTATCATAGGTACACTTCAACTGTGAGAGACGGAATCTAAAACAAAAATCCAGAAAATCACATTGTATGATTTTTAAATAATTAATTTGCATTTTATTGCATGACATAAGTATTTGATCACCTACCAACCAGTAAGAATTCCGGCTCTCACAGACCTGTTAGTTTTTCTTTAAGAAGCCCTCCTGTTCTCCACTCATTACCTGTATTAACTGCACCTGTTTGAACTCGTTACCTGTACAAAAGACACCTGTCCACACACTCAATCAAACAGATTCCAACCTCTCCACAATGGCCAAGACCAGAGAGCTGTGTAAGGACATCAGGGATAAAATTGTAGACCTGCACAAGGCTGGGATGGGCTACAGGACAATAGGCAAGCAGCTTGGTGAGAAGGAAACAACTGTTGGCGCAATTATTAGAAAATGGAAGAAGTTCAAGATGACGGTCAATCACCCTCGGTCTGGGGCTCCATGCAAGATTTCACCTCGTGGGGCATCAATGATCATGAGGAAGGTGAGGGATCAGCGCAGAACTACACGGCAGGACCTGGTCAATGACCTGAAGAGAGCTGGGACCACAGTCTCAAAGAAAACCATTAGTAACACACTACGCCGTCATGGATTAAAATCCTGCAGCGCACGCAAGGTCCCCCTGCTTAAGCCAGTGCATGTCCAGGCCTGTCTGAAGTTTGCCAATGACCATCTGGATGATCCAGAGGAGGAATGGGAGAAGGTCATGTGGTCTGATGAGACAAAAATAGAGCTTTTTGGTCTAACTCCACTCGCCGTGTTTGGAGGAAGAAGAAGTATGAGTACAACCCCAAGAACACCATCCCAACCGTGAAGCATGGAGGTGGAAACATCATTCTTTGGGGATGCTTTTCTGCAAAGGGGACAGGACGACTGCACCGTATTGAGGGGAGGATGGATGGGGCCATGTATCGCGAGATCTTGGCCACCAACCTCCTTCCCTCAGTAAGAGCATTGAAGATGGGTCGTGGCTGGGTCTTCCAGCATGACAACGACACGAAGCACACAGCCATGGCAACTAAGGAGTGGCTCCGTAAGAAGCATCTCAAGGTCCTGGAGTGGCCTAGCCAGTCTCCAGACCTGAACCCAATAGAAAATCTTTGGAGGGAGCTGAAACTCCGTATTGCCCAGCGACAGCCCCAAAACCTGAAGGATCTGGAGAAGATCTGTAGGGAGGAGTGGGCCAAAATCCCTGCTGCAGTGTGTGCAAACCTAGTCAAGAACTACAGGAAACGTATGATCTCTGTAATTGCAAACAAAGGTTTCTGTACCAAATATTAAGTTCTGCTTTTCTGATGTATCAAATACTTATGTCATGCAATAAAATGCAAATTAATTACTTAAAAATCATACAATGTGATTTTCTGGATTTTTGTTTTAGATTCCGTCTCTCATAGTTGAAGTGTACCTATGATAAAAATTACAGACCTCTACATGCTTTGTAAGTAGGAAAACCTGCAAAATCGGCAGTGTATCAAATACTTGTTCTCCCCACTGTATGTTCATTAAGATTTGCATACACTAACCTAAATGACATCACAATATGTATGTCCATGGATTACACAGGGATTACGCAACCAGTTGAATAAACTTACTACGAGAACAAGGCAAACACATTTACATGTCAGTTTAACAATGATATGATAGGTGCACAAAATAAGACATGGGAGGACAGTGCCAGCCGTAATCCGGGAGAATTAGCCCAATCTCTCTGCCATAATAAAAATGGTTGTACGTTAATGGGAGCCGGGCTGTTACCGCAGAGGCCCTGGGGATAGTCTCTGTGATTGAACAATTATGACAGACACAATTACTGTTATTATATTATCATAGCTAATCTAACTTAGCGAGAAGCAGCACGCCGATCATCACACTGTCTATTCCCACTGTCACAGAGGTGAGAAAGTGACGTTCGCACGTCATTGAAACCGCACTTACACTCTCATGAATGAACGCACTCGAATGGATACTGCAAATGGCAGGGCCATACGTCAACTCACTCACTCACTCACTCCTGGCTGTCTTTGGGCTCCCATTGGTTGTCCTTCAGATGAACGTCTTAATTTTTTTCTAATTTCACTTGACAGTGCCACGGAGCGCTCTGGCTCGGGGAGCAAATATCTGACACGCCTCGGCAGAGGGCGGCAGCGCTATCTGCTTCCCTGATCTGACAAACGCACAGCGACTTCTGAGGGATGCGTGGAGGCGGCGCAGTCAAAACAAGCCCTCGATTCGTCCTGCTGTGCACCCAAGCGACGCAGACCGCGGAGGGCTAAACGGAAGTGCCGAGGGGCTCTAACGACATGTCTTGTGACAGGTCCCCCCCCCCCCCCCCCCCCCGCGGCATTAATCAAGCTCCTGTACACCTGCTACATCAAGGTGGAAACTGACTTTACCATTTAGAGAAATGTTACATTTTCCAACGTATTATACAAGGCACTTGGTTGCTCTGTTTGTAAAAATGGCAAACTGTAGTTCACAAACAAGCTGGTCCTACACAGAAACCAGCAGAGAGAGGAGAGAAAGAAAGAGAGAGAACGTTAAGACATTAAGCTATGGACTGTAGCAAGGTGAGTGGATCAATTGGAGCTGAGCTAGATGTGTAACAGTGTAGCCTGAGCTTGTCCAAACATCCCTTGTCCTCCCCCTCCCCTCCATGTTTCTGTTGATTCCTGAAACCGGTGGACAGCTCCAGAGAGGCCTGCTGTTGCTTCATGCCTTCCAGCCATTTACTCAGGGATGTTAAGGAAGAGGAGCCGGGAGGTCGGATCATGGATACCTCCTTTGGCTCCATTGATTGCTGTTTGCTTGTTCAAGGGAGTAACACAGGGGTGGGTTCATGGGAAGGAAGGGACATGAGCAAGGTCTGAGTCATGACCTCTTGACCCTACCATGTGACCTCTGACCTCCAAACCCTCCAGTGGATGTTGTTAAGATTCAGAGGAAAAGTCTTTCAGCACCAATACACATACACTTTTGTTTACAGGTTTTCTTATTCCATGTTTTCTAATATCTCTGCTTTTGGCAGTTGTTTCTTTTGCAGCGTTAATAATTGTTTTGCCTTGAATTTTACATTTGGTTTAATTGTCTGTGTATTTTTTTAGACAGGTAAGAATCTAGCAAGCAAAGCCCCCACATGGTAAGAAAATACACTTGTATAAAGTAATGAAAATCTGCTTGATGAAGTGGAAGTGTGTTGGAGAAAACTGCTTTTCAGCCGACAAAGATGCAGATTACTCAATGATGCATATTTGCACACAAGCTTTTCAGGTTCACAAACTACAAATCTAACATCAAGAGGTAATATTCAATGTAATTCAGGGATTATGCAATAAGCCTATACCTGTAAACTAGGATACAGAAAGAGGGTATGTCAAAGTGGAAGTTTGATTTCTTCCACACAACTTTCCAAAAAAGTGAACTAATCTTTAATTTCTAGAAAATTATGTGATGGCCAAGTAGTCCTGTAAACATGAAGCCTGTGTCACTGTACAAATAGGGTAGAAAACAAATTTACATACCCAAATATAAAATCAATGTTCCACCTCACCTGATGACTAATCTCCGTGACACTGCTCTTAGGCACTGATTTACATTCTGAGGGCCTTGAGAAAATGTAAGAGCAGAGCATTAATCTCCCTCAACAAAAAAGCTTGTATTCCCTGACAGGTGGGTCAAAGTTGACGTTTAATCTAGCCCATAATTTCTGAAATGTGCTGACAGAGTGTATCTTTTTATAAGTTAAAACACGGTTGTGTTTGAAAAACCCTCAAAGCACGACACCCTCAGCAGGAAGCAGATATCCTCTGTGGTGAGTTATGGCATGTTGGGAAATCGGGAAGAATGCACCCCGACGCCATCGTCTTTAGAAGAACTATGATTTCACAGAACTTTGGCAGAAACATTTTTAGTCTTTGGGCCTGTTACTTGTATCCGCCAGCTGACCCCTTGGACATATTTTACTGTTGTTTTGTCCTCAGGTTACCCTATACCCTGATAAGACCCTTATACTAATGCCTAAGGTGTCGTTCAGTTCAGAGGTTAACACATTCCCTTTTTACCAAGCAGGCCTTTTACACACCCCACTGTCATGGTGGCCATCTTGTTTCCCATGCAGAGTGGTGAAGTGCAGCTGTATTAGAGGGCACTGCTTTAAAGATGTCGCTTGGTTGCTGGTAATGGAGTTTCTCCCCCGGCTGCACAGTCTGGCTGCAACAGAGATCAGCCGGGTTTCCATTAGGGCTCAGTGTTAAGCAAATATGGCGAGTGGTCATGGGTCATTTAGGAGTCATCAGGGGAGAACAGTCATCATCAGCCGAGACGGGAGGAGATGAAGAGTGGCTGTGGAGATAAAGGCAATGAGAAAAAGTTTTTTTTAAATGTATGCACTCACTACTGTAAGTCACTCTGGATAAGAGAGTCTGTTTAAATGACTCAAATGTACATCTAAAAATGTCAATGACCGCCAGGCTCAATGGATCCGCATCAGACTGTGTGTCACAGCTCTAAGAAAGCTTTGACTGCATTGGAAACCCAATTGACTCATTCGTTTTGGACCTATAATGTTATTGGCTATAAGCATATGTTCTAGGGGAAAGACTGCATGCAGACGAAATCTGAAAATCTGATGATTCCAAACCTTATTTCGACATGTTCAGCAGCAAACACTAGTGATCATCAGCCCAAACTCCTCAACTGAATATGCCCATATCGTCCCATATATGTATTCCTTTGTATATAAAAAATAAATGTGATCTTACATTTACCGTGAGCAACTTTGACAACAACTTTAAAGAAACATTATCAACATCATCAACGTAGGCAAGCCCAAATTAATTTAGGAGGAATTAATTGGCTGATATCATCATTTGGGGAGCTCATTTCCTGTAGTTCTCGATACAGGAGTTGGGGGTTGGTGGTGGGGGCATTTTGGCTCGTTCTAGAGGTAGGAATGTTGGCCAGCATCACCCCAGAGAGCGAGGGATCCAGGCCTGGCACCACTCCACACATCCGCCATGGGCTGCCTAATGGGAGTCTCAAACGCCAAGAAGAACACATTCTGACAGGATCCCACAGGTCATAGACGCTGTGCCCCACAGCAACCCAGCTAGCCAAACACAGACACTAAACACAGTGCCCTCGCTCTCTGAATCCTTATTAATGTGTTTACTTGAGTCCAATCTAAAGTAGTGCATCAGAAAACAGGAAACAAGCCTTCCATAAAGGACGCGTTTAATAGCTATCAACTTTCCAATTCCATGTTCTGTCTTTGAATCTCTAACAAAAGTTGTTGCTCTCCTTGTAACATCGTCTCTGGGGGTTGTAACCCTGAATATATCGAGATATGGGGTTGCAGTTTGGGGATAAACATTACAAAATGTCCACATCTCATTCTTGAACATGACAGCGTTTTAGCAGCCTGTGTCGGCTTACTCTCCGAGGTCAATCTCTGAATAAGCATGGTAGGAATGGGGCTGGGGTTCTCCTCTCCCCTCCATCTCTGCATCTCCCCTGTCTTTCAGTTTCTCCCTCCTCATGCATTTTGTCTGCCGCATCCCTGCTCCTCATTTGCAAAGGCCACGGGCTCTGCGGCGGTCAGAGGCTCGATCAGAGGCGCGACAGACACACAGGGTGGCCTCGCTGGAGAGCGCAGCGGTCACCCACAGCCGGACGCACCTTCCCACACAGTGGTCACCTTGACGACTCATACAGTGCCCCCCCACCCCTTCTTGCTGCCGCCCCCTCCACTGTTCACGCTGTAGTGGTCAAAGTTGAACGCTGACAATATTAGCTCATTGGTATCCCAACAGCTACTGCGAGTACCCCTAAATATTAACGCAAGTCACCTGTAACACTGGAAAACAAATCAAAAGTTCTTGGAGAAATGTGTCTGTGAGGACAAGGAACATAAGAACATTGTCTTGGGAGGTCAAAGAGGTAGGCCTACAGCTAGCTATATTCATGTCTATGCGACCTGGGAAACTGAACATATACACACAATCTCCTGAAGGGTATCTTACTAGAAAAGCAAGGGGAACGGATTTCTGAATACAACTCTGTAATACAATTAAACCAGTATTAAAATGACTATCAGTATCAATGTTAAAACAGTTCTAATTTATTACAAAATAATACTGAAAACCCCGTAATCGATTAGAAAAATCAAATAAAAGATACACAAAAAGAGTTGTTGCACAGTTCCAATTATACAAGGCTCTCTACCCCGCACCTGGCCCGACATGTGCATGTTTGGATGGGTGAAGTCAGTGGGTTGGTGAAGTCAGACTCTAACACCAGTGGAGGCTCCTCAGAGGAGGAAGGGGAGGACCATCTTCCGCAGTGAATTTCATAAAATAAAAATAGGGAAACATTTAAAAAGTTGTCCTTTTTATTTAAAACAATACTTAATATATTCACGTCACCAAATAATTGATTAAAACACACTGTTTTGCAATGAAGGTCTACAGTAGCCTCAACAGCACTCTGTAGGGTAGTACTATGGTGTAGCCGGAAGACAGTTACCTTCTGTCCTCCTCTGGGTACATTGACTTCAATACAACACCTCGGAGGCTCATGGTTCTAACCCCCTTCCATAGACTTACACAGTAATTATGACAACTTCCGGAGGACGTACTACAACCTATCAGAGCTCTTGTAGCATGAACTGACATGTTGTCCACCCAATCAAAGGACCAGAGAGTGAATCTAGTACTGAAAGCATAAACTACAGCTAGCTAGCACTGCATATAACGTGGTGAGTAGGTAACTCAGAGAGTTTTCAACAAATTAATTTCCTCAAAAATGGCGTAGAAGCGATAGAGAGAGAGAGAGAGAGAGAGAGAGAGAGAGAGAGAGACAGACAGAGAGAGAGAGAGAGAGAGAGAGAGAGAGAGAGAGAGAGAGAGAGAGAGAGAGAGAGAGAGAGAGAGAGAGAGAGAGAGAGAGAGAGAGAGAGAGAGAGAGAGAGAGAGAGAGAGAGAGAGAGAGAGATTTTGTCTTACTTACTTAGCTAGGAAATGCAGCTAGTTAGTTTAGCCTACTCAAACACCCGGCTCAATGAGAGGGATGCTATGTTCACTAGCTGACTATGACAATCCAACACAACATTGGAACTCTTCCAAGTCAAGGTAAGCTTTTGGTTTTACAAATGTATTGCCACTTGGGCCCAACGGTGTAACTGCTAAACTGCTTATTGACTGTACACTGTACTGCATGATTGTAGCGGGTTTACTAATATGTTAGTACTATTAACTATGTTGACCATGACGTTACTTTAGCTGGTGACAACGATGTAGGCTGCGTGTAGTGGTTATGATATGGTTTGGCTTGGATTTGTTTTTCTTTGCCTGGTCAAATACTGCTGATGTGTTGTGCATTGAAGTCCACAAGCGAAGGGAAAATGTGAGAGGAGGAAAGCTCATAGATGCGAGAAAGGAATACAATATGGCTGCTATGAAAGTGAATTGTTTTTACGTGTGATCAGGGCTTTATTAATTCTGCCGAATCTGATGAAAAAAGTTTCACGGAAGCAAATGGAACAAAAACGAGGATAAACATCCCAGAATTTGTCCATTAGAAATTCTCGTTTGCAACTGTTGGACTGGTGATTACACCCTAGATCAGCTAGCTGCAGGCAAGAGTGTGCAAGTCGGTATTGAATGTGTCATTGTCTGTCCATGTGTCACATGTTGTAAACTTTCATTCATAGGCTAGGTTGTAGCAACCTCATGATGGGTGTATGGGTAAATTCGTAGTAGCCGAAACCTATCGATGTTACATTGAGCTGGGTCGAATGGAATATGAATGACATCCAATATGGTACAATAGAAATAAGGCCATGCTCCTGAAAAAAATATATCGTCCTCCCTCATGTTAAATGGCACCGACCGCCACTGAGTAACACACAGCTGTACTATTGGGCGAGACTTCCTGCCCTAATGCTGTAAGTGTTCCAGATTTCTGTCAGATGGAGGGAGAGGTGAGAAGGGAGTGAGGAGAGATACCAGGGGTGGGATGGCAGATGGTTACCTTGACTGAACTTTTGCACCTGCTAAGGGGGGGCGGGGGGGACTGTAGAGTGTTGGGTAATGCAATGCAGCTATATACCTAACACACACATACCCCACAGCACATCCTATAACTGCATGATATGTTACATTCTAGATATCTGAATAGATGACACTCCCACACCAAACAGAACCTCCTCCAAACCAGTTTAACACTTAAGACTCCTTACACTTCACTCTTCACCTTTAAACCATTCTAGTGGCAGGACACATTGAGTGACAGGGCACATTTGCTCTATTGAGTCACGGTCAATGATAAGGCTTAGAGTGTGGATGAGAGTGATTTTAGCAGCCCCTGGGCTGCTTTGGTGCTGTGGTGTACTATACTGTACCTGCCTGCCTGCTGCCTACTGCCGATCCCACTGATTGGGTGTGTTTAATAATGCATGGCTGGGAGCCCAGGACAGGCCCTTTGATAAAGTACAGCTGAGGAGCACATGCATAAGCAGCTTCAGCCATATGCAGAGGGAAATTGATGGCGGAGATAAAGCCATGGTGTGTGTGTGTGGTTGTGGGTTGTGTGTGTGTTTGTGTGTGTGGGGGAGGGGGAGTGTATTAGGAGTGTATCATGAGCTGAGTAAGTGCATATGGATGTGTGTGTATAGGAATGTGTGTGTGTCTGTGTGTATGTGTGTGTACGTGCACTACATGGCCAAAAGTATGTGGACACCCATTTAAATGAGTGGATTTGGCCATTTCAGCCAAACCCGTCGCTCACAGGTGTTTAAAATTGAGCACACCACCATGCAATCTCCATAGACAAACATTGGCAGTAGAATGGCCTTACTGAAGAGCTCCGTGACTTTCAACGTTGCACCGTCATAGGATGCCACCTTTCCAACATGTCAGGCTGTCAAATGTCTGCCCTGCTAGAGCTGACCCGAAGAATTGTAAGTGCTGTTATTGTGAAGTGGGAACATCTAGGAGCAACAACGGCTAAGCTGCAAAGTGGTAGGCCACACAAGCGCACAGAACAGGAAGTGCGTAGCTCGTAATAATTGTCTCTCCTCGGTTGCAAAACTCACTACTGAGTTCCATGGAAGCAACGTAAGCACAAGAAGTGTTCGTCAGGAGCTTCATGAAATGGGTTTCCATGGCTAAGCAGCCCCACACAAGCCTAAGATCACCATGCGCAATGCCAAGCGTTGCCTTGAGTGGTGTAAAGTTCTCCACCATTGGACTCTGGAGCAGTGGAAATGCATTCTCTGGAGTGATAAATCACACTTCACCATCTGGCAGTCCCTCAGACGAATCTGGGTTTGGCGGATGCCAGGAGAACGCTACCTGCCCCAATGCATAGTGCCAACTGTAAAGTTTGGTGGAGGAGGAATAATGTTTTGGTGCTGATTTTCATGGTCCGAGTGAAGCGAAATCTTAACGCTACAGCATACAATTACATTCTCGACAATTCTGTGTTTCCAACTTAGTGGCAACAGTTTGGTGAAGGCCCTTTCCTGTTTCAGCATGACTATTCCCCCATGCAGAAAGCGAGGTCCATACAGAAATTATTTGTTGAGATCGGTGTGGAAGAACACGACTGGCCTGCACAGAGTCCTGACCTCAACCACATCGAACACTTTTGGGATGAATTGGAGCAAAGCATTGTGAGTCAGACGTAACCGCCCAACATCAGTGTTCGACCTCACTAATGCTCTTGTGGCTGAATTAAGGCAAGTCCCCGCAGCAATGTTCCAACATCTAGCGGAAAGCCTTCCCAGAAGAGTGGATGCTGTTATAGCTGCAAAGGGGGGGACCAACTCTATATTAATGCCCATGATTTTGGAACGTCCACATACCTTTGGCCGTGTAGTGTATGCATGTGTATACTGTGTCTGCAGCTTTGATAAGCTGCATGGCGGGTGGGGTCAAGGGGTCAGGGGGCTGCCAGGGTCTAAGGCTGCTGCCGCCCGCCACACACCACAGTACACCATCACCGCCAGGAGAGAGGCAGGGCATTAATAAACCGTCTGTCTGGGTATGTATATCCATGCAAAACAGGTCTCTGCACCACACCCCCCTCCATCTTAGCACACAGAAACCAAGACCTTCACATAACAAATCCCTCTACCACTCTCCACCATTGTTTTCTTAACTTGTTTCTCTGCTCTTTCTTTCTTTCTTTCTTTTTTTCTCTCTCACTCTCTCTCTCTCTCTGCCCCTTCAGTCTCTTTTTCCACACACACTTTCCTCTCAGTTCTTTCTTCGCTGATCTTTCTTCATCTTCATCTCACTCATTTACTTCCAGGTCATTCTCTCAGTCTATCTTGCCAGTGAAAGACATCACGGGTCATGAGAAATGTCCTCTAAAAGCAGCCTCAGGACGCAATCTCTGTTGCACTCCTCCTGGACAAGGGGAACACCTGTGTGTAAATGCTGTTAATTGACTACAGCTCAGCGGTCAACACCGTAGCGCCGTCCAAGCTCATCACTAAGCTCAGGACCCTGGGACTGAACACCTCCCTCTGCAACTGGATCCTGGACTTCCTGACGGGACTCACCCCCAGGTACTGAGGGTAGCCAACAACACATCTGCCACACTGACCCTCAACACGGGGGCCCCTCAGGGGTGCATGCTTGGTCCTCCTGTACTCCCTGTTCACCCACGACTGCGTGGCCTCACACAACTCCAACACCATCATTAAGTTTGCTGATGGCACGATGGTGGTATAGTCCTGATCACCAATGATTATGACACAGGCTATAAGGAGGAGGTCAGTGACCTGACAGTGTGGTGCCAGGACAACAACCTCTCCCTCAACGTCAGCAAGACAATGGAGCTGATCGTGGACTACAGGAAACGGAGGGCCAAGCACTGCCCCATCCACATTGACACGGCTGTAGTGGAAAAGGGTCGAGAACTTTATGTTTCCTGGTGTACACATCACTAAGGAATTAACATGGTCCCCACACACCAACACAGTCTTGAAGAAGGCTTGACAATGCCTCTTCCCCCTCAGGAAGCTAAAAAGATTTGGCACGGGCCCTCAGATCCTCAAAAAGTTCTACAGCTGCACCATTGAGAGCATCTTGACTGGCTGCATCACCACCTGGTATGGCAACTGCTTGGCATCCGACTGCAATGCGTATTGTGTATGGCCCACTACATCACTGGGGCTAAGCTCCCCGCCATCCAGGAGCTCTATACCAGGAGGTGTCAGGGGAAGGCCATATAACTTGTCAAAGACTCCAGCCATCCAAGTCCTAGTCTGTTTTCTCTGTTGATGCACTGCAAGCGGTACCGACCCACCAAGTCTAGAACCAACAGGACCCTGAACAGCCATCAGATTGCTAAATAGTTAACCAAATAGCTACCATGGCTATCTGCATTGAACCCCTTTTGCACTAACTCTTTTGACTCATCACGTACGCTGCTGCTACTGTTTATTATCTATCCTGTTGCCTAGTCACTTACTTATTTTTTATTTTATTTTTTTGGTCTATTCTGTGGGGATGGTAGTTGGAGAGAGAAAGGGGGAGAGAGGGAGTGGGAGGAGGAGAGGAAAAGAGGGGACGAACGAACAATAGGTGGTGGGTGGACTTAAAGACTCAGTGAGGAAGATATTTGGACAAAAGTTTTGTCACTTTAGCCCATACCTATATGTACATATATACCTCAAATACCTTGTGCCACTGCACATCAACTCAGTACTGGTACCCTGTGTATATAGCCAAGTTATCATTACTCATTGTGTATTTATACCTCGTGTTATTATTTTTCTATTATTTTTCTATTTTTCTAACATCTTGTGTTTAGGAAGCACGTGACAAATAAAATGTGATTGGATTTATTTTATTTTATTTGAAATGGTGGATGGTCACATACTCCATGACAGGGACATAGGCCACTCTGATTGGACAACACTTTTGTCCAAATATCTCCTTTCCACCTCAGTGAGTCTTTAAGTCCACCCACCGTTTATTCGTCTCCTCCTTTCCTCTCCTTCCCCCACTCCCTCTCTCCCCCTTTCCTTTCTCGCTCCAACTACCAGCCCCACACAGCCATAAAGAACAGACAATAAGATATACAGTACGGGCAGAGAAAGAAAGAGAAACCCCTCTATATTTTTGTTGCAGCTTTAATTTACTCTTGCCATGAATTTTTCAGTGCTCTCTGCAGGCTTGGTGTGGGGGCCAGTGGGAATGGGTGTGTGTGCTGAGCCATCGCAACCTCCCCTCCACCACTCCACCTCCGCCTCATCCACCCTGCTGCAAGAGAGGGATAAATATTTCAGCTGTCTTTATTGGAGACCCCTGTTCTGCCTCCCCAAAACACCATGGCATGGATGCAAGTAAACACCAACTCACCTCAATGTATTTCCCACTCTCTGTTCAGTCTCTTATTCGCTCTACCTCTCTAACTCTATTTGTCTTTCTCTCTTTCTCCTTTTCTCTCTCATTTCTTCTTTCTCCTTCTCCATCAGCCCTCTCTTCTTCTCTGACTGTGAGTCACTGGCTACTGCAGAATGGGCATGTGTTTCTCTCTCTCTCTCTCTCTCTCTCTCTCTCTCTCTCTCTCTCTCTCTCTCTCTCTCTCTCTCTCTCTCTCTCTCTCTCTCTCTCTCTCTCTCTCTCTCTCTCTCTCTCTGTGTCTGTGTCTCTGAGTCTCTGTCTCTCTGTGTCTCTGTGTCTCTCTCTGTCTCTCTCTCTCTCTCTGTGTCTCCATCTCTCTCACTCTCTTTAATATACTCCTTAATGGAAGGCTGGCAGGAACTTGGTATTGACACATCTTACACTACTTTATTAACTGTCACCCTTTCCTATTTTCCAACACCTGTAATGTGCTCATTCTGCCTGAGTCAGTCATTAGTGTTCACGAAGCAGTGTGTGTGTGTGTGTGTGTGTGTGTGTGTGTGTGTGTGTGTGTGTGTGTGTGTGTGTACATGCGTGCGTGCGTGCGTGCGTGCGTGCGTGCGTGCGTGCGTTTGTGCGTGCGAGAGAGAGAGAGAGAGAGAGAGAGAGAGAGAGAGAGAGCGAGAGAGAGAGCGAGAGAGAGAGAGAGACAATGCATGTGTGTGTGTCTGTCTATGTGTATATGTTTTTGTGTATATACTGTATACATGTGCAACTGTACACACATGTATCTTAGTTACATCTCACAGATGCATCCAAACCATCACGCGGCAGTGTTGACACACAGGGAGCTCCAGTGAAGATGCTAAAGGTGTACTTACGTAGGCAAATGGGACCTCACGGGCTGACTGGAATGTCCCAATACAACACGGGCATGAACAAAGTCTCTCTGCATGCAACACAGGCAAAAAAGACCAATAAGCAATTTGAAGAAGTTGGAATTGGATTTTGAGGGCGAGGATGAGGATGCAGGGTCACCTTTTATCACAGATCAGTGGATCCCTGAGCGGGGGTCTCTCTGTCTCTGCATCAGAGGCACAGTCAGCGCCCACAGGAGGCCATATTGAAATGAGCAGCCGCCCCCATGGGCACTTAGCCGCTCCTGACATTTGGAGTGGGGGGGACCCCTTGTTTCCGCCCAGCGACCCAATTGCCTCCGCTCCCCCACGTCTCACCTTACCTCCCCCTCCCTCCCCTGGACTCACCCCTCTCTGATTTGGCCCGGCATCTCATTTGCCTATTCATCTAAAAGCACAAAATGCCCACTGAGATCCAATATGGGGCGGAGGCGGGGGGCGCGAGCAGGCCCGCAGCAGGGGTGGAAAAACAGCAAAACACAACGATGGAGGTAAGAGAGAAAAAGAACCAGGAAAGAGGTGGAGGATGCCGGGGCCACCGACGGGAGGTAGCTTCAAATGGCTTCCTGGCTCCCTCACTCCTCTCCCCCCTGCCTCCTCCTCTCCATCTATCTCTCTCCTCTGTCTCTGTTCTACTCCATCACCCCCGTTCACTGGGGCGTGGTACAGATTGGGAAGTGCGGCCCGCTTGACCCTCGTACTGAAAGAGAGCAAGGGTCCGGGGGGGTCCGGCTAGCTCTAGTGGTAGGGGGGTTCCGTTATGAAAGAACTCACATTCGGACCCCCACCCTCGGGTCCATGGCCCTCCAGAAGCCAACCCAGGTCCAACTTCTAATGTTGTTTCCCTATAGGTTTCAGAAGTCAAAGGAAACTGGACTTCAGTATAACTGGTAGAGAACAAAATGAACAGGGGGCTGTGGCTCAGAAGAGCAGCAAGGCTAGGACCGTATGCTACGTTTTATGCATTGAAACTAGGTCTCTCAGGCCATGGAGTTTCGCATCGACACGGCGTGAGCAGAGCGTGGGGAAGGAAGGATGAGATCCACACGGCCTCGGGGCACAGCGAGTGGGTTAAGGAGCCAGGGAAGTAGGAAGAAGAAGAGATGTGACTTGGAGAAAATGGCTTCCGGTTTAGTGATATAGAACACGGACGGAGTGGTAATAGAACAAGGATGGAGTGATGTAGAGGGGTGATGTAAGGTGATATAAGTAGGATTGAGATTGGATAACAGATAAGAGGTTTCAGGTTTATCAGTGATATCATTGCACAGCAAGTCGAGGCGAGGCCCACTCTAAAAGAAATGCCTACACATCACACAATAGTCACAGAATATTTAATAGCTGTGATGAGAAAGGGGTGGTAAGAGGGTAAGATGGCGAGAGAGAGATTAGCATGTCAACGTGAAGGCGAAACATTGCTGTGAGACAATTTTGCTGGGCTTAGTGAGTGCGGTGGCCAGCCCGGCTTGGTCAGTAAGGGCAGTAGAACAAGGTAGGACAGGACAGGGAGAGTTCAGTAGGACCCTGTTGACGATTACTGCTGGCCCTGTCCGTGTGGCCATTTAACAGTCAGTGTGGAGAGGGAGACAGTACATTAGGAGTGGTTCAGAGAGAGGCCAAACTGCCCTGCGCCTCCATAACTGCTCAGAGGTAAGGGGGAGGGAGGGAAGGGAGCGCTAAGGGTGAGGGGAGTACAGGGGGAAGGAGAGGAGGAGAGGAGAAGAGGGAAGGAGAGGAGAGAGCTAGATGTCTCTGCTATTCTTCTCTGCTAAGAGTGAGTAGTGAGTGGGGCCAAGAAAATCCAACCCCTCAAATCAAACTCCCACTACAGTATATCAATATATAAAGGAGAGAGTGTGAGTTTTTGCTCATGAAAATGACCTCCATTGAAAAAGAACAGGTTTCTGTAAGTAGGGCTACCAGCTGAAACGTGGCCTATATACACCTGCACTCTCTTGTGATCTCTCCGCCTTCCCTTTATCTCTTTATGTAAACAGGCAAAAACACACGGATTCATACACACATGCCGACTCAGTAGAACAGACACACACTCATAGTCACACACACACGCATAGTCACACACACACACACACACACGCATAGTCACACACACGCATAGTCACACACACACACACGCACGCACGCACGCACGCACGCACACACACACACACACACACACACACACACACACACACACACACACACACACACACACACACACACACACACACACAAAGGTTATTAGGGCTAATTGCACAGGCGATGCCAATTTCCATAGCATAAACAAAATCAAAGAGGGTAGACTCTCTCTCCTCTGCGTCCTCTATCTCTTTAATGTTCTTGAATAGGTGAGCCAGACTCTCTTCTGAAACAGTTTCCTTGTTCTTAACATCACACTTTTCTATTGCGCGTCCCAAATGGCACCCAATTCCCTATATAGCACACTATTACTTTTGACCAAAGCCCCATGGTTCATGGTCAAAAGTAGTGCGCTACGTAGGGAATAGGGTGCCTTTGGGCCGCAGGCTCTGTATCCACCAAAGTAGACTGAAGGAGACCATTACAGAAGCTGTTTAAGAGCCACAATCACCATATGAAAACAAGCTCTCTTCTGAAGGATTTGTGTCTTGTCTGAATACTATTTCTTTGCTTGAAAACTGCAATTTGGATATAATGATTCAAATGCCCAGTAAATTACATCCATTCGGGTGGTAGAGTACCTCTCTCCACCATTGTAATGTCGCAAGGGCCACATGTACCATTGGCTTCAAAGGTTTCCTTCCTCAATATCTCTGTCCAATATGCAATGGTGAATTTCTTTTTTTTTTAGGGGGGTAGATCAGCTTTAATATCGCAAATAGATTGTGGCTTCTCTCAATGTAATTGTCTGCATTATTTTCAATCCCCCATATCTTTTCTTTGTAAATATATGTTTTAAAAATACATTTGCCTTTATTATTGTCACCTAAACCTACCAGTAAACTAATGGTCAACAACACTTAGGCTTCTACTTCCAGCTTATAGATACTATATACATTTTACAGAGACAGTATATTTTACAATAGTTATCTTTTGTTTGTTTTTAGTCCCATAATTCAGCTCCACTCAAACCCCTCCCATCTATCTCTGAAGACCATCCAGTTTGTATTTCTATTTGCCATATATCTTTTCAACTGTGAGATGTTTCACAAAAGTACTGAACCTTTCTATTCTCGTAGTTTCGACGGATTGTCAATGAAAGATAAAGTTTTTTGCTAAGAGTACTGTGGTATTATTGATCGATTGACTATGACTTTTCAAATCACCCAGCAGTGCTATTCGCAGAGTTATGTTGGTGAATGTTTAGAGCTTCGAACAGGCTGCTTAAGATGGCAAAACCGCTGCTTTTAGAACTTATCTAAACCCCCTGTAGCGACTGATAATGTAATAACTGCCAATAATGAAATAACTTTTGCATTTATAATCGAATAAATGCTGATAATGTAATAAATTGCCAATCATTTAATAAATGTGCTGAACACATAACGGAATAATGTTTTTGAGCATTATGTTATAATTCAATAATTATAATTGCATTACGCATCGATTATCACATTATGATAAAAAAAAAAAAATCATCAATAGTGTAATAACTTAAACCAATAATGTAATAACAAACTAAATTCACTCTCTCGCTCTCTTTAATGGCATGCCTGTTAAGTGTCACACACTTGAGGAACACTTTGCATTTGCATCCATTGCCAATTTGAAGACATACCGGGCAGTCATCTGATTAGCCAAATTGTAATGTTCACAAAAATATTCAACAGGAGTTTCAACCCTCCTTATCCCAGAATTGACTAGGCCACTTGGTCATACAGAGTGGAGATGGATCCAGACTCATGTCAACGCCGTCCACACCGCCCACACCGCCCACACCGCCTGCCGTATCCTCACCAACACCACCCTTATGACAGTCAGAGAGGGGTATGGTCAAAGATGATCCTTCATATTGACAAGATGAAACACATGTCCTCAAAGATGGAAGGCGGGTGAGAGAAGGCGAGATCAGGTGGGCCCATTCTAGCCTATGAGAGGTCAGATATGCGTGTGAACAACAGGCACAACTTTGATATAAAGACGAAGGGGGTTGAATATTTGACGATGGGTGTTGTCGTCAACCGTCTGAATTCTATGGCGAATATGCGTAGCCCGTCTTGAATTTCAACAGGGCAACTCCGATGTAAAGTGTTTCTTCTCAAAGTTGCTGGAATGTCACGTGCATTGCACTTATATTAGTACACTCTTAACAACCTAAGCATTACAAAATGTTTATTCAATCAAATAAGCCTCACGTATTAAAATAGCAATTCATGTTTATTTTGACTAAATTTGATACTCTCATTGCCAACCATACAAAAACTCCTCACCTGCTTCATTTTTTGTTTTGATGCCCATTAGGGAACATTATGAAACGTTCTATTTGCTTCTGAAAGGACGTTCTCTGGGGGACTTTTGTCTCGTTCCCTGTAAGTTATGCAGGTTGATGTTTATTGTCCTTGAAGCAGACCTGAGCCATTTCCGCTAGATGGGCCAGCTGTAAAGTCAAAATTGGCCACATTGTAAAGAATTATGAAAACAAACATTTACTTTTTGGTCTTAATTTATGGTTAGGGTTATATGCTGTTATTCAATCATTTTATCCAAACTGCTCGTGAGTGTCAACGGGCACTGCGAGTCCAGCCTCTATCATCTAATCATTGTTCTTTAGGAGCATACTAACCCTCGTGGGTGATTTAAAGATGAACAAGGTCCACACACTTGTCCAGTTGGTGGTGGTAATGCACCTTAAAGTTGGTTACCAACTGCCATAGAAATCCACAGAAGAAGAAGAAGAAGACAGGAGAGATTAATCAAAGAAAACTAACTAAAAACTCACTAGGTTTCCCTTTTTATCTGTGGAATATTTGTAGAGCACAATTTAGTGTGACTCAAAATGGGTCTAAACTCTACAAAGCTCCAGCAAAAAATGGACCATATGCATTTCAGGTAAAATAACAACCCAATGCAAGCTAGCTAAATGTCCCTGAATGTTTCATGTGTATTTTGACCTGTCCCCATATTAATATAGTTGGTTCACAGTTGGTTTTGATATTTTATCCTGCGTGTCATGAATGCGTCTGGTAGGGATAGACAAACTCAATATGCGCACGACGGTGCACGCGGACGCACGCACGTGGCCAGTTTGGTCGGCATGTTATGCTTTAGAGTTAGCTGTGTGGTTAAGGTGTTACGGTTAGGGTTAGGTTTAAAATCAGATTTCATGACTTTGAGGCTGCAGAGCGGCCTCCAGAACATGACTCATGATAAAAAACACTAACCTGTGTAATTTACCAGGACGTCACTGAGAACCACGTCAGGAACTTTTTAGGATGTTTTCATGACTTTCATTTTACTAGTCATTAGGAAGTCGCCTGATGGTCCCAAGAGGACATTTTTCCAGTTCCCTATAAGTTACCAGGACGTCACTGGGGACCATGTCAGGACCTTTGGTGCTGTCTCAGAACTTTCATTTTACTAGTCATTAGGATGTTTGCATGTTGGTCCCAATGGAACGTCCCTGCAAACACAAATTAGTCGTTAGGACGTCCCCGGAACATCACAAAATGTTTGCCTAAAGTGGTCAGGATGTTGTGTCATTGTCGCCTAAAGGTTTTTGTCTAGTTCCTGGTTTGTCCCAGGGACTTCCCCGCGTTTTTCGGACATTTCTGGGACATTGTGTCATGATCCCCCGGATGTTTTTGTCTAGTACCCAGCTTGGTCCGGGGATGTCACCAGACTCATTTTGTTTGCAGTGTTATACTTGTATCTATAAAAAAACATTACATATCAGTTAAGATTTTAGTTGTAGTAAAAAATAAATAATTGGCATGCACACACACACACACACACACACACACACACGTACTCTCTCTCTCTCGTTCTCTCTCTGTCTCTCTCTCTCTCTGTCTCTGTCTCTGTCTCTCTCTCTGTCTCTCTCCCTCTCTCTCTCTCTGTCTCTCTCTCTCTCTCTCTCTCTCTGTCAGACATACAGACAGACTCACTGATTCCCTGACTGACTGGGGTTGGGGGTGTATATTGGGGGGTCAATTGTGTCATTTGAACGGCATGATATTACTGCTAAAGTCAGGTTTAGAGCTACGGTAGGATTCAGAAATGTGGTTTGGTGTGTAGTCAGATATTACCGAAGCATGAAAATAAAAAAAATATTGTGAATATTACATTATTGGTTAAAGTTATGACATTATTCATGGGAAAAGTATCGACTTCACAATGAAATGAATGAAATAATTAACAAATAATGTAATAATTACTACATTATGCGCAAAGACGTTATTACATTATGCTTTCAGCATATTTATTACATTATTGGCAAGTTATTACATGATCAGCATTCATTACATTATAAATGCAAAAGTTATTACATTATTTGCAGCTATTACATTATTGCATTGTATTACATTATCAGTTGCTACACACCCTTGGTTGCTTTCATATCATCCCTCTGTAAATACATTAAGCGCTCCATAGAGTGAGTTCAAATGAATGCCCGCTCACAGCTCAAGGCTCCCAACAGTGTGCTTCTTCACCTTAGCCGTATAGAAAACAAACACTTTTCTGTCCACCATGACATTTTTCATCGGGATTTGACTCTATTTTCTATGCTAAGGATAGATATCCTTCTCCTTATCCTTCTCCTCCAAGATACAAAAACTTCACTTCACAAAAAACTCTCTCTTTACTCCTAATGCATTAGAAGTGACACCTTAATTGTCCTTTCCCTCATAAGGCATTGGGAGTTGCACCTTGATTGAAGTGACCTCCACTGCACAACAAGCCTGAACGATAACACTGGAGGTTGTCGGCTTGAAGGGCTCGGACTGCCCTGACTACCTTCGGAATCCTCGGGAGATAGGGGGAGAGAGGGCAACGTAGAGGGCATCAATCCCCAATAAGCCCATCCTCATTGGGAACTCTCGGGGATGCGTGACCCTGGTCACAGGGCTATTGTCTCGGCTCCTCTCGGCTCCTTATCATAATGTAGGCCGTGTTGTCTCTCCCATTACACATCGGCCATTCAATTAGCCCCCATTTCCATTGTAATAGAGCACTACGTCGTAGGGGTCAGGAGTGACAAGGAGAGGAGGGTGGGCGGCAGGGACGTTAGAGCAGGCGGCAAGGACGTCAGGATGTCGGTGTGGGAGAGCTTTGTCAGTGTACCTGGATGAAGGCTGAGCGAAGACGAGAAGTCTTTGAGAAGTGCAGCGGAGGTAGATATCGTACAGGTCTCCTATAGGATAAATGTGTAAGGGGAAGTTTTGTGCAGGAAAATTATTGACAGAATTGTTGTGCTAAACTGATGGGTAGTGGAAAGATAATGGATTCGGGAACTTTAAACGTTTTGGTTACAGAGTATTGGAATACAGTAAATAGGTGCATTTCTACACGGTGAGAAAGGGAGCCCAAGCAAAGCATAAGAAAGAAGCGTTTGAGAGTACATTACACTTCATGCACCATATCCTGTGCCCGTCTTGTGTCTTGTGTTGGTCTCAATCATATTTAGGAGGTGTTGTCGTGTCACATACTGTAATGCAGTGGTTGCCAAACGTTTTATAGTCCTCTACCCCTTCAAATATTCAAACTACAGCTGCGTACCTCCTCTAGCACCAGGGTCAGCGCACTCTCACACACACTATTCAATACATTTATTAAACATATGTCACGCCCTGACCTTAGAGATCCTTTTTATGTCTCTATTTTGGTTTGGTCAGGGCGTGAGTTGGGGTGGGCATTCTATGTTTTGTGTTCTATGTTTTCTATTTCTGTGTGTTTGGCCGGGTGTGGTTCTCAATCAGAGGCAGCTGTCTATCGTTGTCTCTGATTGAGAACCATACTTAGGTAGCCTTTTTCCACCTGTGTTTTGTGGGTAGTTGTTTTCTGTCTTTGTGTCTGTACCAGACAGGACTGTTTCGTTTCATTTCATTCTCTTTGTTATTTTGTTTAGTGTTCTGTTTTTAATAAATTAACATGAACACTTACCACGCTGCGTTTTGGTTTCCTCCCTTAGACGATCGTTACAACATAAGAATGAGTGCGAGTTTTTGTCACAACCTGGCTCGTGGGAAGTGACAAAGAGCTCTTATAGGACCAGGGCACAAATTATAATATAATAATAATCAATAATTTTGCTCTTTATTTAACCATCTTACATATAGAAGCTTGTATGTTCATCGAAAATTGTGAATAACTCACCACAGGTTAATGAGAATGCTGTGCTTGAAAGGATGCACATAACTCTGCAATGTTTGGTTGTATTAGAGAGAGCCTCAGTCTTAAATCATTTTCCACACACAGTCTGTGCCTGTATTTAGTTTTCATGCTAGTGAGGGCCGAGAATCCACTCTCACATAGGTACGTGTTTGCAAAGGGTATCAGTGTCTCAACAGCCGATTTGCCAAGGCAGGATACTCTGAGCGCAGCCCAATACAGAAATATGGCAGTGCCTTCTGATTAAATTCAATTTTCACAGAACCGCTTGTTGCAATTTTGAGGAGGCTCTCTTGTTCAGATATCGGTAAGTGGACTGGAGGCTGGGCATGAAAGGCATAACGAATCCAGTTGTTTGTGTCATCCGTTTTGAGAAAGTACCTGCGTAATTGCGCACGCAACTCCCTCAGGTGCTTACAATATCACATTTGACATTGTCCGTAAGCTTGAGTTAATTTGCACAGAAAAAATCATACAATGATGGAAATACCTGTGTGTTGTCCTTGTTAATGCAGACAGAGAAGAGCTCCAACCTCTTAATCATAAGCCTCAATGAGCCTCAATGTTGTCCCGCACATTAAATATAGTTGCGGAGAGTTCCTATAATCCCAGATTCAGATCATTCAGGCGAGAAAAAACATCACCTAGATAGGCGAGGCGTGTGAGAAACTCGTCATCATGCAAGTGGTCAGACAAATGAAAATTATGGTCAGTAAAGAAAACTTTAAGCTCATCTCTCAATTCCAAAATATTTGTCAATACTTTGCCCCTTGTTAACCAGCGCACTTCTTTATGTTGTAAAAGCGTTACATGGTTGCTGCCCATATCATTGCATAATGCAGAAAATACACAAGAGTTCAGGGGCCTTTCTTTAACAAAGTTAACCATTTTCACTGTAGTGTCCAAAACGTCTTTCAAGCTGTCAGGTATTCCCTTGGCAACAAGAGCCTCTCGGTAGATGCTGCAGTGTACCCAAGTGACGTCGGGAGCAACTGCTTGCACGCACGTTACCACTCAGCTATGTCTCCCTGTCATGGCTTTTGCGCCATCAGTACATCCCATCTCTACCTGTCTGTCAGTACACATCTTGACCACCAAAGTCCATTTGATGTCACAAAGCTGTCCAGTACTTAAAAAATATCCTCTCCTGTTGTCCTCGTTTCCAGTGGTTTGCAGAAGAGGATGTCTTCCTTAATTTACCCCACCATAAACGTAACAGACATATACTAGGAGCTGTGACAGGCCCGCCACATCTGTTGATTCGTCCAGGTGTAACGCATAGAATTCAATGGCTTGTATGCGACGCAGTGACTGTTTCAAAACATCTCCTGCCTTGTCACTGATGCGTCGGGAAACAGTGTTGTTTGATGAAGACATTGTCTGTACAGTGTTTTGGGATTTCCCCCCCATCATTGTCCCAGCCATATCCGCAGCAGCAGGAAGAATTAAGTCCTCCACAATAGTATGGGGCTTGCCTGTCCTAGCCACTCGGTAGCTCACCATATAAGACTCTTCTAGCCTCTTCTTATTAATGGTATCTGTTGCTTTTACTACTCGAAAGTCGTCTTAATTCTCGCTCAAAAAACTCCCGTGGTTTATTTGTTTCTAAATGTGAGATAGTACTTTTGCATATACTGTATAACACACCGTGGCTGAGGAAAGGCACTATTAGCAATATAAGTGAACCACAAATCAATGTAGTTCTCATCATATTTGCATCTCTTTGATGGTCGAACGTCCCTGTCTGTTGTTCAGTGCTTTCCCGGGTAAGGGTGCAGTAGCTCTTCGGCTGCATCAGATTCACAACTGTCAGTGTCCATGCTAGCTGAGCTGGTAGTAGCAGTACTACTAGTAGAGCTGGTATGTGTGTCTATGGATGAGGGACTTACTTTTTTGACCATTTATCCATTTCCAAGCAAAGGGAATGAACAGCAGCTACGTTTGACTACATACGGACCGTTAACGGAATTCCCACGAGAGAGTAACGGTTAATGTGATTGAATGTTAATTATTTGACTAGGCTGCCTGTATTTGACATTGAGTTGTTATTTCGCTGAACACTAGATAGTTTTATTTAATTTTTGGCAGTGAAACGAGGCCATTCAGGCGAGAAAAAACCCTCACCCAAGTGAATAGCCCCGTTGGAAAATATAAATGGACTGTTTGAAAATGTGACCAAAAAAAGGGGGGGGGGGAATAAATATATATATACAGTATATACACACAATTGTTTTAATGTGAATCACTTTTTTATTTGGTGTACCCCCGACGGCATTGCGCGTTCCCCAGTTTGGGAATACCTGCTGTAATGCATCTCGCTGTCAAAAGTGACTTGCCAAAAAACGTTGATGTGCTCCATGATTAATGTTGAGAAAAGCCTTTGAGATAGTAGAGTAGAGCGGTGAAGTACATGTAGGAGAGAGGAAGATGGAACCGGAGGAGACTGTGTTAGTGTGGTGATGGGAGTAGAGGCAGCTGTTATACCTAGCCATGGGTTTACTGTAAGCAGCGGACTGCCTAACAAGGTGACTCATCAGTCAGACAGTCGTTGTGACAGTCAGTCGGCTAGTCAGTCAGTCAGACATTCAGCCAGACATTCAGCCAGCCAGTCAGTCAGTCAGTCAGTCAGTCAGTCAGTCTGACAGTCAGTCGGCTAGTCAGTCAGTCAGACATTCAGCCAGACATTCAGCCAGTCAGTCAGTCGGTCAGTCAGTCAGTCAGTCAGTCAGACAGTCAGTCAGCCAGCCAGTCAGTGTGACAGTCAGTCGGTCAGTCAGTCAGACAGTCAACCAGTCAGTCAGTCAGTCAGTCAGTCAGTCAGTCAGTCTGACAGTCAGTCTGACAGTCAGTCAGTCAGTCAGACAGACAGTCAGCCAGCCAGCCAGCCAGCCAGTCAGTGTGACAGTCAGTCAGTGTCTGACAGTCAGTCAGTCAGTCAGTCTGACAGTCAGTCAGTCAGTCAACATGCACTAAGTCACTGGCCTAGAGTTGTATTAGTATCTCTCTCACACTCTTTCTTACATTCTGTATGTTTCTCTAATGCTCTTCCTGTTTCCTTCTATGATGTCTTGCCTCACTCTGTCTCATTTATCTCTCTTTCCCCTTTGTCTCACTCTCTGTCTCCATATTTCTCTCTGTCCTTCCACTCTGTCTCTCGCTACTGTCTTTCCCCCTCTCTTTGTCAGTGCACTGTGCCAGTGTGCCCGTGCCAGCCATCCCATGCCAGCCTCTTGTCCCTGCCTGCGTGCAGTCCTGTTCATCGCTTGCCCTGTCTGGCACCGTCCCTGCATGAAAGCGGGAGAAGAGAAAAGAGAAAGAGAAAGAGAGAGAGAGAGGCGAGGGCATTGAGAGAAGAAAGGAAAGGGGATACAGGGGAACATGCAGATGCAGGGCCCATCTCGTTTACAAATATGCAAATAGTGTTGCCTTTGTGATATGCAAATGAGAGATTACAGAGCACTAATTAGGGTCAAAAGAACTGTTCACGTCAATTAGGGGGAATGAAAAACGATCTGTCCCTCTCGCTGGCCCCAGTCTCCGACCCCTGCCATGGATATCCTCAGCTTTTGTCTTAAAAAATAGAAACATGAAAAAGACAAATAATTAGGGGACATTGATGGACACGAGGGGGCGGGATTCCAAGTGTTTAATTAGCGTCTGTTTAAAAGGGGGCGGAGGATGGATGTCCAGGTCTTTCCTCAACGAGGTGGGCCAGGCATACTTCCTCGCACAAAACTTCCACTCTGGTCTATACAGTGTCCCATTAAAGATACTCTCTCCGCAATATTAAGTCCCATCCCTCCCCTAAACCTTCCCCCCCACCTCCACCTTTGCTTCTCTCTTCCCCTCCCACTCCCTTTCTCCCATCCTTTCCATCCCTCCTTTGCTCCCTTGCTCTCATTCTTCTCCTCCACATCATCCTGTCCCTCCCCCTCCCCTCTCTCCCATCCCTCTCTTCCTCTCTACCTGTCTGTCTGGTTGGGTCTGGGCTGGGGAGGAACACACAGCACAGGGCTGGATTTGCATCCTAATGACCCCTCCAGTGGCCCCTGCGGCGTTCCATTCCACATTACCCAGAGATCAATTAGGGGCCAGCCTGACGCTGTTCCCGCCGCAAGCCTCTCTCCCTCAGGCCCCAGTCACCTGCACCTCCTCTGTCCCCCTTCCCCCTAAACCCCCAGCTCACAACTACCGCCCTGTATTTGAGGAATGGTAGCAGTATTTGGATTGGCTGGATTTTAATGCTTGAGAGTTGGATTTGCTTGCAGTGTCTCTGATTTGCAGGTTTGTTGCCAGGTAAAGCCACAGAAAAACCTTGGTCTGTAGTCTACATCCATTGGACAAAACAACAATGTCCCTATGACTTTATTTGCTGCCCATTATAGTGACATAAAAGCCATGACTCCGCTCATGGTCTTGGATTTCCTGTACATGGATTTCCTGTACATAGAATTCCTGTACATACTATTCACCTAGTAAGGATCTGTTGACACATCTGATGACAGCCACACCTTTTTCCATGAAGAAAAGGCAGCTGATTTCCATGTAAGATTTAAGTGTAGTTTTTGTTGTTCCTCATGCTTTTTTTGTTTTGTTTTGCAATTCCCCCCTTTTTCCTTCATACAAAATGCACTTTTAATTTATACAAATGTGGGTCTTATTCCACCACCCAAATACATGCACGCGCGCGCGCACACACACACACACACACACACATATACACACATACACACATATATATATACACACACACACACACACACACACAAACACACACACACACACACACACACACACACACACACACACACACACACACACACACACACACACACACACACACACACACACACACACACACACACACACACACACACACACACACACACACACACACACACACACACACACACGCGCGCGCGCACACGCACACGCAGACACACACACACACACACGCACACACACGCACACCCTTTGCCGCAGCCTCTGCATGCATTAATATGGAAGAGGGAGCTGTGGGGTTGGAGCACTGTTGTCCACAGGGTCTTGAGGAGGTCTGGTTTTCCAGCACCATTAGTAAAGGTCTCAGTGAGCATTAGTCTCCTCTCATGGTGATCTCCTCCACACAATGTTGTCCTTGACCTTGACATATAGGGGGAGAGGAGTCATACGGTGCTATATAGTGCTGCGAATAGGTGTATCCAAATAGTGTACTGTTATCCAATGGCAATGGAAGGAGAAAGCATCTACAGTATGGGTATCTATTGTTCACAGCACTTCCTCTTTCCCTCACACAACCCCTCCCACTCTCACTGTATCTCTCTCTATCTCTCCCCCTTCCCTCTCTGTTGTGTTTTGATGTAACCTCAGAATGTTGTTGTGTGACGCGTGGGGAGCAGGTGAAGAAGGGAGAGGAAGGAAAGGGGGGTATCTGAGCAGGGGATGATGGGATATGGATGGGGGGAACTACTTTCTATCCACAGACAAATCTGTGTAATCTCTGACAATTACCCCTTAAAGTATCATCTCCAGCTGAAGACAACTCGCTATGCATTTATAAAGGCAGGAACGAGTGTTTGTTTGTGTGTGAGTGTGAGTATTATGTGACTGTCTGTTTGGTGTGTGTGTGTGTGCGTCTGTGTGTGTATGATTGTTTGCTTTTGCAAATGAGTGTCTGTGTCTTTGCGTTGGGTGTGTGTTTACCTCTTTGAATTCAAGTGTGTTTCTGTGTATTTTTCCGTTTCCGTCTACTGCCATCCAGAAACAACGCTCGTCCACCTGACAATCACAGACGTTTCCCTGACAACACAACAACAGAGAGGATCAGTGTCTCCTGCCCTGGGGTAGAAGAGGCCAGGAGTCTGAGGCCTAGGGTCCTTTGCTCCAGCCTCCCTCCCACCCCCATCGCCTGGCTTCTGATCTCTGAACCTCAGATCCCTCTCTGTTTCTCTCTGCTCCTCTGCTTCTCAGCACATGTCAATCAACCTGACAGATGGAGAAAGGAGGATTGGGAAGGAGAGGGGAAGAAATAGAAGGCGAGGTGTGTGTGTGGGGTGTGTGTGGGGGGGGGGGATGTTTGTCTGTGCAGCCTATGTGTGCAAGAGAGAGAGAGATAGAGGGAGGTGTGACATCGTCATTCATAAGCAGCGAAGGGTTCACGGTCCATTGAGAGTTTCTGTGTGAAGCATAGCGAGGGAGGAAGAGAGAGGAAGGGGTGGAAACGAAAGACAAGAATAGGATTAACATGATAACAGAGTGACACAGTGGGGACGGCTCTGTGAAAATGTGTGCCCGTGTAACGCTTTCGTTTTCCCTCTGCTTTTACACCTGACCTTGGTATGTTGGTACACCAATTTCACATCTCTAATCGGTTGTGTCTTGTTGCATCGGCCTGTTAAATTATTATCCAATTGTTCCGTTACGAACAGAAGCCCTTTTCCCCCCGGTTCCGCTCCAATGCTCCGACCAGCATAATAAAGTTCTGAACCGGTTCGAACCCCCCCCAAAAAAGTTACAGGTTATATAGTTCCTTTTCTTTAATTTTTTAACCAGTGAAATCAACATCGTTTTTACGTTTAGATCGTTCATTTACTCCACCAGATACCACAGAAATGTCATATGGGTGGGGAGAGAGTGAGAAAGAGGGGTGGACATGTAGGGGCTTGGCTTGAAGCGCAAAACTACAGAGAAAAGATAGGCTATTTTATTGTATTGTGCTGAACATTATGACATGAAGTGAATTGGAATGTGTTTAGGCTATTACTAGCATCAGAACTTCACAGAATTAGATATTAGATACTAGGAATATTTTGGGGAACAAAAAAATAACATTATTAACCGGCTTTCAAGATTTGAAAAGAACACTTCTGTTCCGGAACACTAGAGATCACTTTCGTTCCCGTTTCTGTTTCCATTCCTCTAAAATGTTTGTTCTTTTCCGTTTTTTTTTGGTTTCTGTTCCCTGAACCCATTCCAACCCCTGGTTACCATCTAACATGTTCTGGTTCTGTTTTGCCAGCTTTCAATCAGTTACATAGTGTTGCTTTATATAATCTCACAATACAATAAAATAGCCTATCTTTTCTCTGTAGTTTTGGTCAATTTTCTTTCCTGACCATTCACTTTTTCAATCCCGTATCCAAACTACTTCTTTCTGGCCTCCAAATCATGGACTCCACAACTATCTCAAATAGTTGCTTGAATCCCCAATAGTAATAAAGTTAAATACAAACACCAGAATGGTCTGGTATTCAGGCATTGTTAATCTGATGGCTCTTTAGGTGGCTGCTGATCACTTCTATTGACTTCCATTGATCCCTGAGTGTCCAGTCAATTAGATCAATACAACATCTGTAGGCCTGCTTAGCCACGTGTTCACTGTCACACAGCCCCATCAGCCCCATCCCCATTATTTGTCCACCACCAACATATGCTATGGCTTCCCAGATGGTAACCAACACTACCAACTATCTGGTACAGCCCATAATATACTGTATAAACAATCATCTGAAAGTAATGAACAGAGTCATATTCATTATGCACCAAATGGAAGCGAAAAGACTGCAACAGGAAGTGACTTCCTGAACATTTCCAATAAGAAACGCTTTGTTGCAGAATGTTTTGAATGCAACACAAGCTGTAGAATGGATGCAGTAAAGGCTAAGAGTTCAACTAACAGGTGTCTGTTGAAAGTTAGTAACTTGATCATCGCCCCTTGCTGAGTGGCAAATCAAACCGGAGTAATGAGAGAAAGATAACAACGGGATGTATTGTTGAAAGTAAGACCATAGGAGTCTCCAACAAGAGTGAGACTACAGGCTAATGTGGCTTAATGCCTACAGGAGTTTAAGACACACTTACTAAGATCTATATAGAGTCAAGAGCAGAGGGAGTATGGACACATGCAAACTCCCTCCATCATACACACACACACGCACACACACACACACACACACACACACACACACACACACACACACACACACACACACACACACACACACACACACACACACACACACACACACACACACACACACACACACACACACACACACACACACACACACACACACACCCTCTGACTGGCCCACTGTGACCCTGGGAAGACTGACCCACTCGCCACCCCCCCCTCCGCCCCCCAGAGTCACCCCCTTCTGACGACCCCCCCCCCCCCCTCAGCAGTACACCATTGTTTACTTTCATTCCGCCGGCCGAGGGGCGAGCGAAACGTTGCGTTATTGTCTCGTCCCTCCGACCCGGGCTGACCCCATTCACGGCACTCAAAAGCACCATCTGTATGATCCAACAGTCAGGGGGCAAGAGAGAGGAGAGACAGGAGAGACAGGGAGAAAGGGAGGGGGGAAGAAGAGAGAGGGAGAGAGTGAAGCGTCTGTCTGCATGTTTTGCCAGCTTGGTGTCTGTCGGAAAGTATCTGTTTAAGTGTGGGAGAACTGTCCCTCTCGCTCTCTTTTTTCCCTCCCTCTGTCTTTCTGTTCTCTCATTCTGTCTCTCAATCTATTTTCAGTCCTTTTTTAATTCTCTAGTCTTGCAAAAACGTTAACATAATTGTCCCCTCTTCTTGTTTTTCCTTTTCTAATCTTCCCCCTTTCCATACTGTAACCCCCCTTTTCTCCTATTATATTTTCCACACCATCCTCCCCTTTCTCTCCCTCTTTCTTCATCCCTCCATCTATCCCCTTGTTTTGTGTCCATTCATCCTTCATGTTGTGTTTCAGGAGCATTCCAGGCTCTCTTCTCCTAACCTAACCTATCCTATCTCCGGCTCCATGTGTGAGGAAGGCGGATTTTTCCCATGGGGCCGCAGGTGAAAACTGAGGCTCACTCAGCCCCTCCGAGGGACACCATCTGTCCACGTTGTCTCGTTTGCGGCAAGGGAGGCCATGTCACCTCCCACCACACCGGAACCCCCCTCCATCCCTTCTCTCTACCCCCCTCCTTCTCGCTCCCTCGCTCGCCTCATGCCAGACCAGCATGCTGCATCACCCTGGAATGTACCTCCCCCCTCCGTTATGCTGTCGTTCCGTCACTAATTCATCCCTCTTTCATTCCCCCTCTCCTTCTTCTCTCTCTCTTCTGTTTCCTCTGCCTCCACCCACCCTCTGTCCTCTCTCTCTTTGCTCTCGTCCCTCGCTCATCGTCTTAGCCAATCATCCATATCACACCAGTGTCAAAATTATCAAATTATCATATAATTATGATAAGCCCAGTTAGGAAAGGGATATTGCTTTAATTGCTGGCTTGCCGATGACCTCTAATGATGTGAGTGTGTTTATTGGATTCAAATGGATGAAATAGACTATAGTTTGACATCTTTCTGTAGTTACATCAGATACCCATATAACTGAATTTACTGCTGATTGTGGGATGCTGTTTTAATTAAAGGTCAACGTTCAAGTTTGTGAACATAGAGCTTGTGAAATCAAAGTAAAATTGTAATCGCTGTCAACCACGCAGCATTGCTTCTAGTTCTAAATGATGTCGACTTTTTTTCTTGAACCATTGTGCGCCTTATATATTTTTTCTTAACGTTCTCATTTGGGGGAAAAAATATCGGCGTCATTCAATGTTAAGTTTAAATTGTGACAAAACAAATCATATTTCATATGAAGCGTTCCTGGGAATGGGTACAATTCTTTCGGTTTAGGCAATGTAAACAAAACGTGACGTCATCGGGTCGAAACGAAACAGAAACAACCCTGAGACGGCCCGTGAGGAGGTATGTGGAGCATCTGAAGCTTAAGGTGTTGGTGTCTGTCTTGCTGCGGCCCTGGGTGCTGTGGTCCTAACGGCCAGACATTCGTGGGACCGTGAGAGCACACTTTCGCGTGGGAACCCGGTCGAGGCGTGCAGACAGACAACGCAGGGGTCGCAGTGTGAAACCTCCAAACTGTCACAAGGCAGACTAGAGACACCCCCATTCCCCCTGACACACACACACACACACCCCTCCTGCAATTCCATCCACAAACTTCCACAATGCCTCTCAAAGCAGTCAGACACAAACAGAAGCACGCACACGATCTTTCCCTACTACACACACACACACACACACACACACACACACACACACACACACACACACACACACACACACACACACACACACACACACACACACACACACACACACACACACACACACACACACACACACACACACACACACACACACACACACACACACACAAACAAACACAAACACACACATACACTGTCAATTAAAACCCTGGTGTCACACAGTCCCAGACACCGTCCATGAAAAAAAAAGAACGGCGAAAAAGTGGCCCGTCACTCACTTTATCGTGGCCTGGCCCCTCTGCCCCTTCTCTCTCTGGAACAAAGAGGGAGAGAGTGATGAAGAAAAGAAGAGGAGAGGGAATGAGAGAGGGGAAACAGAGGAGAGCTAAAGTGTCCCCATTTTCTCACTGGCGGGCCGGAACAAAGGGTCAGGCAGGACACTGGGTGGCGGTTTTGGTGGGGCCCCCGTCCCCCCATGGCCTCCCCCCCTCGCCTCCCCCGGACCCCCTCACCCCTCTGAGGTCACCCTGCCGGTGACACCGCCCGATTGTTTCCCGTCGCTCTGTCAGCTCTGATTGTTGCTGACTGGTTAAATGGGGGAAAAATAAGGGAGGGGCGTGAGGAGGCCCAGGGAGGAAGAAGGGGAGAGATGTGGGGTGGGAAGACGCCCCTTTTTTCTGCCCCCGTCCCAGAGATAACTGACTATTTGACCCAAATAAACAATCATCCCCCAAAAATGGAGGAGGAAGAAAGTGGGGGTTCAGAGGGTTTGAGGTGCAGGGTAGTGGGGACAGAGCGCCCCCTTCCTTGGTGAGAACGACAGGGCAGGAGATTTTGGGGGGAGGGAGGTGGGGGGGGTAGTACAGGGGTGTCCAAATTTCTCTACTGTGTGCAGTTGAGGAATCTCTACTCTAGTCCAGCTGAAGACAAATACACTGTTGATTTAAGTAGCTACTCCAACAAATAGTCCAGCAAACAGTAAATCTTGGGAAGTCGATATCGGATAGTCCGTCAACACATTTGTTTCTAATAGTCTATCAAATAGTCAACCTTTTATAGTCTATAAACAGTCCACATTGAATGGTCCAACAACATTGAATGATCATTTTCCTATTATTGGATAACACTGTCCCATTATCGAACAAGAACAATCCTAAACCTGTTAAAAACCCAACAGAATTCCTCATAGTGTTGTAAGACTTGCTAAATCCATCTTTTACTCTTCGCTAAAAGGTTAACGTCCCATTATCGGACACTAACGATCTACGCCCTGTAAAAACCCAACAGAATTCCACACAGGAAATTATTTTATCGGCAGAGGACGTCACTAACAGCGAATAAACCTCCGCGATCAACCTTGGTCGGCCTATAAGACGTGTTTAGCTAAAGGCCTGACACAAATCTTCCTGATCAAGTATGCAGGCATATCCATTCCTCGCCAGTCCTTCAAATCAAATACCTGAATAACCCCGGGTCCCAAGGAGAGGTGGCTCTAATTGAACAAATGGCTTGCTTAATTGATCATTGATTGGTGATCAATAGGGAACATGTGTTCCCGGTCTTTGCAAGTAGGTGATTGAAAGCGAGCTATAAAAACAGCCCCATAGTTTGACAGGTGCCAATGTGCTCGATGGCCCCACAGTGAGAGAGAGAAAGAGAGGGAGGGATGAGGGAGGGAGGGAAGGAGGGAAGGGGGGAGGGCAGTAGCGGTGTGTGGGTCGAGTCACCAGGGAAGCCAATCCAGAAAAAAAGGCCATATTGCCACGTATGTGTTGTGATAATTGCGTTGTTTGCTCTAGAACATGTTCGTTCATATGCCTTGACACCGTGGCCTAAAGCCTAAGGCAGAGACAACAAGAAGAAACAGTGGCAGAATACATTCAACCACACGTTTGTTTCATTACAAAACCAGAGAGCAACATCTGTCCGGTGAAGTCCACAAAGCATGTTGCATGTAACAAACAGTTGCATGACCTACAGCATGGTCAAGAAAGGTAATGTTTCCGACATTTTCGGGACTACTGAACAACTATTGATTTAGAACCATGGAGAGTTGCCACAAGTCACAAAGAAAACAGGAGCTGCCTCCACTATTCCAGCACCATTTCAACTTCAACATTTCAACATAATCGAATCACCTCTGCTTAGTCTATTACAGTGACAACTAAAAGATACCAAAAATGATTTCGTCCAATCAACGTAAGCTAAATATGATCTGGCTGTCCATGGACTTGATTTCTGTGTGTGTGCGCGTGCGTGCAAGTAGAAAAAACATGTTGGCTCGCCAATGCCATCCTCCTCCTTCATGCTGCCTGAAGGGTCTATGACTGTCATACAGTACACAATTTTAGATTTTGTTGTCTTAGGCTAATTGGCTAAAATACTTGCTCGCTAGCCTAACTTCCTTTCATTGGCAACAATATGCCAGGCCGGCTAGTTAACATTAGCATACCTCATCTAGCTACTGTACGTATTGAACTTCCATCCTCTTAGGCCAGGGGCACAATGTATCAATTAATGGCTGGATCAGAACCACCGGTATAATAATTGGCCAGTATAGAGAATTAAGTAAAACCACAAATCCACATTTTTATCAATGGCTAATTTAGGAAAGGGATGATTTTAGCTA
Source organism: Salvelinus alpinus (assembly GCF_045679555.1). Taxonomy (NCBI): domain Eukaryota; kingdom Metazoa; phylum Chordata; class Actinopteri; order Salmoniformes; family Salmonidae; genus Salvelinus; species Salvelinus alpinus. The sequence continues at coordinate 50,202,509 of NC_092089.1, read as the reverse complement.
GTTAGCTACTGGAGGACAATAACACAATGAGATGCAACAATTCATGTTTTTTCTGTCAATAATGACATTTGGTTTGTGATGTGACTGGTCTGAAGCCAAATCCAAACTGGCTTCCCTTGACACTTTTGTTTGGTGCCCCAGGACAATTCACAGCTGAGCTCACTCAGTTTAGGTCAACGCTGAATAACTATTATTTAAAAAAGAAAATGTTTAAGGGAGGCCAAATGATCACATTTCAGGCAAGACCCAAATACAGAATGTGTTGAAGTAACAATGTTTATTACAGCAACCGGGGCAGGCAGACCACAGGTCAAGGCAGGCAGGTTGTCGATAATCCAGAGTAGTGGGGCAAAGGTACAGGACGGCAGGCAGGTTCAGGGTCAGGTCAGGCAGAGGTCGATAATCCAGAGGAGGGGAAAAGGGACAGGATGGCAGGCAGGCTCAGAGTCAGGCAGAGTGGTCAGGCAGGTGGGCTCAGATTCAGGACAGGCAAGGGTAAAAAAAAAGAGAGACTGGGATAAAGCAGGCGCAGAGACAAAACGCTGGTTGACTTGAACAAACAAGACGAACTGGCAAACAGACAAACAGAAAACACAGGTATAAGTACCCAGGGGATAATGGGGGAGATAGGCGACACCTGGAGGGGGGTGGAGACAAGTACAAGGACAGGTGACACAGATCAGGGAGTGACACAAATGCTCGGTGGCTTCCCTTGTATTCAATTCTACGGGCAGCAACAATGTTACACTCCTTCTGACCAGACAGTATCAGATAAATACGCTACACACACTGAGACAGGGGCACAGTAGTTTATTTTTTCCGCTTGGATGCTCTTTCCGGTGAGATCCATTCAGCCTTCTGGAATTTAAGGACATTTCTGAAACACAGAGAGACGAAAGAGATATTATTTTGTATATATTTTTTTCTTGGTACATTTTTTTGGGGGGGAGCTTGGCTTTCCTTTGCAACCATGAATACATGGCGCTGAAGGCCAGAAAGAAGAAGAAGACAACGCGGGACATAAGGAGATTTTCAACTGAGAAAGATCGCTACCTTTCCTTTTCTCTACCCATCAGTCCATCTGTATCATTTACAGGCCAAGGCACCAGTGTCAAAGTGGCATTGGTACGTCAGTGGGTGAGTAGGTGGGTGAGTGGGTGGGTGAGTGGGTACGTGGATAAGTGGGTGGGTGAGTGTGTTGGTGGGTGTCATTGCGACCCTCCATCTCCCGTACAGAATAGAGGGCATCAATGGGTTCCTTTGATCTCATGCTCATGGATTATTCTTGAAAGGGCCGTGGAGAAAGACAGAGGAGAGAAAGAGAGACAGATAGAGATAGGGGGGGGGGCACTCCACCTCAGCATCAGACAGTAAGCCTCAGCCCCCAGCCTCAGGTGCCTCCCCCCTCCTCTCCGCCTCCCTCCTCCTCTCCTCACCACATACATGCCACCCCATTAAATATGGAACACTAAGACAAAAGAGAGGGAGAGGAGTGTGAGCGAGGGGGGGGGGGGCGAGGGAGACGGCACTCAATGCCTTTGAAGAGAGGAGGAGATGAGGAGTGCAGCGTCGCACACACACACACACACACACACACACACACACACACACACACACACACACACACACACACACACACACACACACACACACACACACACACACACACACACACACACACACACACACACACACACACACACACACACACACACAGACACAGACACAGACACAGACACAGACACAGACACACACACAGACACACACACAGACACACACACAGACACACACAGACACACACACAGACACAGACACAGACACACACACAGACACACACACAGACACACACACACACACACAGGATGAGGTGACAAACAAACATATTTGCATCTTCTGGCTCTGAGGCAGGCTTAAGGTAGATTTGTCCTCGTATGAAAACGAAATGGATAAACCACAAAGGAGGCATGGGAAGAGCAATTACACCTGAAAGCCCCTGTCAGTAGACAGAGAAGGCTAATAAACATGTGTATTGAATGTTGAATGCTTTGTATTGAACATTGAATGGGTATCTAAGATTAAAGCTTGTTTTGAGCGGTTGGGGAAAACTCAGTACTTGCATCTCTGGCAACCGATCGTCGCTACTGAAAGGGATAAGAGGTGTATTCAACAGGGTGGTGTACACTCTTCTCCCCGTACATGGCTATGTGGAGACTCTCAGGTTGGGATTCAATCAGTTGCAGATAGTGAGTTTCTGACTTGCGCTTTCATGTTGTGGATGTATGGGTTGACACTTGATTGGACATTTTTTTTTTTTTTGGGGGGGGGGGGGGGGGCGCTAGATGACATCTCAGTCAGGTGTGCCATCAGAACTGAATGGGCCACACGATGTCGTCAAGCAGTTTTTACATCATGCTGCAGTTGTCGAAGTCAGGGGAATAAAGTCAACACCACAGACACAGGTCGACGCACAACCCAGCCCAGGTTTGAGACAGACGCTTCAAGTAAATGACCCGAAAACTTCAGTTGTAAAAACAATCAGCGTTCACACTACTCCCTGACCTTTTAGCCAGTCAACGGACTTGGTCCAATCTGAAAATATCGACGCTATCCGCCGCCTGCCATTTATAACGTCTGACAGACATTGTGTGAAAGGTCTAAATACCAGCACGGCTGTGTTGATGTTTGTTTATATTAAAGGTGGGACAAAGGTTGTTTTTTTTCCGTTCACACAGCGCTGTTATGTGGAGAGATTAAGGGGCCGTGATGATGGGTTCGAAGAGAAGATCTTTCCCACTGGGCACAGACGTCAGTTCAACGTTTTAGTTTTGATTTACGTTGGGTTGAGTTGTCAACTAACGTGAATTTCAATGTGAAATTAACAGTACGTTTCCCCACATCATTGGATTTTAGGTTAACATTTGGGTGAAAAAATACTAAATTCCCTTACTTTTAGCAAATTTTTGGATTACTTTTAGCAAATCCAATCAGTTTTCCACGTTGATTCCAACGTCATCGCATAGATTTCTTTGTTGTTGTTGTTAAAATTACGTGGAAATAACGTTGATTCAACTAGTTTTTGCCCTGAGGGTTCGTTCTTTCTCTTTGTCTTAATTCTTTCTTTCTTTCCCTATTTTTCTCTCCTCCTCATCTCTTGCTTTCTATTTTCATCCTTCCCCTCTCTCTACTTCTTTTCTCTTCCTATTTTCTTCCTTTCCCCACCCCTCTTCCATCTCTCACCCCCAAGCCTTAGCTCTGACAAGCAGGCCATCCTCTAAATCAATGGCCTCGCTCTCTCTTCTCTCTAGAAATGCAATATGCAAATGCAGTTAGTGCTAAGTTGGGTTGTCGGTCCCCTGCACCCCTCAACACCCCTCCACAGCCGTCGTCCATCTACCCAGATCACCCATTCTATCTCCATCTGGGAGAGATCCATCTCGATCGGTGGGGGCCAAAGCTCCATTACCCCCAGATGAGCTGTGAAATGGCCATTATGTGTGTGCAGGCATGTGGGGAATCGGCCTCAGCCTCGGCTCTGGCCTTTCACAGCCCAACAATGGCCCCTAGGCCTGAATGCGCTCCTAATCGCAAACGCATAGGAATATCATTGACCCGCCGCTGAGGAAAACTGACAATAAAGACGCACTCACATCTGGAGATAGGAGACTTTGCTGTTGGACTCAAATGATGGTAAATTCACTAAGACAAATTCTCAATGTAAAAGCGTAAACGAAAAGCACACAAGCGGAAAGCTTAAAGCAGTAACTAAAACACTGTTCCTCACAAGTCATGCCACCCCTGCCACCATTGCACCCATTCATCATCCTCCAGTCATCCAACTGTGTCATCCACCACCCCATGCCCCTGAAAAATCTCCCTGGTGACAACGATGACATCGTCAATATCACTGAGTCACTGCGTTGTCGTGGAGGTTTGGGTCACTTGACACTAACAACATTGAGGAGGGAGGCTGAAGATGACACACACAGTGTGTGTATTTGCGTGCAAGTGTGTGTGTGTGTGTGCGTGTATATGTGTGTGACTGTCTTCCTCCTGGAGAGGCTCTCATTTGCACTGAAACAATGTGGGCTTAATGTTGGAGACCAAGGCCCTCGTCGTCACATGTAAAGTGCTTGGTGTTTATCACAGCATCCGTTCATTCTATTAATATGGTATTCAGAGAATGAGTACATAGAGTATGAGTGGGGGGGCGGGCGGTCTGCCTGTAAGTGTGTGTGTTTGTCAGTGTGTGTGTTTGTGTGTGCACGCGTGAGCCATCCAGGCCTTCAGTGTTGATGTGTTCGACTTTCTATTTCTATCTATCTTTGTCAACTGGGAGAACGAATGTCTGGTGTCGTTGGAAATGGAAGAAAGGATAAGTGAATCGGCTTGAAAGTTCCAGACTATTGTAGTCTCATCCTATCTACTAAATGTGGCAGAATGAGTGCGACTGAGCTTCGAAACAGTTGAAGTCGGAAGTTTTTATACACTTATGTTGGAGTCATTAAAACTCGTTTTTCAACCACTCCACACATTTCTTGTTAACAAACTATAGTTTTGGCAAGTCGGTTAGGACATCTACTTTGTGCATGACACAAGTCATTTTTCCAACAATTGTTTACAGACAGATTATTTCACTTATAATTCAATGTATCACAATTGCAGTGGGTCAGAAGTTTACATACACTAAGTTGACTGTGCCTTATAACAGCTTGGAAAATTCCAGAAAACAATGTCATGGCTTTAGAAGCTTCTGATAGGCAAATTGACATAATTTGAGTCAATTGGAAGTGTACCTGTGGATGTATTTCAAGGCCTTAGCTTCAAACTCAGTGCCTCTTTAATTGACATCATGGGGAAATCAGCCAAGACCTCAGAAAACAAATTATAGACCTCCACAAATCTGGTTAATCTTTGGGAGCAATTTCCAAAAGCCTGACGGTACCACGTTCATCTGTACAAACAATAGTACGCAAGTATAAACACCATGGGACCACGCAGCCGTCATACCGCTCCGGAAGGAGATGCGTTCTGTCTAGAGATGAACGTACTTTGGTGCGAAAAGTGCAAATGAATCCCAGAACAACAGCAACGGACCTTGTGAAGATGCTGGAGGAAACCGGTACCAAAGTATCTATATCCACAGTAAAACGAGTCCTATATTAACATAACTTGAAAGGCCGCTCAGCAAGGAAGAAGCCACTGCTCCAAAAACGCCATAAAAAAGCCAGACTACTTTTTGCAACTGTACATGGGGACAAAGATCGTACATTTTGGAGAAATGTCCTCTGGTCTGATGAAACAAAAATGGAACTTTGGCCATAATGACCATCATTATGTTTGGAGGAAAAAGGGGGAGGCTTGCAAGCCGAAGAACACCATTCCAACCGTGAAGCAAGGGGGTGGCAGCATCATGTTGTGGGGGTTCTTTGCTGCAGGAGGGCAGCACACAATAGATGACATCATGAGGTAGGAAAATTATGTGGATATATTGAAGCAACATCTCAAGACATCAGTCAGGAAGTTAAAGCTTGTTCGCAAAAGGGTCTTCCAAATGGACAATGACCCCAAGCATACTTCCAAAGTTATGGCAAAATGGCTTAATGACACCAAAGTCAAGGTATTGGAGTGGCCATCACAAAGCCCTGACCTCAATCCTATAGAAACTTTGTTGGCAGAACTGAAAACGTGTATGCGAGCAAGGAGGCCTACAAACCTGACTCAGTTACACCAGCTCTGTCAGGAGGAATGGGTCAAAATTCACCCAACTTATTGTGGGAAGCTTGTGGAAGGCTACCTAAAAGTTTGACCCAAGTTAAACAATTTAAAGGCAATGCTACCAAATACTAATTGAGTGTATGTAAACTTCTGACCCACTGGGAATGTGATGAAAGAAATAAAAGCTGAAATCATTCTCTCTACTATTATTCTGACATTTCACAGTCTTAAAATAAAGTGGTGATCCTAACTGACCTAAGACAGGCAATTTTTACTAGGATTACATTTCAGGACTTGTGAAGAACTGTATTTGGCTTTGGTGTACAGTATGTAAAGTTCTGACTTCAACTGTATATACAGATACTAATAAACATAAATGGAACAATAAGATTTTTACTTCGGATTCCAACGTTTGTCCACGTTTGTCCAAATGTCCAATTTCGTCATGTCTCGGACACCCTGGGTTGCTTCTTCTGTACCCTGAGTGGCACCTCGTGGCTGGTTAAGTTTAGGCACGTTCATTCCTAATGGTTAAGTTAACTTCCCCTTAGGCCATTCAAATCCAGAAAAGTTGGTTCTATGCCGCATCGATATGAGTCAGAAACATTCATTTTATTGTTAAAATATACTACAAAGTGTATAACCAGAATAATTTTGGGTCATAAAGTCAGTGTCGTCCAAAACAGAGTTTTGTAAGTGAGTTCGCCACGACTTACTGGAGGCTCGGGTATGGAGATCTTGCCCAGTTCCCAGTAACACGAGAGAAGCAGCTGTGCTGATTGCGCTCTATCAGCTGCACACGCCCTATCCAATTATAGCAGCCAAAACCTCCAGACAGTGAGACAGACCTGCCCATTATGCATCGCCTCAGACTTGTTTACATGAGATAACACGTCACTACTACTTGTTAGCTTCATTGACAAACACAGAGTTGGAACTTAGCTAGCTAGCAAGTGATTTTGGGGCACTGATCAACATAGTTTAGATTGTGCTTTATTTACGATAGTTTGACAGCTTGCAGATGAGGAAGTTGTAGACATGTTATTGTTCTCAGAAATCAGTCATCAGTGCGCAGCCAGACTTTCCCGACCCAATAGACTGTCTGCAGTGCACGGACTAGTTTTTCATGCACATTTTCTAACTTTAGAAATACTGCAATAGACTAGATGCTAGATGTAAAATTATGTGACTAAGACCTCCTCGGCAAAAACACCTAAAATGATATATTTTTTAACTAGGCAAGTCAGTTAAGAACAATTTCTTATTTACAATGGCAGCCTAGGAACAGAGGGTTAACTGCCTCGTTCAGGGGCAGAATGACAGATTTTTACCTTGTCAGCTCAGGGTTTCGATCTAGCAACCTTTCGGTTACAGGCCAAACGCTCTAACCGCTAAGCTACCTGCCGCCCCAATTGATGACAGGTTTCTTGATTTATCTTAGATTAATTCTGAATATTTTAAGGAGTTGACTATTTGAGGAAATGGCTATGTTGTTGCTTTGGTGAGTACGATATGCGAACATAACACACCCACATCAAACCACATCCCCATGACAACTCTCGTTTGCCTTCATTCATGGCCACTAGCATTTCTTAATGAACAATCTTCAAAATGAGGCCAAATCAGGAAGTGTAGTTGCTGTTTCATTTTTGGGATAGGTTTAAAACAAAAACAACACCATGGTTAAGTTTAGGCATTATTTCTGAATGGTTAAGTAAGGGTAAAGGTTTGGGAAAGGGTTAAAACAAAACATTTATAAAATGAGTGCCTACCACTGGGATTGAACACACAACCCTCGGAGTCAGAGCTCATGGCTTTATGCCCATCCATCTCCCCCGTCCACAACAGTCTGGATGGATGTTGGATTTCGAAGTGGATCTTGAGCGACCTGGCTGAATGGGCAATTATCTGTACACAACTGGCCTATCTTTGCAATGGTTTGGGGTGTAAACATTTCATATTATCCAGCTCTGGAAAACATACAGTACCAGTCAAAAGTTTGGACACACCTACTCATTAAAGGGTTTTTCTTCATTTTTACTATTTTCTACATTGTAGAATAATAGTGAAGACACCAACACTATGAAATAACACACATGGAATCATGTAGTAACCAAATATAAAATATATATTATATATTTGAGTCTTCAAAGTTGCCACCCTTTGCCTTGATGACAGCTTTGCACACTATTGGCATTCTCTGAACCAGCTTCATGAGGTAGTAACCTGGAGTGTATTTGAATTAACAGCTGTGCCTTGATAAAAGTTAATTTGTGGAATTTCTTTCCTTCTTAATGCGTTTGACCCAATCAGTGGTGTTGTGACAAGGTAGGGGTGGTATACAAAAGATAGCCCTATTTGGTAAAAGCCAAAGTCCATATTATGGCAAGAACAGCTCAAATAAGCAAAAAGAAACGACACTCCATCATTACGTTAAGACATGAAGGTTAGTCAATATGGAACATTTCAAGAACTTTAAAAGTTTCTTCAAGTGCAGCTGCAAAAACCATCAACCGCTATGATGAAACTGACTCTCATGAGGACAACCACAGGAAAGAATTACCTCTGCTGCAGAGGATTAGTTCGTTAGAGTTACCAGCCTCAGAAATTGCAGCACAAATAAATGCTTCACAGAGTTAAGTAATGGACACATTTCAACGTCAACTGTTCAGAGGAGACTGTGTGAATCAGGCCTTCAAGGTTGAATTTCTGTAAAGAAACCACTACTAAAGGACACCAATAATAAGAAGAGACTTGCTTGGGCCAAGAAACACGAGCAATGGACATTAGACCAGTGGAAATCTGTCCTTTTGGTCTGACGAGTCCAAATGTGAGATTTTTGGTTCCAACCGCCTTATCTGATTAAGGGCTATTTGACCAAGAAGGAGAGGAGTGCTGAATCAGATGACCTGGCCTCCACAATCCCCCGACCTCATCCCAATTGAGATGGTTTGGGATGAGTTGGACCGCAGAGTGAAGGAAAAGCAGCCAACAATTGCTCAGCATATGTGGGAAGTCTTTCAAGATCGTTGGAAAAGCATTCTTAATGAAGCTGGTTGAGAGAATGCCAAGAGTTTGCTAAGCTGTCATCAAGGCAAAGGGAGGCTGTTTGAAGAATCTAAAATATATTTTGATTTCTTTAACACTTTTTTGTTTACTGCATGATTCCATATGTGTTATTTCATAGTTTTGATGTCTTCACTATTATCCTACAATGTAGAAAATAGTCAGAATAAAGAAAAACCCTTGAATGAGTAGGTGTGTCCAAACTGTTGACTGGTACTGTACATGGCAACTTGTGTCAGTGTTGTACGTTGCCAGACCTGCATGTGTTGGTCCGTGTCTGATGTATCTCTTAGCTGCGGATAGATAAACAGTGGAGACAAACAAACACTGCATCAGTTTAATGACCCATCCCAGTAGAGTCCCTCTGCATTCAATTAGCAGAGAGATAATTAATCGGTCTGGCTGCCTCTCCTCTCTCACTGGCTGGCAAAGAAGAGGGAGGGAAGCCAGGTGGGCATACAGGGAGAGGAACTGTGTGTGTGTGTGTGTGTGTGTGTGTGTGTGTGTGTGTGTGTGTGTGTGTGTGTGTGTGTGTGTGTGTGTGTGTGTGTGTGTGTGTGTGTGTGTGTGTGTGTGTGTGTGTGTGTGTGTGTGTGTGTGTGTGTGTGTGTGTGTGTGTGTGTGTGTGTGTGTGTGTGCAGGCGCACATACACAGGAGTATAAGCATGCACAGGCAAGGACACACACACACAAGCACGCACGTACATACGCAGGACACACACATATGCAGGACACACACTGTGCTACAGAGTGGTAAGCCCCTGGTGGTCATAAGCTGTCACTACTATAGACACACTGGGGGACCTGGTACCAGGCTCTCCTTAATCAATCATATACATGCCTGGGAGAGAGACATTTAGAAAAAACACCAGCGCTATTGTAGACTGACGTAGTCCTTTCTTTCTCTGAATGAATGAATGGTGGAAATGTAGAAAGCAACGATCTGAATATACTGTACACCGTCTCTTTTTAATTGTGTTGGTTTAAAACTTGGAACCCAAAAACAGAAGTTGTGATCTGCAGACAGAGACACTCTCTCTACTGCTCGTCAGTTATATTCTCATCTTTTATTTACTCTCATCACAATAGCTTTCCTTCCTCCCCTTTCTCTTCTCTCGTCTCCCCTTCTCTTTTCTTCTTCTTCTTCTCTCTCTCTATTTCTCCTCTCCCCTTATCTTTCGTTCTCTCCCCTCCTTTTTCTCTCTCTTTCTCCTCTTCCCTCCGTCCCTTCTCTCCCCATCCCTCCCCTTCTCTACCCATCTCATATTCTATCTTACCACCTCTCCTCACCCTCTCTCTCCCCATATTTCCTCTGCCCTTCCATTCCCCTCTCTTCCCTCCTTCTCTCTTGGCTTGTTATGCAGATTCCCAGATATCTCTCCACTCCTCTCCACTCCTCCCCCCTTCTCTGTCGGTGTCTCCCCAGGGAGGGCATGGCAGGGAGGATGGAAATTAATTCAGCCATGTTGCAAGTGGCAACGCGCATCTGCATCTGTAATTACACCCAGAAAGACACACTGCGCTTCCTACCTCTCTCCTCCTCCTGTACTCTCCTTTCCTCTCTCTCTCTCTCTCTCTCTCTCTCTCTCTCTCTCTCTCTCTCTCTCTCTCTCTCTCTCTCTCTCTCTCTCTCTCTCTCTCTCTCTCTCTCTCTCTCTCTCTCTCTCTCAAAGGCTTTTTAAGAGATGCTTGGTGGGCCAATTAAGGTGAGTGTCTGTGCATGTGTGTGTGTGCATTTGTGTGTGCATGGGTGTGTGTGTGTGTGTGTGCGGACAAGCGTTTGCATGTGTGTGGAAGAGCTTGTGACTATGTTTATGCACGCATGAGACACCTTGCTTGGCTGTGCTTGTGTCCACAGTGTCTGTGTGTGCGTGTGCGTGTGCGTGTGCGTGTGCGTGTGCGTGTGTGTGTGTGTGTGTGTGTGTGTGTGTGTGTGTGTGTGTGTGTGTGTGTGTGTGTGTGTGTGCTGGTGGGCTCGCATATGTGTGCATATGTGTTGTGTGTGTTTCTACATGTGTGTGTGTGTGTGTGTGTGTGTGTGACAGCATCTGCAGGTGTCTAAAGTGGCATCTCTTTGTGTCTGGGTAGCGGCATATTCATGTGTTTGTAAGTGGCCCCTTAGGTCATACGTGGCTGAGCTCTCTACCTTGAATGGGGAGGAAACTCTGTGGGGCATGAGCTGACTATCAGACCTAAAAGCTTCCTATGTCTTTATCAAGCAATACAGGAAATATGCACTCCGGTGCCAAATCAATGTTTCTACACTTTAGATAACAACTGAAGTGGAATAGTGAGGTTTCCATTCATTTAATTAACAAATACATATTTGATCAGAACCTTTATTCTACCAGGTAGAGTACACCACACACACATATACGCATTCAGTCATTTAGCAGACACTCTTATGCAGACTAACTTACAATCACATAGATCAAGAGTGACGATTAACCTGTAATAGCCTTATGTCTGGTTTAAAAGATGTGTGATGGTTCATACATTGTAGAGTGTGTTCCACCTCCTACACCCAGCCCAAGAAGCAGGTGCCCAGGGTAGAGATAGGGGGATGGGGGTTGGGGATCAAGCAGGACCCCCTGAGTGTGGTAGGGGTGAGTAGGAGAGGGGGCAGAGGGGATAGGAGGGAAGGGTAGGGGGAACACCCTGTGCCTCTGTGAAGTGTTGTGGAGGGGTGCACTGCATTGGAGCCAATTAGTAGCAGGTCAGGACACAGGGGCTAAGTACACAAACCAGCAATCCCAACACACGGACACACACACACACACGCACAGACACACAGCCACATATCTACCGTCATTAGCCCCTAAACCATTCTAGGGTGCACAGGGTAAGTCTTGCTTACAGCTTACAATAACCAGGAAGACATTTGTTGCAAGGACTTAAGATTTTTTTCATTGTTCCCCCTGTATGGACTTTTACTATCACTCAAAACCTTTTAGTATTCACGAACAAGAACCACAGAGATAGTGAAAGAATCAGTGAAAGAACAGAGATAGTATCTTTCACTGTTCAGATGCCTCTTGATTACTTTACACAGACCTACAGTACCAGACTACCTCATGAAGCTGGTTGAGAGAATACCAAGAGTGTGCAAAGGGTGGCTACTTTGATGAATCTAAAATCAATTTAGATTTGTTTAACACCTTTTTCTGGGTTACTACGTGATTCCATATGTTTTATTTCATAGTTTTGAATTCTTCTACAATGTAGAAAAAAAGTCAAAATAAAGAAAAACCCTTGATTGAGTAGGTGTGTCCAAACGTTTGACTGGTACTGTATGTCAATGAATAATTCATCCATGATGTCATTACAGTACTAAAGCACTATAGGGAGACCTAGAATGTTGTCGTTATACGCACACATCGGTCCCCCACTCAACCCCTGTATAGTTTAAGGAGTGGGCAAATAGAGAGGAATCTGGAGCCCGATTCACACTATAGAGCCAAACCAAGCCAAACTGACCTGTACTGGACTGGCCTGGTTATGCGTTCACCATAGTTACTGTGACCGTGAAAAAAAAAAAAAATGGTGGAAACAAAAAATCAGTATGGTTTGGCACAGTATGGTTCAGTTCGGCAGTGTGAATCAGGCATAGTAGTCTCCCTGAGGCAATCTGTCGCTGATGAGGGCAGTGCTGGTTAGGTGGGAGGGGGAGTAAGGAGGAGTCGTCGGTGACGAGGTTGTATATTAGGAAAAATATTAACTCTGAATAATGCATGACCTGCTTGCTCAATGTGGGTGATTTGCTTAAAGGAGCCCTTCTCTTTGACATTGAGATTAAACCCAACCTTGGCTTGTCTGGAGGGGCCCGGGACATGCAAGGGACCTGTCAATACTGCAAGAACTTACCCCATGCACCATGCATGTGCAAGCGTCTGACTGCACCGGCCGCCCGGTGCAGTCAGAGAGAAAGATAGACAGAGAAAGGGGCGGGGGGGTCAGAGAGAAAGATGGACAGAGAGAGGGGCGGGGGAGTCAGAGAGAAAGATGGACAGAGAGAGGGGCGGGGACTGATAGAGAGGGTATAAGAACACAGAGAGCCTATCAGGACAGACAGAGAAAAAAAGAAAGAGAACGAAAGTAAGAAAGATAGAGGAATAAGGCAGAGGACAGAGGAGGTCTGTCAGAGAAAGAGAGTTTCAGAGGAAATCAAGTCAATATTAACCTATGTAAATTGTGTGCTTTCTCCGTTTCGATTCCAATTCTGTCAATACTGGTGTGATACGCCTCAGTCATCCTTCATTGATCTCTCTCTCTTTCTCTATCTCTCTCTCTCTCTCTCTCTCTCTCTCTCTCTCTCTCTCTCTCTCTCTCTCTCTCTCTCTCTCTCTCTCTCTCTCTCTCTCTCTGTCTCTGTCTCTCTTTCTGGATCTCTCTCCACTCAATCAGGTCTGCCTTTTCCCAATCAATAATCAATTTCCTTCATAAATAATGGGAGAAAACAGTGGTGGCCCGTCTGGCCATAAGGCCTTGACCTCCTGATACAATTATGGAAAAGCCTAGCAGCCTAAATGAGGGGGCAGCCTTTCCCCCATTATAAACCATGGCCTTTTCAGGCTGTCCAAAATCCATGTTGAGAAATGAAGAAGACCGAGAAGCCAGTGCCATGTCTATGGGTAGTCTACTGTAGGCAGAGGCAGTGTCTGATAGGATACAGCATTACAGTGTGTATGCTTGCCTATGCTCTGAAGATCTGCCCAGGACAATGTGAAATGTACATAGACACCTTAACACTGATCACAATCGTTGAGGTCTGGGTCAATACTCACAAACTCTCAGAGTCGGAGTATTGATATAAGATCCGGTGTTGCCTTTTAGATGAAAATGTGTACGGTTATATGGACTTGGGGGACCTAATCCTAGACAGGCACTTCTACTCTGAGAAGCTTTTAGAATATGGCCCTTGAGTCCATGGCAAGTGGACACACATGACAAGGAAAATATGGGACAGTAAAAGTGTGGTTTAGTAACATGCAGTGCTAACACTCAACTGAGCACAGGAGGCGAGGAGGAAGTGAAGCAACTACTAGTGGGAAGACAGAAGAAGCAGAACACACAGTTTAGCAGGACACGTCACCTGGCTTTCCAAACGCTGCTTGTGTTACATAAAGACGTTTTCCAAGGAGTCCTTCTCCTCTGCACAAAAGAGAGAAAAGAGAGAGTGGGGGGGGGGGGGGGGGGGGGGGGGTATGAGAGAGAGAGAAAGAAAGCTCATCCTTACTGGAGCCCATCCTCAGGTAATCATCCTGGCCCTAAATCTCCCCGTAACGACGTTAGACCCGGTCTGTCAGAGAAAGTGAAATATTCACGATACAAGGCAATCTACTCTGTGTTCAAACAAAGTGCCCCTGCCAAGTTCACCCATGTATGGAGAGCTGAGAGACTGCTATGTAAAAGAGAGTGGTGGGGAGTGAAAACAAGAGAGGGAGAAAGGAGAGAGAGAGGGAAGAGTATTTTATTATTCACACAAGGCATAATAAACCAGGCATGCTCGGTTAGCACTTAAACTCTCTGTGCTTTAGCGGTTAGCTCTTAATACGACAGCAGTGATTTGGACATGTCCTATTAATAGTATAAGGAGAGTTTCATACATGTTAATACAGCCTGGTGTAAGCTACTAATAGATGTTCATAGGAGGGGTCTAGATGAAGAAGAGGGGGAATATTTAACTACAAATGTATGTGGGTGTGTGTGTGTGTGTGTGTGTGTGTGTGTGTGTGTGTGTGTGTGTGTGTGTGTGTGTGTGTGTGTGTGTGTGTGTGTGTGTGTGTGTGTGTGTGTGTGTGTGTGTGTGTGTGTGTGTGTGTGTGTGTGTGTGTGTGTGAGAGAGAGAAAGAGTGTGTATATGTGTAGAAAGAGAAAGTGTCTCCAGTGGTTTGAGGTGCTGTGGATTCAGGATGGAGTCAGGATGCTGGTGATGAGGGTAGAAGTTTGGGAGGTGCTGGGCTTTCCTCTCCCCCTCACCATGGATATTTGATGACCCAAACCAACCCTGAGATACTGTCTTTCTCCCCTCTCCTCCCCCCTCTCTCCCCTCTCCTCCCCTGCCTTCCTCTGTCCTCCCTCTGTCCCCTCTCCTCCCCTGTTCTCCCCTGTTCTCTTCCCTCAACTCCCCCCTCCTCCTTTCCTACACTCCAGTTCTCCCTCCTTCTCCCCCTCCTTTTCTTTTCCCCTCTACTTGGTTCCCTCTCCCCCACATCCAGGAAAAAACACTATTGCCCTTCTCTGAAAAATGATCAGCCTGGTCTCATAGACTAGACGTGACATAGTAAATGTAAATCCGGGACACTCAAATTAGAATGATATGTTACGTTTGGTATGGTTACATAAGACAGATGGCTACTTCAGGCAAAAACAAAAGTAGGTTGGTTGGGCGGGGCAGATGGGTGGGCATATAACGCGAACGTCTAGCAACCCTGAGGTTGCGAGTTTGAATCTCATCACGGACAACTTTAGCATTTTAGATAACTTTTCAACTACTTACTACTTTTTAGCTACTTTGCAACTACTTAGCATGTTAGCTAACCCTTTCCCTATCCCTAACCCTAACCTTAACCCTTTAACCTAACTCATAAACTTAAGCCTAACCTCAACCCTAAGCCCTAACCCTAACCCGTAGTCTAGCTAACGTTTGCTAGCTAGCGAACATTAGCCACCTAGCTAAAATTAGTTTTGCTAATTCGTAATACAATATATATTTTGCAAAGTCGTAACATAGTACGTTTTGCAAATTCGTAACATTTCATATAAAATGGTTGATGGACATTCACAAACTAATACATACCACAGGAAATGTAACATATCATACTAAATGGAGTGTCTCGGATTTAGGTAAAGAATATTACGTAATGTTCTGAAACCAGGTTGAAATTATATGTATTTAAAATCATCAAGGAGCATATTATACAGTAAGAGTAGGCTGGACATGCATCCTTCACATAAATTAAGCTACTTCCATGCATGGGCTTCTACAATATATTTAGTCTTAGTTATTCCATTGCTTATTGTATAAAGTGCCATAACAAATGCTTCTTACATAATTCAAATAGCTTTCTACTAATCAAGCTTTCTCATGTCATGATTGTTAATATATTAGGCTTTTTCTTGAAGTTGTGGTTCAATTAACATGTTTTTTGTTTTGTACATTTACACATGTGTTCCTTTTACAAGACCAGTGATTATTCATCAATTACTTTCCTACTCAAAATGACTTATTTGCTCGTCATTTAATTTACATTTTAGGCACATTTGATCTAAATAGAGGACAATATTTTGGCCACTGTAGTTTGTGGTGGGCAACATTGTACACATAATTCAGTAATGGCAGTTTTTCATGGTTTAAAGATCAACACTTTCTATCTGTGATGTTTGGGGTGGCAGAAATAGCACGGGGCCAACTGAAGAGCAACATGAAAAACACTGCATTACAATTTAACACATCCAGCATAAATGTGTTTGTTGGTTTTCACCCACTATTCCAAACAGAAATACATGACAAATCATCCACGCTCAGAAGAAGAAGTAGTTTCCAAAACTGATTGTGGAAATGCCCCTATGGATCAAAACAGAATGTCTGAGAATGAAATGGAAGTTTGTTGTGACCCTGCTCAAGGACAACACTTTTGACTGATGTCACTTCTGATGCTCTGAGCGATTGAGCATTTTAACATCTTGTAACATTCTTGCAATGTCATTCTATGAAGTCTGTAAAACTGATCCACGTGTATTTTCTTCTCAAAACTGTTCCACAAATGGAAAGTACTGTACATTATTCCTCAAAAAAGTATCTAAATGTGTAGCTGTACATGTACTTCTAAGAATATATCTCTGTATTTGAGTTTTAATAAACAGAGAAACATTTTTCTTGATCATAAGCTGCACTTAATGTCAATATATCAATATCAATATATGATGTCAATATATAATATATCATAATTAAACAATTATTATGTAGTAATTATAATTTTTATATAGTATTAATTAATTAAGTATTAATGATATAATAATAATATACACTGAGTATACAAAACATGAAGAACACTGCTCTTTCCATGACATAGACTGACCAGGTGAATCCAGGCGACCGCTATGATCCCTTATTCAATCAGTGTAGATGAAGGGGAGGAAACACGTTAAAGAAGGATTTTTAAGCCTTGAGACAATTGAAACAAGGATTGTGTATGTGTGCCATTCAGAGAGTGAATGGGCAAGACACCTATTACCAGGTACACCCATTACCATACCCCGTTCAAAGACACTGCAATGCTGCTGGGTTTTTTACCCTCAACAGTTGTCCCGTGTGTATCAAGAATGGTCCACCACCCAAAGGACATCCAGCCAACTGTGGGAAGCATTGGAGTCAACATGGGCCAGAATCCCTGTGGAACGCTTTCGACACCTTGTAGAGTCCATGCCCTGATGAACTGAGGCTGTTCTGAGGGAAGGTGTTCCTAATGCTTGGTATACTCCGTGTATAATATCAATATTTGAGCACAGAGCCTTCTGATGCTACCGTCTCACAGTTTGGTGAGAGACAGTGGTGAGGAGAAGAGGAGGAGGGTGTGGGCTGGGCAGGTGTGTCAACAGAGGTGAAGCTTTTCTCTCTCCATGTTTTAACACATAACCGTATCTCTCGTCTCTCACACACAACACACACACCCACAGGCATACGCAGAGAGAACATTCCAGATTCAAGGTGAGATTTGACTTTTTACAGGTTCCAAGGACGTCGGGAGACGCTATCAAAACCGTCCACTAGAGGCAAACATATTTTAAACAAGTGCCTGGAGCTGTAATTAAACACAGCGTCAATGGAGCAGGAGCTTGCTGCTTAGACCACTGCCCCATATGTCCACAGTGAGCTAGCAACAGCAGTCTTAATAGCTAAACTTAACCCTGGAGTTGTTTTTCTGTCTTTCTGTTGGAAGCTATTTTAGTGAGTGAAAATGTGCTTACTACGACTGAGATAAGTGGTTGTACCACCTAGCTATCTTAAGATGAATGTACTAACTGTAAATCTTTCTGGATTAGAGCGGCTGCTAAATTAATAAAATACACTACCGTTCAAAAGTTTGGGCTCACTTAGAAATGCCCTTGTTTTTGAAAGAAAAGCAACTTTTTTGTCCGTTAAAATAACATCAAATTGATCATAAATACAGTGTAGACATTGCTAATGTTGTAAATAACTATTGTAGCTGGAAACAGCTGATTTTTGTATGGAATATCTACATGGAATATCTACAGAGGCCCATTATCAGCAACCATCACTCCTGTGTTCCAATGGCACGTTGTGTTAGCTAATCCAAGTTTATAATTTTAAAAGGCTAATTGATCATTAGAAAACCCTTTTGTAATTATGTTAGCACAGCTGAAAAATGTTGTGCTAATTAACTTCTTGGAACTATAGGGGGTGCTGTTCCGCATTAGCATATTTGGGTCTCCAAATTAAACTGCCTCGTGCTAAATTCTTGATCGTACAATATGCATATTATTGTTATTATTGGATAGAAAACACTTTCTAGTTTCTATAGCCGTTGGAATTTTGTCTCTGAGTGGTACAGAACTATATCTACAGCACTTTTCATGACAGGGGTCAGATTTCAGAAATTTTTACCCCTGATCTGGAGTCTGTTTTTAAGGCGACAGTGAATGCTATGAAGAAACCGACACTGCCTACGTCTTCCTCTGGGTGTCTGTACGTCATCACGTTTTGAATGGAGTCGATTGCACAATCACAGCCACTATAAAACAAGAAAACGTGGAAGTACCACTCTCTTTTCTTCGCGCGTCACAAGCAGGATGGACATCGGACTTGCCTCATTCCAAATCGTTGTTTAACCAGTAATATTTGTCTGGTCATGTTTTTACTCGTTATAGTTGTTAAAAACATCATAATGTAGTTAATTTGAACCGTTTTATAGCAATTTATATCCGTTTAGTGCGATTCTGAGGAATTTCTTTGTCGTGCACTTTTAAGCTTTGGGAACGTTTCGGGGTCTCGGTCGTTGTTAGTGGACATTTCGAAGGACAGAGGACATCTATCGACCAAAAGAAGTTTATAACATAGAAAGGATACATTGCCCAAGAATCTGATGGAAGAACAGCTCAAAGTAAGCAATATTTAATATGATAAATCGTTGTTCTGTCGAAATATTTTAAACGCATATTTCGCCATTTTGTTTGGTATAGCTTCACTTGGCGAACCCTGTATTGAAAAGTAAGGATAATTTTAAAAATGTAAGTCAGCGGTTGCATTAAGAACTAATTTGTCTTTCGATTCCTGTCAACCCTGTATTTTTTAGTCAAGTATATGATTAGCTTTCGATTAAACTAGATCACTCTGAAAGCTGACGTCCCTCATTTTGATGCTTGAGTTGTGACTATTTCCATTGTATAACCACGGTTTTGTATGGCTAAATATGCACATTTTCGAACAAACTGTATATGTATGTTGTAAAATGATGTTACAGGAGTGTCATCGGAAGAATTCTGAGAAGGTTAGTGAAAAAATTAATATATTTTGGCGGTGATTACGTTATAGCGCTCTTTGGCTGGAATCGATGCTCTGGTAACGTTTTCACATGTGGTATGCTAACTTATCGATTTATTGTGTTTTCGCTGTAAAACGCTTAGAAAATCTGAAATATTGTCTGGAATCACAAGATCTGGGTCTTTCCATTGCTATGCTTTGTCTATTCTTATGAAATGTTTTATTAACCTTTCATTGCTACTAACCCCGGATCCGGGAGCACCCCCCACCCCCCACACACTGATTAGCATAGATAGCATAGCTTCAGAAGTAGATAGTAGCATCTAAATATCATTAAATCACAAGTCCAAGACACCAGATGAAAGATACAGATCTTGTGAATAAAGCCACCATTTCAGATTTTTAAAATGTTTTACAGGGAAGACAAAATATGTAAATCTATTAGCTAAACACGTTAGCAAAATACACCACTATTCTAACTCCATCAGTTTCTTACTCCTTCAGGTGCTATCACCAATTCGGCTCAACTAAGATATTGATAGCCAATAACCTATAAAAAAAACCATCAGATGACAGTCTGATAACATATTCATGGTATAGGATAGTTTTTGTTAGAAAAAAGTGCATATTTCAGGTAGAAATCACAGTTTACAATTGCACCGACCATCACAAATCCACTAGAATTACTAGATAGAGCAACGTGTATGACCAATTTACTCATCATAAAACATTTCATAAAAATAGACAAAGCATAGCAATGGAAAGACCCAGTTCTTGTGATTTCAGACCATATTTCAGATTTTCTAAGCGTTTTTCAGCGAAAACACAATAAATCGATAAGTTAGCATACTACATGTTCCAACGTTACCAGAGCATCGATTCCAGCCAAAGAGCGCTATAACGTAACCACCGCCAAAAGATATTAATTTTTTCACTAACCTTCTCAGAATTCTTCCGATGACACTCCTGTAACATCATTTTACAACATACATATACAGTTTGTTCGAAAAGGTGCATATTTAGCCATACAAAACCGTGGTTACACAATGAAAATACTAGGAAATCAAGCCTCAATATGTCTGACGTCATCTATCAGAGTGATCTAGTTTAATTAAAAGCTAATCATATACTTGACTAAAAAATACAGGGTTGACAGGAATCGAAAGACAAATTAGTTCTTAATGCAACCGCTGATTTACATTTTTAAAATTATCCTTACTTTTCAATACAGGGTTGGCCAAGTGAAGCTATACCAAACAAAATGGCGATATATGCGTTTAAAATATTTCGACAGAAACACGGTTTATCATATTAAATATTGCTTACTTTGAGCTGATCTTCCATCATATTCTTGGGCAATGTATCCTTTCTATGTTATAAACGTCTTTTGGTCGATAGATGTCCTCTGTCCTTCGAAATGTCCATCACCAACGACCGACACTCTAAAACGTGTCCAAACTTTCAGAGTGCACGACAAAGAAATTCCTCAAAATCGCACTAAACGGATATAAATTGATATAAAACGGTTAAAATTCACTACATTATGATGTTTTTAACAACTATAACGACTGAAAACATGACCGGAGAAATACTGCTGGTTAGAAAACGATTTGGAACGAGGCAGGTCCGATGGCCTTCACGCTTGAGGCGCACGTTGAGAAAGGGGGGTCTCTGTACATTTTTGTCATTTATAATGGCTGTGAACGTCCCATCGACTTCATTGAAAACGTGATGACGTACAGACACCCAGAGGAAGACGTAGGCAGTGTCGGTTTCTTCATAGCATTCACTGTGGCCTTATAAACAGACCCCAGATCAGAGGTAAAAATTTCTGAAATCTGAACCCTGTCATGAAAAGTGCTGTAGAAATTGTTCTGTACCACTCAGAGACAAAATTTCAACTCCTATAGAAACTATAGACTGTTTTCTATCCAATAATAACAATAATATGCATATTGTACGATCAAGAATTTAGCACGAGGCAGTTTAATTTGGAGACACAAATATGCTAATGCGGAACAGCACCCCCTATAGTTGCAAGAAGTTTTAAGAGTAAATTGGTCATACACGTTGCTCTCTATAGTAATTCTAGTCGTCTTGTGATGGTCGGTGCAATTGTAAACTGTGATTTCTACCTGAAATATGCACTTTTTTCTAACAAAACCTATCCTATACCATAAATATGTTATCAGACTGTCATCTGAAGAGGTTTTTTCTTGGTTAGTGGCTATCAATATCTTAGTTTAGCCGAATTGGTGATAGCACCTGAAGTAGTAAGAAACTGATGGAGTTAGAAAAGTGGTGTATTTTGCTAACGTGTTTAGCTAATAGATTTACATATTTTGTCTTCCCTGTAAAACATTTTAAAAATCTGAAATGGTGGCTTTATTCACAAGATCTGTATCTTTCATCTGGTGTCTTGGACTTGTGATTTAATGATATTTAGATGCTACTATCTACTTGTGAAGCTATGCTAGCTATGCTAATCAGTGTGTGGGGGGGTGGGGGGTGATCCCGGACCCGGGGTAGAGGCTCGTTAGAGGTTAAAGAAGTAATAAAACTGTCCTTCTTTAGACTAGTTGAGTATCTGGAGCTTCAGCATTTGTGGGTTCGATTACAGGCTCAAAATGGCCTGAAACAAAGTATTTTCATCGGAAACTCGTCAGTCTACTCTTGTTCTGAGAAATGAAGGATATTCCATGTGAGAAATTGCCAAGAAACTGAAGATCTCGTACAATGCTGTGTACTACCCCCTTCACAGAACAACGCAAACTGTCTCTAACCAGAATAGAAAGAGGAGTGGGAGGCCCCGGTGCACAACTGAGCAAGAGAACAAGTACATTAGAATGTCTAGTGTGAGAAACAGACGCCTCACAAGTCCTCAACTGGTAGCTTCATTAAATAGTACCCGCAAAACATCAGTCTCAACGTCAACAGTGAAGAGGCAACCCCGGGAATATGGCCTTCTAGGCAGAGTTGCAAAGAAAAAGACATATCTCTGTCCAGTATCTGTGTTCTTTTGCCCATCTTAATCTTTTATTTTTATTGGCCAGTCTGAGATGTGGCTTATTCTTTGCCAGTTACAAAGAAAAAGCCTAGAAGGCCAGCATCCCTTTGTCGCCTTTTCACTGTTGACATTGAGACTGGTGTTTTGCAGACTAAGTACGCCTATGTAGAAATTCCATAAAAAATCTGCTGTTTCCATCTACAATAGTCATTTACAACAATAACAATGTCTGGACTGTATTTCTGATCAATTTGATGTTATTTTAATGGACAAAAAAGTTGCTTTTCTTTCAAAAACATATCGAAAGTGACCCCAAACCTTTGAACGGTATTGTATATTTTTTAAATGTAGCCCTATCCCAAACCTTAATGCCTGTACTTCACCCGAGAGTTGTTTCTGTCTTAACCCTATCCCAAACCACCATTTTAAACTTCATATTCATTATCTCCAGCACCACCCCAACATCAACATGTGAAAATGGCACTTTTCTATGTTTTGTAGTAAAAAAGATAGAGGAAGATACGTGTTTCCAATGACATCAACCAATTTGTAGACAATTCCTACTCATAACT
The DNA here is from genome assembly GCF_045679555.1 of Salvelinus alpinus. Taxonomy (NCBI): domain Eukaryota; kingdom Metazoa; phylum Chordata; class Actinopteri; order Salmoniformes; family Salmonidae; genus Salvelinus; species Salvelinus alpinus. The sequence continues at coordinate 50,179,645 of NC_092089.1, read as the reverse complement.
GGCTAAAATGACAAGATGAACACCGATGATGTCATTGGAAACACTTATCTTCCTTTATTTATTCTACTACAAAACATAGAAACGCGTCATTTTCACATATGTTGATGTTGGGGTGGTGCTGGAGATGATGAATATGAAGTTGAACATTTTGCAAATGTTCCTTTAACTCTTAACTCAACCCAGTTGGACTTTGTGCATTAATTTTGCTGTAGAGTCTAAATCATCTGGAACTCATGTGGGAGCTGTGTGCCTAAATACAGGACGTCAGGAGATTAAGTCAGTTTACTAGTCAAAAATAGATGTTTATCCAAGGGCGTCAAGAAATGACGTGAGACTGTGAAATCTTGTTGTGCATACGCATACACATGCATGCACGCCACGTGCACTCACAAACACCCTCAAACGCACTTGAACGTGCGCACGCACACACACACACACACACACACACACACACAAACTCTCTCTTCCCATCGCTCTCACATCAACACACATATAATTATAGTATAATAGCTTTCACTCTGATTGCTTCATCCTTTATTTAAAATCAACTACAAACCCCATGACTCAGTTGATATTTTTGGACTTTAGACATTCAGCTCTAACATAACCACAGCAGCCCAATAGATATCCTTGTGGATGACAACAGACTCTGTGTGGTACTGTCTGCAGAATAGGTATATTGTTTTTCACTGTGCTTGTGATCATGGCAATTTGGCAGCGGGCTCAGGGAGGGTGAGCTAATTCAGATCTAATGAGAACGCAGCCTGGCGGATTGAGAAGTGTATCGGCGCAGTAATGTGAGGAGATGGGGGGCCCCGCGTTACCATGATGATTAGCACTTCTCGCTGCTGGCTGTGGTGGATGGGCCCTGTGCAAGCAGCCCTCCCCTCCAGACCTGGGTTCAAATCCTCTTCGGAATCTTTCAAATTCATTGAGCATTTGCTTGAGCAGATGGATGGGGTTTGCCTTTTTGCGACTATTCCATTGGTCGATTGTGCCAGGCAAGCTCAATCAAGCCCAACTCGCTCAGTCAAGTATTTGAAATGATTTCAAATAGTATTTGAACCCAGATTTGCCTGCCTCCCCTTTGTTCCTTCTCTACCTCCCGTCTCTCCAAAATGATTCCCCGGTGGATGTATGGGCCCTCACCCTCTTCCCGACACGCCCGCCCAGGGAGTAATTGATTCTGCAGAGGCCCCGGCGGTGGAGGCTCCTGGTCTTTGTGCCGCCGTCGACATACGTGTGCCACTGATGCATGGGAGAATTACACCAGGGTTGACAGATTAGGTAGCCGCAGTTAGCCACGTTGACGAATCATTGGTGTTGCTGGTGTAGGTGGTGGGGAAGTGTGTGTGATGGAGAGGGGTGTGTGTGTGTGGGGTGGGGGGGGGGGGGGGCAGGGGGGGCGGGGGGGGTGAGAGAGAGGGAATGTGTGCGTGTGATACAGTACTGTATGCCTGTGCGTGTGTTTGTGTGTGTATGTTCATACACTATATCCGTGCGTGTGTGTGTGTGACTGATGCGTGTTGGATCACAGCACCTCACAGAGAGACTTTAAAGGTCTGATGATAATCTGCATGTGTACGTAGAGCAGAGCCGGTGGTGTGGGCAGGGGGGCGTGGGGGCGGCACTGCATTGATATTCAAAACGGCCTGGAAATTCAAACCCTTGTGCGAAAGATCAAGGACTCTCATAGCTTCAACACAATCACTTTACTGTGTCGATGGTTCTCTTATGGGTCTCTCATAAATAAAGGAATAGAGTGGCATTTCATACCCCAATCCTTTAATTATTAAGATAGAACTACCAAGGTTATCTCAGCGTTCACAGAAAACACTTCAGGAAGACTATGGAGGACATTTGAATGTTGCCAGCACAGGAGATAGGGCAACGGCATTCAGTGGCGTACAGAGTTAAAGATCAAGAACATACACTACATTTAGGAGGAACTAATTTTAGGGAAACATGGTCCTCAAGAAGGATACTAGACATACAGTACAGTATATGGCAATCAAACCCATTTACGATTGGATAATGATTGTTATAGAGTATCTTCTATAGTGACAAAGGTCCATTGTTATTTTAGAGCGCACATAAAGAAGACAGCCACAGGTGATAAGAAAGATCCATCTTGATGTGCTAGAAGTACATGAAGTAAATGATCATTACCACAACACCTATATACATACACAACGGAACGCGTTGTAACACAAAAATACACGTTACACAAGGAACAATTCCCCTCTCATTAATTTAACTGAAGGACCATTATATGTTTTTCCCAGAGTGCATTAGTCGTGTGGACAGGCAAGGAAGGCAAGATGTCTTTGGTGCTACCACAGTTGGGGGGCCGATGACGTTTCCCCCGTTTGTAACTCAGACAGGAGGGATGAGGGGCTGGTGAGGGGGGAGGGTTATGATTTTTAAGTCAAGAGGTAAAGAATGACCCAGATCAACTGTGTAACATACATTACATCTTCCATCTTCCCCTGCGTTACAGTGGAGAGCGTTAGGAGGTGAGAGGATCAGCGAGGGGAATGGATGAAGTGAGGGAAGGGAGGGGAGGAAGAAAGGGAGGGGGCTTTAGTTTCCCCCTTATCGATTGCGTTTTTTTTATTCGGGCATAACAACTATAACTTCCCCAAAATTTCATTCACCGAGTAAACTGATATAAAACTAACCTTGTTATATTTATTGACAGGACATAAAAATAAATATTAGAGGCCTGTGGCGGGAGGGAAGGTTCCAATCCATTGATTTGTAAAAAATAATAAAATACCATAGAAGTCATCGAACAAAACACACCCCTTACATCTTTTCCCCTCATCCCCTCCTCTCCTTAGCATATTAGGTGAGGAATAATGTGAAAAAATGCTTAGCACACGGGAACGCGGGCGGTGTGCAGACGTGGGAGTGGGTCCCCCGGGGGGTGCGGTGGAGCCCCAATCCCATAAATCCCGGCTCAGGCGCAAACAATCAATTTTATATTTTAATTATTTACCATGGCCCTGCACGGACAGAGGCATTCATTCTCCCCCTCTGTCTGGGATAAAAAAGAAAAAATTAGGAGATTAATATTTGGCGGAGTGTGCAGAAAAAAATACAATGAAAAAAAGAACCCCTGAAAAATTGTATTAGCTTTCGCTGGGCCTGCGTGACGGCCAAGGTTAGCGATAGCCAAACGGACCAATCAATAACTTCATAAATTCTCCCTGACCCCCTCCTCTGGCCCACCGCCGCACCCCTGCTGTTTTAGTTGGGGGTTCTCCTCCGTCCCCAGCAACATTAAACCTGTGCAGGGGAGAAAACTGGAAAACTGTTTACCTCAGCACTTTCCCCACACAGCTCTGTGAGTTCTCAGACTCCGCCCTCACCTGCATTCAGATATTTCATCTGTAAACTTAATTACCAAAGCCGGAGCAATATTGCTGAGGTATCCCGTGTCAACCTCTCATTCACAGGGATTTAGCATAATAGAAAGCGGCTTGCAATAAACAGGAGCAGGAAATACTCAGCACAACGATTTCCCAGCCAGGCCACACAATCACCTTTAATAAGTAAACCAAATAAACCTGTGAGTTCTGTATGTAACACCTACAGTGTGATTTCATGCACAGGCAGAATTTGTACTAAATCAAATGACATTCAAACAGCATTCAATCATATTCAAATAACAGGAAGTGGCCACACACAGAATTGTAGATACTGTATCTCAACCTGTCTGCATTTATGCACCTTATACATGGCTTAGGCATGTGTGCGTGTGCGTGCATGTGTGCATTTGCTTGTGTGTGTGTCACGGGTTGGAACCAAAAGTATTTTCCAATTGTTTCTTCCTGAACAGAACAAAACATTTGATTTAATTTCGTTCCACTGTTCCCATCAGCAAAATAAAGTTCTGAATCAGTTTGACTGCCAAAAGGTACAGGTTCAATTCTTCCTTTCTGTCCCTTTTTTAACCTGTGAAATAATTTTTTAAAACATTTAGCTCATTAAATGACTTCACATATCAGTGCTGTTAGAGTTAGCTGTTCACATGCGTGATGGACAGACAAGTGTAGCCTATGGCTACGGGTGGGGAGAGAGCGAGAGAGGGTGAAGGAGGAGGCTTGAAGAGCTGGGCATCTTGTTATGACATGCTTTATCTGAATTAGGTCCACAGATTTATACCTAGGGGGAGTGGCTTCTATGGAGGAAATTTGAAAGTCCTATGTTCTAGCTAGCTAACAAGCTTGAGCTGGAAAGCTAACAAGTGTGTGTGTGTGTGCAGAGCGGCACCAAAATTGAAAACACATCTTCCCTTTTTATAGTTAATAAATCCAACGTGGAACGTGATAACTACGCATGTAGTATCCTTAACTAGCTTTGAAAAAGTGAATCCATTATTCTCTAGCTAATTAAAAATCTGTCTCCCTATCTTTTCAATCAAGCTTGGGCAGGTAGCCTAAACATGTACACACACAGGCAAAAATATTCAGCTTCCAGGCAGACACTGGAATAAGGTTTTGCATAGGTGCTTTGTTGTGTTTTATTGTGCGACTAAAAATGCCTGGAACATCAAATAAAGCTATTAACCGGTTCCCATGCTTTTAAAATAATGGTTCTGTTCCGGAACAGTATAGATCACTTTTCCTCCAAGTTCTGTTTCTGTTCCTTGAAATGTTTTGCTATTTTCAGTTCAGTTCTGAATTGATTCCAACCCCTGCTGTGTGTGTGCAGACACGGGGCTGTGCACAGACCATGCAACCGCGGCCACAGTCTTGTTGAGCAATTATTACAAGAAGAGGGTAAAGCAGCAATCTGATGAGTCAAATATTTTGCAAAACAATATTGAACTGGAATAAATTCTGCAATTATTAACAAAGACTAACACAATTCCAGTCCAAATAAAATACTGTAACAAATACTGTAGCCTACCAACCCTACCATTTGTTCCCACTATCATTTATCTCAGCTGTTTTATAACTTTTAGACCTGCGACCCCAAAAAAGGAGTGTGTGCACACGTGAAAATGCTTGCACAATAGCTGTGCAGATGTAGTGGCCATTACAGCCATAAACTGTGATGCATTTTCAAAATATAAGATAGGCTACAGAAATAAACTGCGTTTTACACATGCATTTGGAGCTGAAAGTCATTCATGTTAGCAGCCAGTATCAACTAGGGATATATCATGTCACTTCTCTGGAGACCAGAGCAAGCTAAATCATACGACCTACTTACAGCGGAGATTGTAGGATCGATGGAAAGCATTTTTGTCGGCACCGTGCCATCCCTTTGGAGGGCAGCCTGTCTACAGAGTGCTCATTGCCTGCAGAGTAGCCTTGTTCTTCCTCACAAATATCATAATAAATTAGCTGATCCTCAACACAGGGGCTCCACAAGGGTTTGTGCTCAGCCCCCTCCTGTATTCCCTGTTCCCCCATGACTGCGTGGCCACGCACACCTCCAACTCAATCATCAAGTTTGCAGACGACACAACAGTAGTAGGCCTGATTACCAACAATGACGAGACAGCCTACAGGGAGGAGGTGAGGGCCCTTGCGGAGTGATGCCAGAAAAATGACTTCTCCCTCAAAGTCAACAAAATGAAGGAGCTGATCATGGACTTCAGGAGACAGTAGAGGGAGCACGCTCCTATCCACATTGATGGGACCACAGTGGAGAAGGTGCAAGCTTCAAGTTCCTCGGTGTACACATCACTGACAATCTGAAATGTTCCACCTATACAGACAGTGTGGTGAAGAAGGCAGTGCCTCTTCAACCTCAAGAGGCTGAAGAAATTTGGCCCCTAAGACCCTCACAAACTTTTACAGATGCACAATTGAGAGCAACCTGTCGGGCTGTATCACCACCTGGTACGGCAACTGCATTGCCTGCAACTGCATGGCTCTCCAGAGGATGGTGTGGTCTGCCCAACACATCACCGGGGGCACACTTCCTGCCCTCCAGGACACAATGTCACAGGAAGGCCAAAAAGATCATCAAGGAAATCAACCACCCGAGCCACGGCCTGTTCACCTCGTTATCATCCAGAAGGCGAGGTCAGTACAGGTGCATTAAAGATGGGACCGAGAGACTGAAAAACAGCTACTATTTCAAGGCCATCAGACTGTTAAACAGCCATCACTAGCCGGCTACCACCCGGTTACTCAACACTGCACCTTAGAGGCTGCTGCTCTGTGTACATAGACATGGAATCAATGGTCACTTTAATAATGGAACACTAGTCACTTGAATAATGTTTACATACTGCTTTTCCCATTTCATATATATATATACTGTATTCAATTCTACTGTATTTTAATCAATGTCACTCTGACATTGTCCAAATATTGACATATTTCTTAATTCCATTCTTTCACTTTTAGATTTGTGTGTATTGTTGTGTATTGTTAGATACTACTGCACTGTTGGAGATAGGAACACAAGCATTTCGCTACACCCGCAATAACATCTGCTAAATATGTGTATGTGACCAATACAATTTGATTTGATATGGGCACTTTGGAGACTATAAAGGTTAAAGCCCTATCTGTGCGTGTGCCTGTGCTTACGTATTTGTGTGTGTGTAACTACAGAGCCACTCTAGAGGGATGGAGATGACCTAACCGTCATCACTTAACAAACACCAATTAAAGCGGTCATAACTTACAGCCCTGCTACATCCCACACCAACTCACTACAACACCCCAACACAGCAACAGTCTAGTGTCACACTCTTTCACTATGATGTATCCAACAGTACGATCTGCAGGCAGGTCTAATGTTCTCCATAAATTTCACCCGCTGGGCTTTAGCGGGCCCTCTGGAGTGAAAGCTTTAACACTGATCAATGGGGGATGTAACCGGCGGGATAGGAGAGGCTGAGATGACTTCATTCTAGCCATCGTACACCATGCATCTGCACTGGTGGAGGGAGGGCCAGGGCAGATACTTGCTGCAGAGAGAGAAAGATGATAATACAGTGAACACTCGGGACTGTGTAAGCTTGTCTGAAAAGCCTTCCAAAAACATGTTCGGGACGGTTAGAGTTTTTAGTGAATCACTCGAATCACTTGGAAACACAGGCGATAACTCTCTGGATGTCTCTTCTGTTGAAATATTTTGGAGAAAGGAGAGCGAGCAGGGGAATAGAAATGGTGAGGGAGACAGAGGGAGGTACAGTAGAGAGAGCGAGAGAGAGAGAGATCTAGCCTGTGGATGAACAGGAGACAGGTGCTGTAAACAGAGAGAGCTACAAAGATACACATAACTGTCAAAGCGCTGAAAGAGCAGAAAGAGACAGAGCGAGTGAAGGAAGAGGGGTTGAAGAGAGAGAGAGAGAGAGAGAGAGAGAGAGAGAGAGAGAGAGAGAGAGAGAGAGAGAGAGAGAGAGAGAGAGAGAGAGAGAGAGAGAGAGAGAGTCAGACCGACAGACTGTGTTTAGTTCAGTGCAGAATGTTGTTATTTATCTGGTGGCTGCTGAACAAATAAGGGACCTCCCATTCTGTGATCGTGTCTGTGGGGGGCTGTCAGATGGAGGCACACATCCTGGCGGAGCACCCAGACCGCAGCCACAACGCTCCAGCTGCGCTCCCCCAACACTTTCAACATGCCAGGGAAGTGTCGCTTCTAAGCAGTCTGAAGATGAGGTCACTATTTATGAAGAGCCTTTTTGACTTTTAACACCCACATCATCATTGAAGGTTTCGCGATACTATTTAAGATAAATAAACCATACTCCTACTTACAGCACAAGAATACAATCACGTATAGCTTTTTCCGAAGTATCTGCCTCTTAAAAACCGGAAATAAATGTGTCAGTTTAACCCAATGACCTTGTTCCGATAAATAATACAACTTTTATTTTTATTTGTATGTCTACGTTGCCCACAACATAGCCTACAGACAGACCTCAAGGCTTAGCAACACATAGTTCTAATATTGAACTATTATATTTCAGTGTAAGAGGCAGAGAAGGATCAAATGCTCGCAAAAACATCTGCTATCTCCATGTCCTGAACTGCAGGATCTACTGCAGCAGCCCATCTTGGAACCACCCCAGTGGATTAAAGTGGGCCCCTACTGGACCCCTTACCTTTGGCTAAGAGAGTGGCCTCTGACACCTGTGCCGGCCAGAGGAAGAGGGATGTGGAAGAGGAGGCGGAGTGGGCTTGACCTCCCTGTGAGCCTCTCTCGCTCTCACATTCTTTTTCTGAAGTGGCAGCTGGGGTCAAGAGTTTGACCCCTGCTAGGGGGTGGTTGACCTCTGTGATCCCTGGTTGACCTCTCTTGACTCTGCTTACACCGTGGAGTCCGTGGGGGCTCAGTGGGGGCTGGCCTGGCTAGACCTGGACCCTGTGGCCACTGTGCCGTCAATGACGGGCAGCAGCGGTCAACCCGTGACAAATGAGGTCAGCACACCGCCGGGAGATTTATGTCCCTCTCAACATGGACAGGCCACAGCTGGAGTTAGCAAGGGGTCTGCCTTTGCAAGGTGTACTGGGTGTGAGAGGTGTGAGAGCTAGTGCTGCATTTATTGAGACGTGTGGACGACACTCATTAAGTGGTGTAGAGAAGGTGTGGGTGTATAGGGAGTGTGAGAGATAACACTGTTGATCTAGAACTGGAAGTAAATTATGTGGAGTGTGTGTAACGTGAGAGAGTGGATCTAGCCACACAGAGTAAGTTCAAGAGAAAAGAAAGAGGGAGAGCGAGAGAGAGTGAAAGTGAAAGGAAATAGAAGGTAATCATGAAGTATAGGTGGAACTCAGAATTCATGTTTGATACCTGTAATCTACTTTCCTGTTGCTTGCTCGGAAAAACAATCCCACAGTGCTTTGCTCAAGGTCGAACAGTTCCTGGTCCCGAGAACCATGGGAGGTAATCACCTAGCTTTGCTAATCTTGCTACACGCTGACACTCGTAGCGCACCAACAAACCAAATGAACGATTGTCGCCCAACAAACTACTTCCCTTACTTATTCATTCTTTCTCAAGCTCCCAAAACATATAAATAAATAACTACACACACATCAATCTATCTCTATCTCTCTTTCCTCTTCTCCCTCTTTTAAAGCAATGCTGTGGGCTTTTACCGAAGTGGCGCCGGGGCACTGGTATCATTTATAACGGGATGGCAAACGCTAATGCAGCCATGGCTCTGTTCAATGTTTTATTCATTCTGTTTTATTATTAGGGGCCCCACTTAAAAAGGTGAGCTCTCTCTCTCCTCTCCTCTGGCCGAAACGGCTGCTGCTAGGGCGGCACAGCTAGCTTTATCTATCACCCTGACAAGAGCTGCTTACCAAATGGCACCCTATTCCCTATATTGTGCACTATGGACCCTATGGGCCCTGGTAAAAAAGAGTGCACTGTATAGGGGATAGGGTGCCATTTGGGACAAGGGCAAGACCGTCTTCCCCAGGAAGTATTTCAGAAAACTTCAAAGAGCCCGAGCTATTGATTTCTCCCTCTTCTCCTTTTTCACCTGGGCACAAGCATACATCTTCTGCTGACTAGAAAGACAGAGAGAACGCGAGAGAGAAAGAGAGACAGGGAAAGAGGGAGGGGGAGTTAAGGAGAGAGGTAAAGAGAGTAAGAGAGAGGAAAGTAGAAGAGAGAAGCCTAGGCCTCTGCATAACAATGTGGGTGACCTCATGTGATCCTCCGTTCATTTTGTCTCTATGTTGAGAAGAAACCTGTAACTGTCAGGTCTTGCCGTAGACAGTAGTCGGTCAGTGTAATAGATTGTGGTAGCAGTAGCAGTGGGGCTGCACACGTGCTAATGATTATTTTGGAGCAAACCCTTGTGTATTTAGATGTATCATAGATCGAAAAGGGAAGAAGCAATGGTTGATTCAACCGTTCAAGAATGATTAAAATACATGTATATGTTAATTGGGTTGTTTGCTAAGATGAAAAGTGACACACGAATTAACATTCTTAGCAGAAATGTGACACTTTGGACAAAAGAATGTGGATCTTGACTTCTTGACTCAAGGAACAACCCTGGACAAGCTAAAGTCAATTCCAACACAAGTCGAAGCATGATGAAGTCACAATAAATAAAAACTTGACATAATAACACAACCACAGCTTTCTATTCAGACTTTCTAAGAATGTTTTAAGCAATTCTAAGAACGAATCTGTGCCACGTATTTCTCTAGCGGGAGAGGAAAACATTGCAGTTATGACTGTACTAAAAGAATGGAGTCTTACATGTTGCTCTATAAGAGACTTGTCAGCGCTTTTTGTCCTGATTTCAAACACTGCGTCGAGACACCAAAGGAAACCAAAGGAAGAAAACACTTATTGTTATTCCCTCTCATCAACAACCCTAAGCCATTGCAGGGGACACAAAACCACAATGATTTAAGATCTTTTGATGAAAACGATTCATTACCTTCACCCCTTTGTTGGAGAGAAAGCTGCTGTATTGATATAGGAGGCGATATGATTTAACGGGAGCCTAATGATTTTCCCCAAGTGGGTTAATGAGGAACGGTGGAACTATGAACTGTTTGAAAGCACAGACATATTTAAAAATTGTTTTAGAGCCCTGCTCAAACTCGCTTAAAGAGGAGTAAAGCAAATAAATACTTGAGCAGATAAGCAAGTAATTAAGCAAATACATTGGTAAGCCCAGACCCAAGGGGGAGGGATAAAGGGGATAAAGTCCATGTGATCAGTGGGGATTCTGGTGGTGAATCGCGAACTGTCTTTGATGGACACTTCTGAGAGCCAATGGGATTTGGGCTGTCGAAAGTCTCTTTACTCTTGTTAATGTAGGTTTGTTACATTACATGAAGGCTTGATCATGAAGGTGCTGGCACAGTTGACAAAGTAGCTATCGTGCGTTTGCAAGTCTACCGACAGATGATATAACGGAGATGTATGTGTTATTCTAGACCGTGTTGTGATACCGTCACTCTTGACGAAGCATGAGGCGAGGTAAGTCGTGGACAAAGTTGCTGTCAACCTGGTTGTCATGGCCTGCTGACAGTTTTGCAGATCCCCATGAGGTGGAGAAACGCAGGCGCCCTGGGAGATGGAGAAAGAGAGGTTTAGACAGAGGTCATTAGTTGACGCATTATTCTTGTTCAAACTGGGAGGCATACTGTGTGAGATACCTCATTCTAACTGTTCCCCATGCCATTTACTATGACTGCTCAGAGCAACGTTCCATTTGAAGGCCTACAAGGTGCGCAATACTGTTTGAGTGACAGGACAAATACTCCCTTAGATCATAATTTGTATTTGAGATAATTCACTTTGATGTCAGAATCATCTTTCCCAGTCCATTCTGACTCAGTAGAGTAAGCTGTCGTAACTCACGGCGCAGTGACACGTTTGTCTCTCATCTCTCGTCTCTTCTCAAGTGTCTTTTATTGCTTCAAGGTATTTCTGTATTCCCCGACGGGAGCTTCGCTTTGCGCTAAGCAGCGCAGCCAACGCGTTAGCTGGAGGTGAGGCAGAGCAACAGATTATCTTTATTTCTGTCATGTTAGCATGTTAGCGTTGACATTCTCCCCCACCTCCACCCTTAACGCTCTACTAGCCTCCGGCCATCTCACCTTACCGAGGCAGGCTGTTTTCTTTTCCTCCCCTTTGTAGATGCGGGGCTAGCGTCTTTCGTTCTCTTTCATTCGCATCCTCACTTTGGACGGAGAGAGGAAGCGAACCTGAGTGTTTACCAGAGCACCGTGTTTGTCACACCTGGTGTTGTGCACCCTGACAGGAGCATAAATTAGCGCCCTCACAGGCACCCAAGGGCCTCATGGTGAGGTGCATCAGTATGGGGCGTGAAGCAAGCTGCAACCCTGATTGTAGGAGGCCAAATGTTAGGGAGGAGACGTAACCTGCTGCAGCTGTTACAGGCTTAGACACCCCCATCACCTCACACACACACACACACACACACATATGCATGCATGCAAAGTCGCAAACACGCACACAGACGCAGACATACACTAACCATTTCCCTTAACTTCTATCGCGCTCTTTCCTAAACGTTTCAACTCTTCTCCCCTCCTCACCTCTGCTCAGCCTCCTCCCTAACAAACATACATTAACCAGGAATTACAACAGAACAAACATGCAGACACAACACAAATAGACGAGCGAAGACAAAGGAAGAGAGAGGATAAGATGTGGAACAGACACAACGGACACACATAATACCAAACAAACAGGCTCCAATTAATATTTAATTATAATTGAAATATTCATATGTTATTGCCGGAGTGAGACCTTTTATCGGTCCTCAGAGAGGGGCGGGAGGGGGGACAGCGGGCTGATTTGGGCTCCTAAAATGTCACGCTAATGTGATGAACAACGGGACAGAAGAAAAACGACTCCCATTAGTGTACAGAAGTAGTGCTCTAATATTGTGCACCAATAGAGAGTGCAGGTTGACTACTTAGGCCTACTTTAATTTGTCTTTACCGGTGGAGAGACTAAATATTTTATCTTCAGCTACATCGCAATCTTTTGAGATGGTATTGTCAGAAGCAATTTCAAAAGGGATTGTCACTCTTTGGATGCAAATGACACAATTGTATGAGCGCAAGTGTAGGAGGGTGTGTTTTTGTTGGTGTGTTTATGCATGTTCGTGTGTGTGTGTGTGTGTGTGTGTGTACAGATGTAGGATCTTAATCTGACCACTCTTTTTTATTTTTTTTATTTTTTTATCCCCTTTTCTCCCCAATTTTCGTGGTATCCAGTCGCTAGTAATTACTATCTTGTCTCATCGCTACAACTCCCGTACGGGCTCGGGAGAGACGAAGGTCGAAAGCCCTGCGTCCTCCGAAGCACAACCCAACCAAGCCGCACTGCTTCTTAACACAGCGCGCCTCCAACCCGGAAGCCAGCCGCACCAATGTGTCGGAGGAAACACCGTGCACCTGGCCCCCTTGGTTAGCGCGCACTGCGCCCGGCCCGCCACAGGAGTCGCTGGAGCGCGATGAGACAAGGATATCCCTACCGGCCAAACCCTCCCTAACCCGGACGATGCTAGGCCAATTGTGCGTCGCCCCACGGACCCCCCGGTCGCGGCCGGCTGCGACAGAGCCTGGGCGCGAACCCAGAGACTCGGGTGGCGCAGCTAGCACTGCGATGCAGTGCCCTAGACCACTGCGCCACCCGGGAGGCCTGACCACTCTTTTGTTGCTGAGAATTGTCCTGCACCGTAGGAAATGTAAATGAGCTTTGTGATTTTTATAAATTCACTGAAAACCCACACTAACACACAGTTATATTAATATAGAGTTTTAAGTTCAATATTTAGCTTTTGTCTGAAGCTGAAAAAGACAGGAAATTCAAACGCTAATTTCACCTATGCACTAACAAGGCTTTTCAGCATACACAGCTTTGACACCAGTACAGTAGATCAATCTTTACTGATCTACTGTACTTAAACAACAACAAGATGTACTCACATTGCATGGGTTGATTAGGATTCAAACCGTCTTTCAAACAGCCAAATACATACTCTTAGAGTAATTTTACCCCATTAATATACTTGGAAATGTAAACATGTTTTCTTCCATTTAAGACATGATCCCATTCCACCCCTTTTAAAAATGTTAAGGTGCAATCTGGCATCTGGGAATCTGTTCAGTGGTCATATTATTAATATGTATGCCTTGGTTCTTAAAGGGGCAATCTGAAGTTCAAACAACGAAGTGGATACCCCGCCACTGTTTTGGAAAAAGCTGATGAATTTGCAGTGGAGAACTGTAACCAGAATCCCATTTATCGATAGAGCTATGCATACAAAATGAAAATGTCAACCATATTTAAAGGCAATACAGTGGTTGTTTACAATTACATTATTTACAAACAATGAAGTACAACAAGCATTTTTTGGGGGTACGACAATTGGACTAAGCTCATGAGGCATTTATAATATACTCTAAGTCACGTTGTTCAAGAATCAATGGGTGTGTGTAAATAAATGTAAAGTAAAAAAAAACATGTAGCAATTTCAGATTTTACCCTTTAAATAATATACCTTATAAATGTTTTAAGAGCACAACTGTCTTACCCTATCATAACCCCAAATATTGGGTTGCATTACTCAATAGTTTATAGCAGCAACATAAAACATGTATAGCTTCAAAACATGCTCTAAAGCTGTCAACTTCCTTGTCCGTTTCCCATCTGAGTAGGCATATGTATTAGACTGGGTCACATGTAGGGTTACTGTGCTCACTTCAAAGTCCTGTCCTTTTCTGCTTCTGACAAACCCTGTTTGTATGGTCCTGCTATTCAACATTGACAACGTCAACTTAGATGCAGAAATGTAACTTTTTCCTGAAATCCTACTGAATCCAAGACAATTCATAAAGACCGTGATAAAACAAATCACAGATGGTAACTAATGCTTGTGTTCGGAAGTTTTCTTACTTTAAGTCCTGGACTAGAAATCGTTACCAAGTACATTAAAGTGGTAAACCTAATCTAAGAGTATGTGTCAGGCTGTTTGCAGGAAGGTTTGAATCCTAATCAACCCATCCAACGTGAGTACATCTGTTGTTGAAGTACAATAGATCAATAAAGCTATAGTACTCTAGCAGGTGTCAAAGCTGGGTATGCCTAAAAGCCTTGTTAGTGCATAGGTTACATTAGCTTTTGAATTCCTGTCTTTTTGGCTTCTGACAAAAGCCTAGTTGACATTTTGTCCCTGGAAGGTGTGATAACAGGGACAACCGTGCGATGGTGACACCCATTATACTGCGATACTGTTCACTCATGACCGCACGGCCAGGCACGACTCCAACACCATCATTAAGTTTGCTGATGACACAACAGTGTCTGATCACCGACAACGATGAGACAGCCTATAGGGAGGAGGTCAGAGACCTGACCGTGTGGTGCCAGGACAACAACCTCTCCCTCAACGTGATCAAGTCAAAGGAGAGGATTGTGGATTACAGGAAAAGGAGGACCGAGCACGCCCCCATTTTCATCGACAGGGCTGTAGTGGAGCAGGTTGAGAGTTTCAAGTTCCTTGGCGTCCACATCACAAACAAACTGACATGGTTCAAGCACGCCAAGACAGTCATGAAGAGGGCACGACAAAACCTATTCCCCCTCAGGAGACTGAAAATATTTGGCATGGGTCCTCAGATCCTCAAAAAGTTTTACAGCTGCACCATCGAAAGCATCCTGACGGATTGCATCACTGCCTGGTATGGCAACTGCTCGGCCAGTACATTACCGGGGCCAAGCTCCTGCCATCCAGGACCTCTATACCAGGTGGTGTTAGAGGAAGGCCCTAAGAATTGTCAAAGACTCCAGCCACCCTAGTCATAGACTGTTCTCTCTGCTACCGCATGGTAAGTGGTACCAGAGCGCCAAGTCTAGGACCAAGAGGCTCCTAAATAGCTTATACCCCCAAGCCATAAGACTCTTGAACAGCTAATCAAATGGCTACCCAAACTATTTGCATTGCCCCCCCCCCCCCTCCAAACGCTGCTGCAACTCTCTGTTCTTCTCTATGCATAGTCACTTTAATAACTCCACCTACATGTACATATTTCCTCAATTACCTTGACACCAGTGCCCCCGCACATTGACTATGTACCGGTACCCCCTGTATAAAGCCTCGCTATTGTTATTTACTGCTGATCTTTAACCATTTGTTATTCTTATCTCTTACTTTTTTTTAAAGTATTTTCTTAAAACGGCATTGCTGGTTAAGGGCTTGTAAGTAAGCATTTCACAGTAAGGTCTACACATGTTGTGTTCGGCGCCCCCTCCTTTCTACTGCGACACAATGCACAGATAGGTGTGGTCAATAGATGATAGGAGTAGGCCTTCACAGCATTTAGGCTGAAAAACAAAACAAATAGATAACATAATTACTTTTAGAAAGTCATGTGTTCGGTCAGTCGTATAAAACATGTAAATAATACATTTTTGCCTTTATTATGAATACAGAGTTTACAGGCAAAGATGTACTCTTTCCGCAAAAAAAGAAAACGTGGCCTGGAAGTGATTCATTAGCTTTGCTGGCTCCAAACTCATCAGCTGGTCGGTTATGCTGTCCAGTGGGAGAGCTTGTGGGGACACTCATACTCCGCAGTCCTTGGTTACCTAGCTAGTAGTCTTTTGAGGTGAGTTGATACTCTAACGGCGTGGCTAGGTTTGGATACATCACAGCTCGGAACATAGAACAGATAGATCTCCGATCAAGACCCGCTGCATTCTCACTTCAATTGTTGCAAGATGGCGCCGACAGAGATGGTCGCCTCGCTTCAAGTCCTTAGGAAACTATGCAGTAATTCGTTTTTTATGTATTATTTCTTACATTGTTAGCCCAGAAAATCTTAAGTGTTATTACATACAGCCGGGAAGAACTATTGGATATAAGAGCGACGTCAACTTACCAACATCACGACCAGGAATATGACTTTCCCGAAGCAGATCCTTTGTTCGGACCTCCACCCTGGACGTGGGATCTAATCCCAGAGGCCGACCCAAAACAACGTCGTTGCCGCAGGAGAGGCAGAAGGAACGGCCTACTGGTCAGACTTAGAAGGCGAGCACACCATCCACTGCTTCCGAGCATATTACTCGCCAATGTCCAGTCTCAAGACAAGGTGGACGAAATTAGGGCACGAGTTGCCTTCCAGAAAGACAGAGATTGTATCATTCTCTGTTTCACGGAAACATGGCTCACTCGGGATATCGGTACAGCCACCGGGTTTCTTAATGCGTCGCGGCGACAGAAACAAACATCTCTCTGTAAAGAATAAGGGCGGTGGTGTATGCCTCATGATCAACGACTCATGGTGTAATCATAACAACATATAGCAACTCAAATCCTTTTGTTCACCTGACCTAGAATTCCTTACAATCAAATGCCGACCGCATTATCTCCCTAGAGAATTCTCTTCCAGTTATAGTCACAGCCGTGTATATCCACCCCAAGTAAATACCTCGACGGCCCTGAAAGAACTTCACTGGACTCTATGTAAACTGGAAACCATATAACCTGAGGCTGCATTTATTGTAGCTGGGAATTTTAACAAAGCTAATTTGAGAACAAGGCTACCTAAATTCTACCAGCACATTGATTGTAGTACCTGCTTGAGGAAAACACTGGACCACTGCTACTCTAAATTCTGCGATGCATACAAGGCCCTCCCCCGCCCTCCTTTTGGCAAATCTAACCATGACTCCATCTTGTTGCTCCCCTCCTATAGGAAGAAACTAAAACAGGTCTTGGGTCATGCCAGCGTTGGATAGACCTATCAGATTCCACGCTTCAAGATTGCTTTGATCACGTGAACTGGGATATGTTCCGGGTAGCCTCAGACAATAACAATCACCATTACACTGCACACTGCCCTATCCCATCTGGACAAGAGGAATACCTATGTAAGAATGCTGTTCATTGACTACAGCTCAGCATTCAATACCATAGTACCCTCCAAACTCATCATTAAGCTTGAGAACCTGGGTCTCGACCCCGCCCTGTGCAACTGGGTCCTGGATTTTCTGATGAGCTGCCCCCAGTTGGTGAAGGTAGGAAACAACATCTCCATCCCGCTGATCCTCAACACTGGGGCTCCACAAGGGTGCGTTCTCAGCCCTCTCCTGTACTCCCTGTCCACCCATGACTAGCGTGGCCATGCACGGCTCCAACTCAATCATCAAGTTTGCAGATGACCCTACAGTGGTAGGCTTGATTACCAACAACGACGAGACAGCCTATAGGGAGGAGGTGAGGGCCCTCGGAGTATGGTGTCAGGAATATAACCTCTCACTCAACATCAACAAAACAAAGGAGATGATCATGGTCTTCAGCAAGCAGCAGAAGGAGCACCCCCCCCTATCCACATAGATGGGACAGTAGTGGAGGTGGAAAGTTTTAAGTTCCTCGGCGTACACATCACGGACAAACTGAAATGGTCCACCCACATAGACAGCGGGGTGAAGAAGACGCAACAGCGCCTCTTCAACCTCAGGAGGCAGTATAGATTTTGCATGTCACCTAAAACCCTCAAACACGTTGATAGATGAACAATCGAGAGAATCCTGTCGGGCTGTATCACCGCCTGGTACGGCAACTGCACCGCCCTCAAAAGCAAGGCTCTCCAGAAGTTAGTGCTGTCTGCACAACGCATCACTGGGGGAAAACTACCTGTCCTCCAGGACACCTACAGCACCCAATATCACAGGAAGGCCAACAAGATGATCAAGGACAACAACCACCCGAGCCACTGCCTGTTCACCCTGCTATCATCCAGAAGGCGAGGTCAGTACAGGTGCATCAAAGCTGGGACCTAGAGACTGAAAAGCAGCTTCTATCTCAAGGCCATCAGACTGTTAAAGCGGCTGCTGCCAACATACAGACTCATATCACTGGCCACTTGAATAAATGGATTTAAAAAGTTATCACTAGTCACTTTAAATAATGCCACTTTAATAATGTTTACTAATTCTACATTACTCGTCTCATATGTACAGTATATACTATATTTTAAACCATCTATTTTGTCTTGCCTATGCCACACTGCCATCGCACGTCCATATATTTATATGTACATATTCTTATTCCATCCTCTTACATTGTGTGTACTGTATAAAGTAGTCATTGTGAATTTGTTAGATTACTTGTTAGATATTACTGCACTGTCGGAACAAGAAGCACAAGCATATCGCTACACTCGCATTAACATCTGCTGACCATTAACATCTGCTCACCATTGATTTGATTTGTAATGATAATTCTGTCCATCTTTTTCTGTTTCTCTTGCAACAAAGATGAATTATTAGCCTTTAGCGTGTGCCGTTTTCCCGTAATGAGCTGGCTTTCCTTCATTTTCAATGTAAAAATCTAAACTAGAAGATTGATTTTAATTACAACAACAACACCTTTCTTGAATATTCAAACGGAAGACACTGGTCATCATGTCACGCCCTGACCATAGAAAGCTGTTTATTCTCTATGTTGGTTGGGGCGTGATAGTGACTAGGGTGGGTCATCTAGGTGAATTGTATTTCTATGGTGGCCTGATATGGTCCCCAATCAGAGGCAGCTGTTTATCGTTGTCTCTGATTGGGGATCATATTTAAGTAGCCATTTCCCATTTGTGATTTGTGGGATCTTGTCTACAGATAGTTGCCTGTGTGCACACCAGTAGCGTCACGTTTCGTTTGTGCTGGTTTGTTTGGTGAGTCTCTATTAATTAAAAGATGTGGAACTCTACGCACGCTGCGCCTTGGTCCATTCATTACGACGATCGTGACACATCATTCATCTTTCTCCGTGATTTGAATGTCACTGTCAACAACTTTGAAGAATTTCTTCAAGGTCATCGTAAAGGTTGCATATGGCAAATTGCTAATTCCTTGTCACCCCCTTATTTAAAGAAATCTAGCAAACATATCGCGGTGCCATCTGGTAACTATTTAGGGAATGGAGTTCTCAGCTGACACATGAATATGGAGTATTCAAGGAGAAAAGGCTAGAGGAAAAAGTAAATTTAACATGCGGTCAATCAACCTAATTATAGTTGCAACAATAATTAACAGTATTGCACTTTTCATGAAGACTCATTGTGGCTAGCTAATGGCCTAACCACCGATCAAGCAACCTTATGAGCTAAATGTTTAAATCTGGTTGCTGCAGGATTATTTTGCTGAGACAATACTGGTCAAATTAAGATCCTACATCTGTATGTGTATACACACAAAATGACAGCAATATGAAGTGGAAGTCCCATGCTGCATCGTTTATTGGCTTTGTAATAAGTGGGGTAATAAAACACAATAGGTTGACACAAGCCTGGCACAGAGAACACACTCTCCATATCCCTAACTAAAGATGTGTGACTGTCACACTCTTTTCAACCTCTCTATTTCCATCACTTAAAAAAAAACTCAACTGTCAATCCCTGGGTGTGTTCGACACGAACGTGTAACTACTGCACTTCAGACAATGTTTTAAAAGACTGGGTTTGCAATTTACAACAGATATACTGCGATATGAAAATCAAATCGCTGGCGTAATTAATTATAAATCAGAAATCAGACTGCGAAGAAAAAGTCAAATCACACAGCATAACTATAAACCAATATGTCAGTTTAGGTGACATAAAAGTAAAAAGCCTATATGTAAGAATTGTTTACATACTCTAGTGAGACTACAGTATGTTCCATACACGAAGAAAGCACATTTGAGACAGAAATACACTATACAGTAGGTCTAAAATGTAAAAAGTGTTATACATGTGAACTGAGGACTACTCCGGAAAAACAGTGGTTTCCTTATTGGCGCTTGTTGTAGCTGTAGCTATCACATCTAACCGTGTGTAGCCTTTACTCCCCAGGGTGAGCCCACTGTATGAGGTAAACGCTATAGCTTGCTGTTCATCTCGAAAAATCAATTCCCGCTCTTCCTTTAAGTGGTCAATATTTTCAGTTTCTCGCTGCGGGGCTCGCTGCACGTCGTCCTCTAATTCAACGCGCCAAGTAAAGGTAGCGCCATGTCTAATTCTGACCCTGGGACAGTTGTTTGTGTTACCTCATCCCGGCGAGAGGAAGCGGGAGTGTGGGGAGGGGGGGTGCTCTCTCCTCCGTCCATCCTCCACCGGACCCCCATCTCCGCAGTGTTCCTTCGCTCTTCCCCACAGTCAAGGACGGGAGTAATTGACGTGAAACTTTCAAAAATGAATTTGGCCACGTGCGCCACTTATGGACGGCCGCCTAGCCACCACTCCGCCGGGATCATTTATTACTCAGACCTGATTGGCCCTGACAAAACAATACCCTAAAAACTCGCCAAAGTAAATTATGGTCCTGGTAAATGGCCAAGGGGAATGGCTGCTGCCGGCCGTAGCTGGCTCTCTCACTAGGCTTTGGCGCGTGGCCAGACACAAAACAAAGTAATGCGCTTTTGATATTAATAACGGAGATGATATTGATCTGCCGTGAGACCAGAGCAGAGCAGACACTCGCTGCTTCTCCTGGGGTGGGCCCCGGGTAGGAGGGTTCACTCTTGAATCACTCCCGCTCCTGCTCTCTTTCCTCTCTCCTCTTGCTGAAAGCCACTTTTCCTGAGGGGCCATTTCATTTGAGAGTCTTTAATTATGTGAAATGGATTCCATCGGAAGAGGATGAAAAGGCAGAACAGGAGAGAAAGAGAGAGAGCGCGAGAGGGGATAAGGAGAAAGACAGACTGTGTAGAGACCTAGAGAGAGAGAGTGAGGAGGGAAGGGGTGGTTGCTGTATCTTCCAGCATCAGCGTCCATGCCTGATTCACCACACTGTCAACGGCTGTGTCCACTCCTTCCGCTTCCTTTTGTTAGGATGGATTTTTCCTCTTCACTCAATAATGCCATGCTACGTGCGTTTCCTACGCTTACGACAGAAATGCACTGAGAGAGTAGAGAAAGAGGGATTATAAAGGAGAAAGGAGGAAGGACAAAGAGAGAAAGTGAATAAGGGGAAGAAGGCAAAGTAACTTTGGATGGGTGCTACAGAAAAGAGTTAGCTACGGAAACACACTACCATACGGTGTCCATATTAGGACTTGTCCATATTACACATTTCCATTTGATGTATTCACATTATCTAGCTCTCCCTGTAACATCACTGGATAGAGTTGCAGAAAGGTACTTTATTGGAAAGGAAAAGGAACACCACTATGTTGGCTTATATTTATTAAAATAAAACAAGATGTCTTGTACAGAGCATTATGGGTAGTGTAGTACATCATGCTACAGCTACTGTAAATGCTAAGGAGGTAAGCTTCACCAGACCAACATGGGTTTGACTGCAGTTAATGGCATCAGGAGAGAGTGCAAGAGAAGGAACCGTCTGTCCCTTGCTTTAGGCCGATCTGGTACTTACAAAATACAGACTAACACTGTAGCCCAAATTATTGTGTCCATTTTAGGGACTCAGACGCTCCACTTCCATGGATGTGACTGTTCTAATATGGACACAGTGAAATAAATAGACTACTGTACACAAATGTTCAGAATGGAAACAAATGCAAACAAATCAGGTGCAACAGAAAGTGCAAATCAAGTGCAACAGGAAGTGTCACGCCCTGATCTGTTTCACCTGTTCCTGTGATTGTCTCCACCCCCTCCAGGTGTCGCTTATTTTCCCCAGTGTATTTATCCCTGTGTTTCCTATCTCTCTGTGCCAGTTCGTCTTGTACGTTTAGTCAAGTCAACCAGCGTGTTTTTCCCGTACTCCTTTTTTAAATTCTCCTTTTTCTAGTCCTCCCGGTTTTGACCCTTGCCTGTTTCTGGACTCTGTACCCGCCTGCCTGACCATACTGCCTGCCTTGACCACGAGCCTGTCTGCCACTCTGTACCTCCTGGACTCTAATCTGGTTTAGACCTTTTGCCTGTCCACGACCATTCTCTTGCCTTCCCCTTTGGATTATTAAACATTGCAAGACTCCAACCATCTGCCTCCTGTGTCTGCATCTGGGTCTCGCCTTGTGCCTTAATAGGAAGTGCATAAAAAATGAGCAGGGCCACACCAAACAGTCACACATTAAAATCATGATTCCACATTTCTCACCAATGCTCTTAGGGATTTTAAAGTTGGTTTAATTTTTAAATGGATTTTTTTCCCTTTGTAGATTTGTTTGCCTTTGTGACAATCAGATATATTGTCCATTTATGGAGCACTACCAAGGGGAGGGAGGATGAGGAAGAGAGAGAGCAAGAGAAGGAGAGAGAGCCAGGGAAGGAGAGCGAGCAAGAGAAAGCGTGAGGGAGAGAGCAAGCAAAGTAGACATTTGTGTGTGTGTGTGTGTGTTAGAGGAATTGAGTGTGTGTGTGTGTGTGTGTGTGTGTGTGTGTGTGTGTGTGTGTGTGTGTGTGTGTGTTTGCGTACTTGTGTGTCACTTGCTGCCAAGCCTTCTCAAGGTGCCCAGGCATAATTTACAGCCCTGGTGGCTGGGTTCCAGGAGGCAGCTAGGATCCAGTCTCTCCGGTCCTTCTGTTGTCCTGGGGACAAGAGGTGAGCCCTGACAAACCAGGGCCAGCATTTGCATATAAAGAGCCGATTTCCTCCCCTTGTCCTTCCATCGCTCTCCTCTGCAACAAATGATTCATGAACTTGACATAGCTGTCGGGTTAAGAGCCATTGGTCGCCAGCCAACTTCTGCTTCTCGTGTCACTGTGGTGTTTGATTAAAGCAGCTGCATGTGCACACACACACACACACACACACACACACACACACACACACACACACACACACACACACACACACACACACACACACACACACACACACACGTTGGCATGAACACACACACACACACAAGCACGGAAGGGCACGCACGCAAACACACACACACACATACGTTGGCACACACACACACACACACACATACACACAGTTTCTCCCCCAAATAGAGCATTATTGATACATTACTTCAAATAAACAGGCAATTGAAAGTGTGATAAATATTTAATTGAAAATAGACGATTGTTTGGCACCAGGAGTTAAATTCCAAATAGGTGCAAATAATTGCCCAATCCTGTGATGTCTGGCATAGTATTGATACTGGCTTCTAACCTGTTAACCACCTTGCACTGCACTGCACACACACACACACACACACACACACACACACACACACACACACACACACACACACACACACACACACACACACACACACACACACACACACACACACACACACACACACACACACACACACACTAAGAAACTCATACACACCTTCATTAATTTTTTTGTTTGTTGTGCTATTGTTGGTTATAGTAGATAAGCAAAAGCCTGTACACAGACGGTTTGAAAATTAATGCATTAATGAGGATGAGGCCACATACATGGTAATGTGCTAGGTAAATATAACAGCATTATAGCATTTGGTAATAATGGTTTTGCTTGTACATAATGGGACAGCAGGTTTTGACTATGGCATGGCCATGGTTTCTAAGAGACAAGTTGGACAGTCTTGTTTGGTTTTCTTTGGGTCCAGTTTTTAATATAGGCCCTCGAACATGTATGAGGCCTAAGCAAACAGTACTACTCAGTCACCTTGTTTGTTTGCGGGACATCCCTGTGCTTTGGCATCTTGTTGTTGCAGAGAGAGAGAGATCAAAAGAGATTGGGTGTGTGTGTTCTGTGAGCGAGTAAGCCTTGGCAACCATTCCATGTTTACAAAACGGGCCAGCACTTTGCCAGGTCTCAGACTTTCCCTGCACTGCCAAAGACCCCCCTACCCCATCATCCCTCGCCAGACCCCCCACCCCCTCAACGCCCCATCTCCTCCTATCCCCCACCCAACCCTCGCCCTCACCACAAACACCTCCCCTGGCTGCACTCCCTCACACACACGTAATCCCCCGAGAACAAAAGAGTTAGGGGGTGGTTCAAGGGGCTGAGTGTAGGGAGGAAGGGGAGGGGGGGTTGGAGTGCACAGCCTGTGTGGGTAGCATGCGTAATGTACTAAGATGTGTGAACTTTGACAAGTGTGTGTGTACGCCTGTGAGATATCGGCTGTCTTTCCTCCCGTCTCCTTGCCTCTCTTCCAACTTCACCCCTCTCGCCCCCCACTCTCACACACACATATCCAAAGAACTTACTATTTATGCATGGGATTTTTATTAGGCGAAAATACAAAATAACAGACAAAATCAACGGGGGGACTTTTCAACATAAACCCCCTCCCCTTTTCCACTATTAAATATTGAGCTAGAAATGAGCTGGAAGGTGTGTGTAAATGTTAAATAATGGAGAGGCTAGGATCCGTCTGGGTCAGAGCTGGTGGGGAACAGATCTACCTCTCTCTCTCTGATACATTATTAAATTTGGATGCACTTCCCTCCATCCTCCATATCTGCTGGAGAGGAGCGGGAAGGCAATAGGGGCTAGAGGGAAGGGGGGCACCCCATCTTCTCCACGGGAATGGCGAGTGGTGGTGGGTGGGTGGTTTTTGGGTGGAGGGATGGGAAGGGTACAAGGACCAGGAGATTTGGGTGTATGTGCTGGAAGCAGCAGGCCCCCCGTAGGAAAGCCATATGCACCCCCCTTCCCTGCCTCCCCTGTACCCCCTCCTTCCTCTATCACAGTACCCACAGACCCATTTGTACTAATGACTCTTCGGTGCCTAATGCACTTTGGAGGACAGCGCAGAAGATACTCATTTGGGGGGGCGAGGAAAGACGGGGGACTTTCCAATACGGTGTGTTGTGTCCACCCGTTTTAGCAGGCCGATTTTTCAACCAGGCCCACTCAGGCCAGTGTGACGTGATTCATCACAAGTAAGTAGGTAGAGAGCTGCTTGTCTCTGGCTCTCTGAAGAGTAGAGTGCCGGGTGTAAACTGGGGACGTGGCTGTTGGAAGAAGAGTTATACAGGGCAGAGAAGTAAAGGAAACAAGGTTGTGATGAAGGAACTGTGGGAGATGCTCACTCAAAACCCCTGACACATGCACCAGGGGCGCTGTAACTGGGAAATAATGATCTGCGCGTGTGCGTGCGTGCGTGTGTGTTTGCTCTAACATATGAATGGGCTCCAAACATTTTCTTCTTTTCAATATTTGCATGTGATGAGTGAGAATGTGTGTCTAGTGAGTGCTGTATAGCAACGTGTACGTACGACTCTGTGACTGAGTGTGCGTAGCATGCGCATGCTTGTAACTGCGATGGAGTGTGTGTTAGGTGAGAGAGTCTATAAACATGCCCCTGTTTTAGTGTCTTCATGTACATATGTGGATAGGGACATCAAGATGGAGGTTAGAGGAGGAACCTACCTCCTTTGAACACAGTGGTGTCTGTTGCAGAGGGGCCCCACGAGGCCCCGTGAGGCCCCTAGAGTTGGGCCCTGTGCTCCTCTCTCGCCTTGAGGGAATGATACAGGATGTTACAGAACAGGCTGTGGTGGCATTTGAGGACACACACACGGGAGAATGACACACACACACATACACACCACAACAAATAATAAAATAAGTCATAAATAGAAGAAAATGTTTGATGTTACCTTGTGTGCTGCCTGGGGCCAACACCACACAGGGTAGTGCCATCACGCCCCCCCCCCCCCCCCCATCCCCGGAGAGGGTGCTATGATGGGGGTGGAGAATCAGAAGTAGAGGGGGCGGTGGTGGTTCTCCCAGGGGCTCTTGGACTAACCCTGTATTGGGGTTGTGGGGTGTAAAACCGAGCTGGAGGAGGAGGTGGAGGAGGAGCAGTCATGTCCCAGAGTATCTTGAGAGGTGGGTGTGTGTGAGCGTGTGTGTGTGTGTGTGCGTGCACATGTGCACGCGTCTGCGTGTGCGTGTGTCTGTGTGAGTGAATGTGTGTTTGTGTGGGAAATCAAAACAAATTGTATTTGTCACATGCACTGAATACAACAAATTTAGATTTGACCTTAAAATGCTTAGTTATGAGCACTTTCCCAACAATGCAGTTAATAAAAAGTATGAAAATGAACAAATAGATAAAAAGAAAATAGTCAAAGAATAAAATAACACAATAACAATAACAAGGATATATACAGTATATACAGTATATACAGGACCAGTCAAAAGTTTTAGAACACCTACTCATTCAAGGGTTTTTCTTTATTTTGACTATTTTCTACTTTGCAGAATAACAGTGAAACTAAATTAATTGAAATGCATTCCAACTTTTTTGGGTTACTACGTGATTCCATATGTATTATTTCATCGTTTTGATGTCTTCACTATTATTCTACAATGTAGAAAATAGTAAAAATAAAGGAAAACCATGGAATGGGTAGGTGTGTCCAACCTTTTGACAGGTACTGTGTATATATATATATATATATTTGTGTAATTTCTTTCCTTCTTAATGTGTTTGAGACAATCAGTTGTGCTGTGACAAGGTAGGGGTGGTATACAGAAGATAGCCCTGTTTGGTAAAATACCAAGTCCATATTACGGCAAGAACAGCTCAAATAAGTAAAGAGAAACGAAAGTCCATCATTACTTTAAGACATGAAGGTCAGTCAATCCGGCCACAGCTGGTTGTGGCACAGCCCGGGAAATGAACCTGGGTCTGTAGTAACACCTCTAGCACTGCATGCGACCATAATTCTAACCTTCTGATTCCTGCTCACAAGCAAAAACTCAAGCAGGAAGCACCAATGACTCGCACAATAAGGAAGTGGTCAGATGACGCAGATGCTAAGCTACAGGACTCTTTTGCTAGCACAGACTGAAATTTGTTCCGGGATTCATCCGATGGTATTGAGGAGTATACCACATCAGTCAGCGGCTTCATCTAAAAGTCCATCAACAACGTCGTCACCACAGTGACCGTACGTGCATATCCCAACCAGAAGCCATGGATTACAGGCAACATCCGCACAGAGCTAAAGGCTAGAGCTGCCGCTTTCAAGGAGTGGGACACGAAACTGGACGCTTATAAGAAATCCCTCTATGCCCTTCAACGAACCATCAAACAGGCAAAGCGTCAATACAGGACTAAGATAAAATCCTACTACACCGGCTCTGATGCTCGTCGGATGTGGCAGGGCTTGCAAACTATTACAGACTACAAATCGAAGCACAGCCGCGAGCTTCCCAGTGACACGAGCCTACCAGACGAGCTAAATTACTTCTATGCTCACTTCGAGGCAAGCAACACTGAGGCATGCATGAGAGCATCAGCTGTTCCGTGCGACTGTGTGATCACGCTCTCCGTAGCCGACGTGAGCAAGACCTTTAAACAGGTCAACATACACAAGGCTGCGGGGCCAGATGGATTACCAGGACGTGTCCTCCGGGCATGTGCTGACCAACTGGCAGGTGTCTTCACTGACATTTTCAACATGTCCCTGATTGAGTCTGTAATACCAACATGTTTCAAGCAGACCACCATAGTCCCTCAGCCCAAGAACACAAAAGCAACCTGCCTAAATGACTACAGACCCGTAGCTCTCACGTCCGTAGCCATGAAGTGCTTTGAAAAGCTGGTAATGGCTCACATCAACACCATTATCCCAGAAACCCAAGACCCACTCCAATTTGCATACCGCCCAAACAGATCCACAGATGATGCAATCTCTATTGCACTCCACACTGCCCTATCCCACATGGACAAAAGGAATACCTATGTGAGAATGTTATTCATTGACTACAGCTCAGAGTTCAACACCATAGTACCCTCAAAGCTCATCACTAAGCTAAGGAACCTGGGACTAAACACCTCCCTCTGCAACTGGATCCTGGACTTTCTGACTGGCCGCCCCCAGGTGGTGAGAGTAGGTAGCAACACATCTGCCACGTTGATCCTCAACACTGGAGCTCCCCAGGGGTGCATGCTCAGTCCCCTCCTGTACTCCCTGTTCACCCACGACTGCATGGCCAGGCACGACTCCAACACCATCATTAAGTTTGCTGACGACACAACAGTGGTAGGCCTGATCACCGACAACGACGAGACAGCCTATAGGGAGGAGGTGAGAGACCTGGCCGGGTGGTGCCAGGATAACAACCTATCCCTCAACGTAACCAAGACTAAGGAGATGATTGTGGACTACAGGAAAAGGAGGACCGAGCACGCCCCCATTCTCATCGACGGGGCTGTAGTGGAGCAGATTGAGAGCTTCAAGTTCCTCGTTGTCCACATCACCAACAAACTAGAATGGTCCAAACACACCAAGACAGTCGTGAAGAGGGAAGGACAAAGCCTATTCCCCCTCAGGAAACTAAAAAGATTTGGCATGGGTTCTGAGATCCTCAAAAGGTTCTACAGCTGCAACATCGAGAGCATCCTAACCGGTTGCATCACTGCCTGGTACGGCAATTTCTCGGCCTCCAACCGCAAGGCACTTCAGAGGGTAGAGCGTACGGCCCAGTATATCACTGGGGCAAAGCTGCCTGCCATCCAGGACCTCTACGCAAGGCGGTGTCAGAGGAAGGCCCTAAAAATTGTCAAAGACCCCAGCCACCCCAGTCATAGACTATTATCTCTACTACCGCATGGCAAGTGGTACCGGAGTGCCAAGTCTAGGACAAAAAAGCTTCTCAACAGTTTTTACCCCCAAGTCATAAGACTCCTGAACAGGTAACCAAATGGTTACCCGGACTATTTGCATTGTGTGCCCTCCCCCCAACAAACCCTCTTTTACGCTACTGCTACTCTCTGTTCATCATATATGCATGGTCACTTTAACCTTAGTTTATGAAATGTTTTATGATGGGTTTTTTTCAAAGATTTTATTACTTACTTTTAAAAACCTCTGCATTGTTGGTTAAGGGGTTGTAAGTAAGCGTTTCACGGTAAGGTTGTATTCGGCGCATGTGACATAACATTTGATTTGATTTGAAATGACAGGGTGAAAAGAAGAAAGCCTTTACAGAAATGTTTTTCACCAAAACATGCAATAAGGCACTAAATTAGTACTACAAAAATGTGGCAAAGAAATTCACTTTTTTTCCTGAATACAAAGCATTATGGGGTGTTGTGAATGGTTAGAGTCTGTCATTTTACAGTGCTCTTAGTCTGGTCTTATGTCCTCTCCCAGAAGGTGTAGCGAAAGAGGAGGCCCTACTCATAAAATGTACAAGTACCTGATATCTCTTTTAGTCTCCTTTAAATCATATTGTTTGCAAATGAATGCATTACCCTAGAAAATGTAGGCAATAATATGAATCTTAATTGAGCCATAGAGAACCAGAGACCGTTGGAGAGGATGTGTGTGTAGGTATGGAGAATAATCATGTTAGTTCTAAACAACTATAGAATGATGCTCATTGCCTTTGGCCTCATCTATTAACCTCTCCGTCCGTCTCCCTCTTTTCTCTCATTGCCCTCTCTGGAAACGGCCCAGTGCACTGCTGGAATGAGCTGTGCCTTTTTGGCACTTCTCCCTCTGTACGGATGAGAGGCTGTCCTGAGGCACTGACAACCAGGTGTGCCACGTGTTGCGATGTGTGTGGGTGTGTGGGTGTGTGTGTGTGTGTGTGTGTGTGTGTGTGTGTGTGTGTGTGTGTGTGTGTGTGTGTGTGTGTGTGTGTGTGTGTGTGTGTGTGTGTGTGTGTGTGTGTGTGTGTGTGTGTGTGTGTGTGTGTGTGTGTGTGTGTGTGTGTGTGTGTGTGTGTTTCTGTATCAACGGCACAAAAAACTGCCTTTGCTAAAAAAAAAAGAAACACGAAAAGGAAAAACAAGACAGGTGACAGACAGGGACAAGTGAAGCCGGGGACTGCTGACACGGCGCAATGGCCAGGACGTTGCCACGGCTCCCTGTCTCATCTGGCTTTGACAAGCGATGCGGCTTCAGCACAGAAAAAAAAATCAGGTCGATAAGCACCTGCATCATAATACGCTGATCCCTGTCATATATAAACATGATTGGAGCCCTTTCTCTCCTTGCCCCTCTAGGGAGCTGATGTATGGCTGAGACTACTGGGACTGTGTGTGTGTTAGTGTGTGTGTGTTCCTGTGAGGGGCACACCCTCAGTTATAGCCCCATTATCTGACATAAGACACTACCAAAACAAGATTAACACATACTGTATCTAAGCTCTTGCACATCAGATCAGTGGACATAGGCCTACAATATGTCTAGATGCAGGGAGCAAGGGGCATGTATGTTTTCAGTCATATGTACAGCATGTTTTCAGGCATATATACGGAATCCATATTAGGAACATCGTCATTCCTCCTGCTGCATGACAATGTTCCTAATACAGATTCCATACTTAAATTGACAGCAACACCTACAGGCCTATATGTTTTATTTACAGGTTGGATATCCAGTATTTCAAGGTGAGTTTTTAACATAAGTTGACCTGTTGATTGTTTTGTATGACTCCTATCCCATAAAATGACTTCTACTTATTTATAAGTGATGCATTAAGATGAATGAGGAGGGTATTCACCTTAAAACTAGTTGAATCAGCTCAAGGTTATGCTTTTATACCCTAAACTGGCATTTAACGATATTCGTCTCATCTAGGCAACCAAAACTTATCAAGGAACCAAACGTATAATACAGTATGTGGTTGCCTAACCAGTATTCAAGTAGACTTACACCTGGTGGCTGTTGAATAATGGAAGAAACATTGGAGCAGTGTGAAGCTCGGTTGACGGCCTGGATGGAACAAGCCTACCTACACACCTCTGGCAGAGAAGTCAGAGAGATCTCAAGGTAATTTTCAGAGGCCAACCTGGAAGCTAACACAATCAATACATTGGAATGGAGGGAGACAGGAAACATTAATTACAAGACACATACAATTATCTGTAAGGACCTTCATTTGAGAAGTACATTTCAAACACAAAGACCAGGGAGGTTTTCCAATGGTTCACAAAGAAGCGCACCTATTGGTAGATGGATAAAAAATAAAAAAGCAGACATTGAATATCCCTTTGAGCATAGTGAAGTTAGAATTACACTTTGGATGGTGTATCAATACACCCAGTCACTACAAAGATAGAGGCATCCTTCATAACTCAGTTGCCAGAGAGGAAGGAAACTGCTCAGGGATTTCACCATGAGGTCAAAGGTGACTTTAAAACAGTTACATAGTTTAATGGCTGTGATAGGAGAAAACTGAGGGTGGATCAACAACATTGTAGTAACTCCACAAAACTAACCTAATTTTCAGAGTGAAAAGAAGGAAGCCTGTACAGAATAAAAATATTGCAAAACATGTATCCTGTTTGCAACAAGGCACTAAAGTAATACTGCAAAGAAATGTGGCAAAGCTTTTAACTTTTTGTCCTGAATAGAAAGTGCTAGGTTTGGGGAATATCCAATACAACACATTAATGAGTACCGCTCTTTATATTTTTAAGTATAGTGGTGGCTGCATTATGTTATGGGTATGCTTGTAATCGTAAAGGACTGGGGAATTAATCAGGATAAAAATAAATGGAATGGAGCTAAGCACATGCAAAATCCTATAGGAAAAGCTGCTTCAGTTTGCTTTACACCAGACACTGGGAGATGAATTCACCTTCCAGCAGGACAATAACCAAAAACACAAGGCTAAATCTTCACTGGAGTTGCTTACCAAGAAGACATTGAAGGTTCCTGTTTGGACGAGTTACAGTTTTGACGTAAATCCACTTGAAAATCTATGCCAAGACCTGAAAATGGTTCTCTAGCAATGATCAACAACCAATTTGAAAGAGCTTGAATAATTTTGAAAAGAATAATGGGCAAATGTTGCACAATCCATGTGTGGAAAGCTCTTAGATACTTATCCAGAAAGACTCACAGCTGTAATCACTGCCAAAGGTGCTACTACAATGTATTGACTCAGGGGTGTGAATACTAATGTCGATGAGATAAATATGTGTTTCATTTTCAATAAATTAGCAAAGATGTTATCACTTTGTCATGATGATGTATTGTGTGTAGGTGGGTGAGAAGAAAACAATATATTTAATCCATTGTGAATTCGGGCTACAACACAACTAAATGTGGAATAAAATGCTGACCAGACCACTCGCGCGCATGTTGATTTTGTCCAACAACACCAGACGCAATCAGGACACGCAGGTTGAAATATCAAAATGAACTCTGAAACAACTATATTCATTTGCGGACAGGTTGAAAAGCGTTAAACATTTATTGCAATTTAGCTAGCTAATTTGTCCTGGGATATAACCATTGGGTTGTTATTTTACCTGAAATGAAAAACCGAGTTTGTTTCTAGTAATCTCTCCTCCTTCAGGCTTCTTCTTCTTCTTTGGACTTTATATGGTGGTTGGCAACCAACTTTAAGGTGCATTACCACTACCAACTGCACTGGAGTGTGGACCTCAGTTAATCTTTCAATCACCCAAAGGGGGTATATGCTCCTAAAAACCAATGAGGAGATGGGAGAGGCGGGACTTGCAACGCGTCAAGCTTCACAAACAGAACCAAGATATATTTCAGCTCCTGGCTACGCAGACGCTCGTTGACGCACACAAGCAGTGTGGGTGCAGTGATTGAATAACATGCATGTGTAAATGTATTTTGCAACGCGAGCGCACGCGACACGAGTGGTGTGGTCAGCATGTCAGTCAAGGGGTGTGAATACTTTCTGAAGGCACTGTACATGCACACCCACTGGACAGGATGCTATTCTATCACAGGGCCTAAGATAAATGTTCTGGACAAAAAGAAACCATAAGATCATTAGTATTGCCAGGATCATACTTCATAAGTTCATAAAGAAAGACAGAAAACGTGAGAGAGACAGAAGTGGAGGGTATACAGTGCATTAGGAAAGTTTTCAGACCCATCTACTTTTTGTTAAGTTACAGTTTTATTCTAAAACGGATTAAATTGTTTTTCCCTCATCAATCTACACACAATACCCCATAATGACAAATCAAAAACAGGTTAATAGATTTGTTTTCATTTTTTTTTCACATTTACATAAGTATTCAGACCCTTTACTCAGTACTTTGTTATAGCACCGTTGGCAGCGATTACAGACTCGAGTCTTCTTGGGTATGACACTACAAGCTCGGCACACCTGTATTTGGGGAGTTTCTCCCATTCTATTCTGCAGATACTCTCAAGCTCTGTCAGGTTGGATGGAGAGCGTCAATTTACAGCGATTTTCAGGTCTCTCCAGAGATGTTCGATCGGGTTCAAGTCTGGGCTCTGGCTGAGCCACTCAAGGACATTCAGAGACTTGTTCCGAAACCATTCCTGCGTTGTCTTGGCTGTGTGCTTAGGGTCATTGTCCTGTTGGAAGGTGAACCTTCACCCCAGTCTGAGGTCCTGAGCTCTCTGGAGCAGGTTTTCATCAAGGATCTCTCTGTACTTTGCTTCGTTCATCTTTCCCTCAATTCTGACTAGTCTCCCAATCCCTGCCGCTGAAAAGTATCCCCACAGCATGATGCTGCCACCACCGTGCTTCACCGTTGGGATGGTGCCAGGTTTCCTCCACACGTGAAACTTGGCATTCAGGCCAAAGAGTTCAATCTTGGTTTCATCAGACCAGATAATCTTGTTTCTCATGGTCTGACAGTCATTTAGGTGCCTTTTAGCAAACTCCAAGCGGGCTGTCATGCCTTTTACTGAGGAGTGGCTTCCGTCTGGCCACTCTAGTGTACCAGTGGCCAGATTTTTGATTTGTGGAGTGTTGCAGAGATGGTTGTCATTCTGGAAGGTTCTCCCATCTCCAGAGAGAACCTTTGGAGCGTGAGAGTGACCAAGTCCCTTCTCCCCCGATTACTCAGTTTGGTCGGGCGGCCATCGCTAGGAAGAGTCTTGGTGGTTCCATATTCTTCCATTTAAGAATGATGGAGGCTACTGTGTTCTTGGGGATCTTCAATGCTGAGACACTTTTTGGTACCCTTCCCCAAATCTGTGCCTTGACATAATCCTGCCTAGGAGCTCTAAGAACAATTCCATCAACCTCATGGCTTGGTTTTTGCTCTGACATGCACTGTCAACTGTGTCCAATCAAATGAATATATCACAGGTGGACTCCAATCAAGTTGTAGAAACATCTCAAGATGATCAACGGAAACAGAAGTGTGTCATAGCAAAGAGTCTGAACACTTACGTAAATAAGGTATTTCTGTTTTTAATAAATCTGCAAAAAATTCTAAAAACCTGTTTTCACTTTGTCATTATGGGGTATTTTGTGTAGATTGATGAGAATAAGGCTGTAACGTAACAAAATGTGGAAAAAGTCAAGGGGTGTGAGTACTTTCCGAATGCACTGTATGTACGTAAAAGCAAGCATTTTTGTACCTTAACGTCACTATGCTGATTAAGGTACTTTTGTCATCTCGCTCATTCGTAGTTCAGTATTGCTAATAACAGGCATTGGCCAGCACTGTGGCGAGCACCGTGGTCAGGGTTTGTTTACACCTGTCCCTGAATGGCCGCCCTCCACTGCTGCACGCCTCTCGGCCAATGTGGGTGCGGCGCCCACTAACAAGTGCAAATGCGGGTCAGCGAGTGAGGGAATATTTATTGTGTTATTACCCACACTCACTCTCCCTCCCCTGCAAGGTGAAACCAAACTTTGCATACAACCTTTCAAACCTCTACCTCCACAACACCACGTCTCTCCACCCTTCATCTCTCATCGGAGGCATAGGATTATACAGTATTTATTTAGAATACTCCTCTGGTATCTTTATTAGTAATAAGTGGACAGCAACTGTGTGTGCATGCGTGTGTGGCGTGCGTGCGGGCACTTGTGTGTGTGGTGTACTGGTGGCTAAGGGAATGGATGAGCAGCACATGTTTAAACAAGAGCATTAGGCCAAAGAGAGGGTCAGAATTTGCATGGCTCAGCCAGCCTAAGACTAGATGCGGAG
This sequence comes from Salvelinus alpinus, assembly GCF_045679555.1. Classification (NCBI taxonomy): domain Eukaryota; kingdom Metazoa; phylum Chordata; class Actinopteri; order Salmoniformes; family Salmonidae; genus Salvelinus; species Salvelinus alpinus. Next base: position 50,144,397 of record NC_092089.1, on the reverse strand, counting down.
ACTCAGCCGTGGCCGGTTAAGCCACAAACAAACACAGACACAGACACAGACAAATGGGTTGGAGTCTAGGATGGGATGGTGTCTGGCTGGTGCGGTGCTGATCTGTTTTGGGAAAGAAGTGGAGAGGGTGTCTAGTGTGTGTGCCATGCGTCTATTTGATGGGGCCAAGCACACAAGCAGGGAGCTGCCCATGGGGTGATTGAAGTTGGTGACATTTTAAGGCTATTGAAAACAACAGCTAATAGGCGGTGCAGCGTGCGGGAATCGTGTCTGGTTCATGTTTAACAAAACAAGGTCACAGAGGTTGCCGGGCCGTGAATTCCATAAATAACTTGATAATGGGATTTTAAAACAAGCCGTCCACCAGCCCTAGCCTCCCCACCTCTCCCTTCCCCTCCGTTCGTGTGTGTGTGCGCGTATGTGTCTTTCAGAAAAGGGGGGAATATTAGAATGCAAATGGATTCACACCGCATCCTCATAAACAACGGTGTTCATTTAACCCCCGACCCCTACATTTAACTGCCCATCAAGTCATTTGTGCAGTGCAAGACACGTGGAAGTGGGTCCAGGGAAGAGCCGGAGGAGGGGTGTGTGTGCATGTTTGTGACTGTGTGTGTGCGTGCCACTGTCTATGTCTGTGTGTGCATCTGTATGTACAGTATGTGTGTGTGTGTGTGTCTGTGTATGAATCTGTCTGTATTTGTCTACTCTTGTGTGTGTGGGTTCAGAGTTTACCATTTGCAATGCTCAATTAATCTTGTCAGCATGCATTTACGAGTGAATTGAACACCTTTTAAAATGCGCTGTCTGGCTTTGTCACTCTCTCCTTTTCCATCCATTACGGAGACAGAGGCTGTATCCCAAATGACACCCTATTCCCGATGTTGTGCACTACTTTTGATCAGGGCCCAAAAATCTCTGGTCAAAAGTAGTGCACTATGAAGTGAATCGGGTGCCATTTGGGATGCAGACACAGTCTCTGAGAGGACCTCAGCACAGCAGGGCTGATTAAAACATATTACAGCCTCCTTAGCACACCATGCTCTAAAGGATAAAAGTTCATATCGCTTTATCCAGCTATTATAATGTGTTTGGCTGATTACTGTGCTCGTCCTCTGTACAGGGTTGCTTCCATTCCGTACCAAACGGAAGACGCCGGAATGAAACAGAGAGGGACAACCTGGACTTGTCCAATGAGGAACGCTCAGTTTCATTTTTAAAATGTTTTCTGTTGTTAACCTTAATGAATATGACCCTGGTCTCAATCAGAGCTTATGTCATAAATGGTTGGTCACTCTATCCACTGGTAACATGAGGGGGCAGCTGTCAGTGCCAGCTCACTCTTTCACGCCCATGTCACACGAACGCAACACACACACACACGCACACGCACACGTACACACACGCACGCACACTAGCTAGTCCTCAGCCTGTTAGCATATTACCCATCTGACCCTCTTATTGTCCCACTGTTAGAGCTGTAGGGGGAACAGAGAGAAATAATTACTTGATTAGATGAGACATTAGAGGCATATAAAGAAAGAGGGGGAGAGAAACTAGACAAAATAAAGGTAGAGAAATCTAGCGGTAGATACACTGTGAAAGAAAGAGAGAGAGCGAGAGAGAGAGAGAGAGAGAGAGAGAGAGGGTTAGTTTGAGAGGTACTAAGAGAGAACAAAGGAGACTGGGAATGGAGAGGGAGGAACAGAGTACTGTGAGAGGGAGAGAAAGTAAGAGAGACGGAGAGAGAGAGAGAAATTTCCCACAGATCACATAGACCCACAAAGAATTTGAAAACAAATCAAACATTGATAAACTCCCATATATGTTAGGAGAAATACCACAATGTGCAATCATAGCAGCAATATTTGTGGCATTTTTGAATGCAATGAATACTGTTCATTTCTAATATTTTTTGTTGTTGATGTTGTTGAATTTGTTTCTTCTCACTTTTGTTTATTGTATATTTAATTTGCTTTGGCAATGTAAACAAATGTTTCCCATGCCAATAAAGCCCCTTTGAATTTAATTGTGAGAGAGAGAGTGAAAATTAGAGAAGGAAGGAGAGAGAGTCATTCAGATAGGGAGAGGCAGTCACACAGTGACAGTAGCAACAGGGGCCCATTTGAGTGCAGTGCGGCGGCTGCGGGCCCCCTTCCCTTAATCCCGGGTGTTTGTCGCCGCTAATTACGACGGACAAGCCTCTTTATCGAACCTGCTCCTGCCGCCACCATTAGGATGCATGAGCCGCGGCTGTTGTTTTAAACGCTCTCATTAAACACACAAATCAGTGCTGTTGACAGAGTGCTTTTGAATTAAGCGGCTCGCCCTCCTTGCTAGCGCCGCGCGACGACAACGCTAGCAGGGCCCAGGACCAGGAGCAATTTATAACGCCATTAGCCACACTCGCCGAGGTTACAGGCATCAAAATTGTTCCCGTCTAATTATTCCTAATGGATACAGGGAGGAGAGCGGCGCTCAGGACAGCTTTTTCATTAGCCTTCAATCAAGAGGGTCGGGGGAGAGAGGGGTGGGCCAAATGTACTGTGCGGAAGTGTGTGGAGTGAGCGGGCGAACAAAAAATCTAAAATAATCTTGTTTGCTTTTTCAGAATGCAACATACAGTGGATGCATTGGAGAGTGCGATTAGGGAAGAGAGAGAGAGAGAGAGAGAGAGAGAGAGAGAGAGAGAGAGAGAGAGAGAGAGAGAGAGAGAGAGAGAGAGAGAGAGAGAGAGAGAGAGAGAGAGAGAGAGAGAGAGAGAGAGAGAGAGAGAGAGAGAGAGAGAGAGAGAGAGAGAGAGAGAGAGAGAGAGAGAGAGAGAGAGAGAGAGAGAGAGAGAGAGAGAGAGAGAGAGAGAGAGAGAGAGAGAGAGAGAGAGAGAGAGAGAGAGAGAGAGAGAGAGAGAGAGAATAATTCGTACACAGTGTTTTCACTGGCATATCAAGCATTTCATTGCATATTCAGAGGGAACATTTGCTTTTAGTGTGATCAATACTAATGCCAGAATTAACTTACTTCTCGCATGTAATAGATTTCTTAGACACAGGTAATCAATGGTGAAATTAAGGTTTGGGGAAAATGTTACTTTCTTTATATGAATTCTGATCATTGTTAGATTAAATGAAAAGTTCTATTGTTGGGGAAAACATGTGAGGGTACACAGATGAATACGTGGTGAAATATCTGCTAATGACCACTAGACAAATAGACTGGTGATGTAGTATACAACATTAGTTCATATGTTACCCGATTCAGGAAACTAAGCATATGTCGCGGGTCACTACTTCACAGGAGAGCCGTTTGAATGTAAACTTTTTTGTTAAAATAAATGTTTTTTTGGGGGGCAGAAATGCCTTCTCGGACATGTGAACTTTCATGTGCCTTAATAACAAACTTGTATGCCATCTGTAAATATGAATACAATTGTTAAATTACGAGCCTAGTTGATTAAGCCACAGAAAAAGACAGCAACCTTCCCGTTACCCATGAGTGGGCTGGACATGCTGAGAGATGAGTGTGGATTGGTCTGCTATATAGCACTCTTCTGTCTAGTTGAGCTGGTCATTTTGAATTTAGATTTTTTTATTTAAATGTATCGCGTAGTAAAACGTAACAAAAGACTCAACTATGCAAGTATCCATTTCAACTGTTTCAGAGCACTCTCGTCTGTGTGTGCCAGAGCATTGACATCCTTCCTCTCATAGATGGTCTGCCTGTACAAGCACCACCTGGACTGGACACAGCTAGACAAACTTATGTTTTTGAGAAGATCAGGGAGTTTTGTGACAAAGAAGCCATGGACATCACATGCCCTGCAACAAAGTCAAGGGCAGGACAGAAACAGGCTCTCTGAATATAGATTCCCTTGTTCATGCGTGGTTCGGACAGACCAGTCATCAGCACTATCTGCAGTGCCTCTATTCAAATTACTCTCTCCCAACACACACGCCATATGTTGCTGCTACAATTTTTTTAAATCCTGTTGCTCAGCCACTTTACCGCTGATTGGATGCATACAACTAACTCATCTATCACTGATATTGTTTTTGATATTGTTATTTTACATAGTGTCATTATAAATAAAATAATATACAGTATCTACACTACCGGTCAAAAGATTCAGAACATCTACTCATTCAAGGGTTTTTCTATATTTTTACTATTTTCTACATTGTAGAATAATAGCGAAGACATCAAAACTATGAAGTAACACAGATAGAATCATAGTAACCAAAGTAACCAAAAAAGTATTAAACAAATCAAAAAATATTTTACATTTGAAATTCTTCAAATAGCCCTTCTTTGCCTTGATGACAGCTTTGCCCACTCTTTATATTCTCTCAACCAGCTTCACCTGGAATGCTTTTCTAATTGTCTTGAAGGAGTTCCCACATATGCTGAGCACTTGTTGGCTGCTTTTCCTTCACTCTGTGGTCCAACTCATCCAAAACCATCTCAATTGGGTTGAGCTCGGGGGATTGTGGAGGCCAGGTCATCTGACGCAGCACTCCATCACTCTCCTTCTTGGTCAAATAGCCCTTACACAACCTGGAGGTGTGTTGGGTCATTGTCCTGTTGAAAAACAAATGATAGTCCCACTTAACTCAAACCAGATGGGATTGCGTAATGCTTCAGAATGCTGTGGTAGCCATTCTGGTTAAGTGTGTCTTGAATTGTAAATAAATCATAGACAGTGTCACCAGCAAAGCACCCCCACACCATAACACCTCCTCCTCCATGCTTTACGGTGGGAAATACACATGTGGAGATCATCCGTTATCGAACACCGCGTCTCACAAAGACACGGCGGTTGGAACCAAAAATCGCCAATTTGGATTCCAGACCAAAGGACAAATTTCCACTGGTCTAATGTCCAATGCTTGTGTTTCTTGGCCCAAGCAAGTCTCTTCTTATTATTTGTGTCCTTTAGTAGTGGTTTCTTTGCAGCAATTCGACCATGAAGGCCTGATTCACACAGTCTCCTCTGAACAGATGATGTTGATCTGAACAGTTGATGTAGAGATGCGTCATGAAAGTAATGATGGATTGTCATTTCTCTTTGCTTATTTGAGCTGTTCTTGCCATAATATGGACTTGATATTTTACCAAACAGGGCTATCTGCTGGATACATTGTTCTTCAAATGCATTGTATGATATACCATTTTGTAGTTCTGAGTCTCTACTTTTATATAATGTAAAAAACACAATAAAACATTTTGCTACATAAGACCGATTTGAGCCGGTCGTTCACATACGCAAAACCAGACTGCACACTTGCAGAAAATGTGTTCCCCTGTCAAACACAGCAACCCCTGCCAAACAGAGCCTTTGATTGGTAGATCCTACAGCCTCCCAGGGCCAATCTCTTTCATGCTCTCTGTATATCCACCTCTACATCCACATCCACCCGCAATTAAGTCTCCCCTAAGAGTCCTTGATCATACCATATCTGTGACTCGCCACCTGGATTCGGTCTTATGTTGCAACATTTGAATTTAAATTTTTTGGATAACAGTAGAGACTCAGAGCTATAACGTGGTATATCATACACTGCATTTGAGGAAACATTGGGAAAGGAATTCTGCTTTGAAAGTTGATCAGCTTGTAAACTCCCTTTTGTGAAAACCGTCTTTCAATGTTTTGGTACTACTATTGGAGAGCCCTTCTTTGTCTACACCCATTCAGCATTGTTCACACCCTCTTAAGCCTTAGCCCTACCCATCTCTTTAAGGGTTGATCCAACCGTTCTGTACTAACTTGCCAGCTACTTCCCGACATTTAAGAGAGAGAGAACAGCTCACTGAACATTACTCACCCTTTCGCTCTGTGGTTTCGCGTTCAGAGCTCACATTGGATTCTCTGGGCAATAAGTAGGGTTGTTCCGAAAGCTCTGACCTCACAACTACTGTCAAGCACTAAAATTAACTGGCTAACATTAGCTAACTGACCATTTCACTTGCCCTAGCAGAGCTGGTTAGGCTTTTTTCATGTTATCCAGAGCGTTGGTGACTGTAACTGTGCTGCTGGCAACAATTGAATTATCCTTTGTTGCTGACGTTTACTGACACCAGACATATTCAACGGGTGTTGAGTGTTCAAAAATGACCAGTTAGTCTGCGCTCTGGCACAGTAAGACGAGAGTCTTTTGTTAAGAAATGTAACTAGATAGATTGCTAGGTAAACAATGAATCCCAACGCATGACGTAACGTTTGTTAGCGAGCCAGCCAGCTAACGTTAGCTAGCTAGCTAACAGTACACTTTAACTTGAAATTAAAATACTTTGTCAAAATTAGAGTGGAGTCTTTTGTTAAGAAATGTAGCTAGCCAGCTAAACAATGGAACATAATCACAACTCATGATGTTATTACCCTGCATGAATCTGCAGGTAGCTAACCAACTAGGTTCTATGGCTATGACTAGTCAAGCAAATGTGTCTGCGATTTGAAGAATAAGATCATGCACATAACTTTATGTCAAAATTAGAAATGTGTAATATCTGAAAATCTTACCAGTATACATAATGGTTCGACGCGTCTCCTGTTTGATGCCATGCATGGTTGCCTTAGTTTGACGATGTAATCCAGACGGGTGTTTTCTCAATCTCCTTAGCTATCATACTCAAATTCCACTGATTTGAAACTCGGCCCTCCAGAAAGTGGAGAGCATACACATAACGTTAGCTAGCTAACAGTACACAATATTTTTTTTAAAGCGGCGTTTGACACGATTACCTAAACATACTGACCAGCTCCAATAGACAGACGCGTGCTGTAATGGTAGATCAATTCCAACTATTCTCTCAGCATGTCCAGCCCACTCATTATCTCAGCCAATCATGGCTAATGGGAAGGTTGCTCGCTTTTTTGATAAAAAAAAATGTTTTCGTTCAAACAGCACTCATGTGAAGTCGTGCCTTGCGACATACGCCTAGTTTCCTGAATCGGGTCACATCTGTCATCTCACAACGGGTAGGCAAGAAAGACAGAGAAGAGAGAAAAGCCAAATTGTGAGTGTTAACCATATTTTACAAGCCGGGAGGACATTACAGGCATAGTGGAGATCCCTTAACGAGGTCTGACATATGTGAAGAAGGCAGTTAGCACCTAACATTAAGACGTGCCAGCCCACTGATGAGAGGGGACATTGTCCATGGGGGAGGTATCAGTGTTAATTAGGGGATAATCCCCCCCCCCCTTTCTCCTCCCCTCCTCCCGCCTACAGCAGATATGTTGGAAATCCTAGTTCATTTGAGCTCACGATGTAATTTGCTCCGTTAGCTCGGTTATGGCAGGGACTGGTACTCAAACTCACACTGGTACTCTGCTGGGAGGAGAGTTACAAGAGGAAGCTAACTAAGCAGCACGCCAGTGGAGACTTAACGGTGGAGGAGGGAGTCAGTAACTTCTGAATTATTATCGGCTTGGCTCCAGAGCCCATTTGATAGCCTACCACTCATCTGCAGTACATAATCTATAATCTAGATATTGTAAAAACTATGGGCAGAATCTACTTCAAATGGAAGAAAAAAAGGCTGATTCATATTCTAGAGGAGTATTGTACAATTTGGTTGACTCATATGCAAATACTAAATCGTCAATATGTTTTTCATGCTAGATTGGACACGATGGTTAAGACAAAATGAGTTCCAGTACAATGTTTGATGTATTGTCACAGGTGTGACCAAAAAATTAAATCACTTCTTTGTTTTGCCACTCAACCCAAACTTGAAGAAAATGTATGTATGTAACTCCCGACGCTCTTGTTTAAACCTGGGGTGGTGTAGGATCAGCAACACTTATTTCTCTACCTCCTCGCATATTTCCAGGTTCAATTCCACCCGAGGTGTAGCCCAGATTCGAACAATATCTTTGCTGGAACTCAAACAAGTATGACTAACGCTAAATAGACACAACTGTGTCTGTCTTTCCGATAAATGTGTTACCACATGGACAACATGGAAGGGTAGGATCCATGAATGTGTGATTGTTCTAATATGGACACCATACCCTCATCCTACCCTTCCATGTTGTCCATATTAGGACAGTCACACATTCATGGAAGATGTGTCAGAGTCACTTAGCATTTGGAGTTGGTGTGGATGTGTGACTGTCTTAATATGGACACCGTAATACATGCTAAGGTGTAGCGGTGGTATGATGGAGGAACATGGCTGGCGCTTCCAGGTCATACCCTCTCGCCTGCAGAGCATTGGGGGCACTGAGAGAGACGGAATCGGGCTAAGCATCCCTCACACTCTCCTATTTAGCCCTATAGCACTTTGTGTTGCATGCTAGAACGCACACTTTACGCACGTGTGTGTGTGTGTGTGTGTGTGTGTGTGTGTGTGTGTGTGTGTGTGTGTGTGTGTGTGTGTGTGTGTGTGTGTGTGTGTGTGTGTGTGTGTGTGTGTGTGTGTGTGTGTGTGTGTGTGTGTGTGTGTGTGTGTGTGTGTGTGAGAGAGAGAGAGAGAGAGAGCACACTCTGGAAGAGTTCTGGTCTTTGATGCCTAACTACTGTCTACAGTACAAAGAGTTGGACTTATCTCATCTTGTCCATAAATACATAAGAACGCATAACAACGTGTGAACATTCGTTCAACCAATGGGCTCTCGCCTAATTGGACTTGCTAACTGGACCAGGATAACACACAGCTCCACGCGCCTCCACCCCCCCCCCCCATTCCCTTCGGCCAGACTGATGTACAGTGTTGGACAATCCAGAATCATGCCCTGCAGCAGAGCTAACCAATCAAGTTGAATTATGCTCTGTGCGTGTGGAGCGACATGTCAGGGGTGTTCAGACAGGATACAGCGATTCTGGATTAGCTATGATGTGTGGCGAATTGCGCCGGAGACAAATGCTCAAGCTCTTGCACAGGATAGGTCAGGGGGAGTGTCAATCTATCTGTGTAGGTAAAGGTGTGGAAAAACCTATAAAATATATAAAATTTGAAAAATTGGATGTGGATTTTTTGTTGTGAAAGTTGTAATTGTTTTTACCAGTAAGCTCAACATGACTAATACTCACACTATCCTCACACAATTGTGGAAATTTCCCCACATGCATCACTTTTGTCACCATAAACCTGCCTGTCTAACCATATGTTACCAATATTGTACTTTGCTTATTGTTGTACCTTTTTGTACATTTTACTAACAAAAAGGAGTGGTTATTCAAGACATGTTCATTTTTAATGCACTTCAATGCTGACTGATTTATTTTTTATGTATCGGCATGGAACTGTAAATGGTTCAATAGAAATATGCACTCAAGATCTTGGAGATTTAAATCTGCATCTTAGCATCTTTGATGGAAGAAAAATGGATGAAAACAGACAACATATATCAGTTTAGCAGCACTGTAGCTCTGGTTTACCGTTTGAAAATCTTCGCTGTGTTCAAACCGATATATTCCAGACTCCACAAAATAAAATAAAAACATGGAGGCAAAAAAAGGAGGGACAAACATGCAATTAAGCATGACTAAAAGACAACGATAAGCAGTGATTAATATTCAATTAAAGCCAGAGGAATTTCTTTTAAAGTAATTAAGCGTTTATTAATGTGATTTGTAACCCCTGAAGTGTCACAGAATATGCTAAACACTAAAGTGAAATTGCCTTCACACCCCTGCCATTGCTGAAACGTTCCACTCATTTGCCGTTTTACTGACGCCCAATTTAACAAACGACGGAGTCTTGCACCAGATCAAAACGTTCACGCATCTGCCAATCAGAACCAGGGGCAAGTCTGAACATGCCTGACGTCGATCAAACAGCCTCAAGCGTTCCCCTTTAATGTTTAACATATTTTTTTCAATTTTTCAATTTTTCTTCTTAATCTTCTGTTTTTCTGTTGACCCTCAGATTACACGATTAAACAGTAGCTTGAAGCAAAAAAAAACAAGGATCTGGATAGAATATTAGAGGACAACATTTACAGCAGAGTAAGAAAAAAAGAAAGCAAAGAAAGAGAGAGAGAGAGTGAGTAGCAAAGAGAAAAATAGAGTGTCTCAGGGCTAACAAAGGGAGAAAGATGTATAGAGATCCAGAGGGACTACTGTGTCCATCGCTGTGAAATGACCATTGCCCCTCTCAGCCCCTTGATCTCCTGTGTGCGTGTGTGTCTGTCTGTGTGCGTGCGTGCATGTATCCCAGCGCTCTGTGGTCATCATGAGACCTGACAGACCACTCCTGGGGGCATGGAGCTATGCCACGTCCAGACGCTGGGCTCGCTGCAACGCACAGCCCCGTGCTGACAGGGTCCTGCCACGTCCTTCTGCGTAATTTAACACTGTTTCCCTGGCTCCAAGACAACTGAGCCTGAACACACTCTGACACTTTAAAGCCCCCTTGCTCTCCCCCAGTTACTCTTAGCCTCTTGGGTCCCCTCAATGCCCCCCTAAGCACTTCTCTACTGTACGTTACTGACCCTAAGCCAAATAGTTTTGTCTTTATAGCTATATAGTCCCTCTACAAAGGCCAAATGGCCCTACTGGTTTTAGGCTTTCTGCCCATCTCTTCCCAGACCAGTCCAGTCGCTTCTATGTGAATTACAGTTCTGAGCAGTCTGGCAGAGTCGGATGGGATATAAAATTACCTTCAGTCTATCTACTGTGGAGTGTGAAAACTGATCAATTTAAGCAATTGCTTAGTACCCTCATATCATGTAGAGCTGTAGATTATCTTCACCATATTGCGTCATACGTCTGATCGCTTAGTCTGAGTTATTTAGCCTTTCCTGCTTTTTTCTTTTCTACAACTATTCTCCTGTCTCTCCACACATCTCTGAGCTCTCCTACTCTTCCCAGGCCCTGTGACATATTCTCTAAAAGCTGATCTAAGCTACTCCGTCACTGCTATCTCCTGGGCTTCCCTGCCTGGCTCCCATCTCTCTGGGATCTCTCATCTGGCCTCTCTATCTCTCTCTTTCCCTCTTTCTCATCTCCTGCCCTGCTTGACAGCTCCATCTGATCCACAGGACTTTCGGCTATTTCACAGCCCTGACTAGCGCTTTCTGCTTACATCTCTATGGTTCATCCTCTTAGGCCTCAATTCCTCTTCCCCCTTCTTCCCACTGATTCTCAGTGTGTGGCTGTGTGTCAGTGGGTATGCTCCGCTCCAAATGGCACCCTGTTCCCTATATAGTGCACGACTTTTGACCAGAGCTCATAGGGATCTGGTCAAAAGTAGTGCACTGTGTAGGGAATAGGGTGCTATTTGGGACACATCCCATGTAGTTTCACTCCTGAGTGAAGCGCAGGCAAGGTTCCTAGGGTTAGCCTGGTTACCCTGCTTTTCTCACAGCAGTCATTTCACTCACTGCTGTATGAGGCGGGTGATTCGGTCCTTGATATGCGGGAAATGCAGGAAATGGCGTTACGTCGTTACATGTGGACTCATGGAGTGTCGTATCTATTCAGAAAGGGATAGCGGTTCGGTCAAAGGCAGGAAGATGGGAATCAAGAGACAAATTTTTTCGGAAGTAACAAAGGGCAAATGTATACACGACAATTTGCCTATTGAAAACCTAAGAAAAAAACACAAGCAACATTATTCTCTAATAAAAAACGATAAGCTCAGTAGGTAGATAAATGCATCATCTGTTGCATGTTCTAATGAATTAAAAACAAATTCTAGGTGACTAATCTCAATATAAAGACGTCCATTTCCCCCCTTTTCTTACCAAGTGTATGACTACTGTGCTTTTTAAGGCGGGAGGAGATTGAATGAAGTGTCCAACAGACTGGCTCCAGTGGAGGGATGTTGGCTCTGCTGATTTAGTGTGTGACTCAGTCTGTATGAATGTGAGAAAGCATCGCAAACAGTGGTCACAGTCTCTCCCTAAGCGGGAGTAAGCATTAGGACAATAGTGTGTCTTTGTTTGGGGCTAGACAGCGGGAGGATCGCATTACCCTGGTCTGGGGCTAGCCAGCCTCCTCCTCCCCCACCCCTCCACCCGGTCAGCTAGACTGCCCCACAAGCCCCCTACTCCTCCACCCCTCCTCACTGAAACCCAGTGTCCCCACTGGCCCTCACCCAAAGCCTCCTTTAACTCTTCCCTCTCCCTTCTCTAACTCCAATATCCTCCGTGTCAGTGGGCCACGTCTGTCATTTTGAATCCCCACCATCTTTTCCCGCTCTTGCGCGGGAGGTCAGGGGTTAATAGGGACCAAAACAATGGTGCGGGGCGCAGACACAACAAACAATGGCCCGTGGGATTTGTGTGCTCTGTGAGCTGGTTTTTTTTTCTTCCTTTTTTCCCCCTCTGTCCCTCCTTCCCTCCCTCTCTCTTTCCTCCATGCTCCTCACTAACCAGGCAGGCTGACAGCGGGGCCTGTCAATACCCCCGTCGCCTGGACAGTCATTTATACCTATTTGCACGGTTAATTGCCATTTTATTGCCTTCTATTTACATGAGAAGAGGCTTGTTAGACAACTAATAAAGAGACTGAGAAGAGAGAGGCAGCCAAAAGTAATTACCACATACGGTTAACAATGTGGAACTGTAAACCTAAAAAGCATGTTGCGCTTGTAGTCGTTTCACGACGCACACAGAGGATAATTGTTTTTTTTCCCTCTGTTTGTGGTGTTGACAGACTGATAGTGAAGTTAAGAAGCTGTTATATTAACAGTTGGGCAGGTGTTTGGTGAGAGTGGGAGGAGTAGAGTGGAATGTAAAAGAGCTATTGTGGATGTCAAGACACTTGGCTGGGTGCGCGCGCGCGTGTGTGTGTCTCTGCGTGCGTGTGTGTCTGTTGCGTGGTGTGCATGCATCCGTGTGTGCATACATGTACGGTATGTGTACATACACGTGTGTATAGTCAGGTGTAGGTCAGTAGTAAGACAATAGGTGGGTGGTAGAACATAGATCCCTAAACTACAAGTGGGGTCTTGACAGCTGAAAATTACACAGCTATGAGGACAGAGAATTCCATATAAATTACATTTATCGTGGTTATGTATTTACTGTGACCATCAGTTAACTGGTACAACTCTCCTTCTCGCAGACATTCCGTATAGCCATGGGAGGGACAGAAAGTAACAGGGGAAAATAAAGGACAAGGATCTACCGTAGGGGAGTGAGTATGAAAGCAACAAAGAGAGAGGGGCCACTGGCCAGTAGTTGGCTGATAAAAGAATGACAGACTGGAGAAAGAGAAGTTGACAGAGTCAAAACAGTAGGAGAGAGAGGAGATGGAGCGGAATACGATGGACTGGCTTATCCTGCAAATCCCTCCGTGTGCCCATACGGCGAGTAGAGGCAGCGGAGAGCCAACTCTTAGCCTTCTGTTTGCTCAGCAACATCGACTGGTGGGGAGGAGACGTATGGCAAGAGAAAAGGGACAAATGTGTCTGGGTGTTGTGGGGGGGGGGGGGGGGGGGGGCTGGGGCTAGGGATAGAAAGGGGGGGTAATGTTGTTGATTGAATTTTTTTGCCAGCTCGACTGTTTTACGCGCCTACTCTCCATTCACGCAGACATAGCTAACCTCCCCCCATTCCCACACACGCGCAAACACACAGACACATACACACACACACATATACCAATCCATATACGAATACAAACAGTGTAGCTATTCTCTCCGCAAGGCAATCAAACAGGCTAAGTCCCAGTACAGAGACAAAATCGAGTCGCAATTCAACAGCTCAGACACAAGAGGTATGTGGCAGGGTCTACAGTCAATCACGGATTACAAAAAGAAAACCAGCCCCGTCGCGGACCAGGATGTCTTGCTCCCAGACAGGCTAAACAACTTTTTTGCCCGCTTTGAGGACAATACAGTGCCACTGACACGGCCCCCTACCAAAACCTGCGGGCTCTCCTTCACTGCAGCCGAGGTGAGTAAAACATTTAAACGTGTTAACCCTCGCAAGGCTGCAGGCCCAGACGGCATTCCCAGCCGCGTCCTCAGAGCATGCGCAGACCAGCTGGCTGGTGTGTTTACGGACATATTCAATCAATCCTTATCCCAGTCTGCTGTTCCCACATGCTTCAAGAGGGCCACCATTGTTCCTGTTCCCAAGAAGGCTAAGGTAACTGAGCTAAACGACTACCGCCCCGTAGCACTCACTTCCGTCATCATGAAGTGCTTTGAGAGACTAGTCAAGGACCATATCACCTCCACCCTACCGGACACCCTAGACCCACTCCAATTTGCTTACCGACCCAATAGGTCCACAGACGACGCAATCGCAACCACACTGCACACTGCCCTAACCCATCTGGACAAGAGGAATACCCATGTGAGAATGCTGTTCATCGATTACAGCTCAGCATTTAACACCATAGTACCCTCCAAACTCGTCATCAAGCTCGAGACCCTGGGTCTCGACCCCGCCCTGTGCAACTGGGTCCTGGACTTCCTGACGGGCCGCCCCCAGGTGGTGAGGGTAGGTAACAACATCTCCACCCCGCTGATCCTCAACACTGGGGCCCCACAAGGGTGCGTTCTGAGCCCTCTCCTGTACTCCCTGTTCACCCACGACTGCGTGGCCATGCACGCCTCCAACTCAATCATCAAGTTTGCGGATGACACTACAGTGGTAGGCTTGATTACCAACAACGACGAGACGGCCTACAGGGAGGAGGTGAGGGCCCTCGGAGTGTGGTGTCAGGAAAATAACCTCACACTCAACGTCAACAAAACAAAGGAGATGATTGTGGACTTCAGGAAACAGCAGAGGGAGCACCCCCCTATCCACATCGACGGGTCAGTAGTGGAGAAGGTGGAAAGTTTTAAGTTCCTCGGTGTACACATCACGGACAAACTGAATTGGTCCACCCACACAGACAGCGTCGTGAAGAAGGCGCAGCAGCGCCTCTTCAACCTCAGGAGGCTGAAGAAATTCGGCTTGTCACCAAAAGCACTCACAAACTTCTAGAGATGCACAATCGAGAGCATCCTGTCGGGCTGTATCACCGCCTGGTACGGCAACTGCTCCGCCCACAACCGTAAGGCTCTCCAGAGGGTAGTGAGGTCTGCAGAACGCATCACCGGGGGCAAACTACCTGCCCTCCAGGACACCTACACCACCCGATGTCACAGGAAGGCCATAAAGATCATCAAGGACAACAACCGCCCAAGCCACTGCCTGTTCACCCCGCTATCATCCAGAAGGCGAGGTCAGTACAGGTGCATCAAAGCAGGGACCGAGAGACTGAAAAACAGCTTCTATCTCAAGGCCATCAGACTGTTAAACAGCCACCACTAACATTTAGCGGCCGCTGCCAACATACTGACTCAACTCCAGCCACTTTAAAAATGGGAATTGATGGAAACTATGTAAAAATGTACCACTAGCCACTTTAAACAATGCCACTTAATATAATGTTTACATACCCTACATTACCCATCTCATATGTATATACTGTACTCTATATCATCTACTGCATCTTGCCATCTTTATGTAATACATGTACCACTAGCCACTTTAAACTATGCCACTTTATGTTTACATACCCTACAGTACTCATCTCATATGTATATACCGTACTCTATACCATCTACTGCATCTTGCCTATGCCGTTCTGTACCACCACTCATTCATATATCTTTATGTACATATTCTTTATCCCTTTACACTTGTGTGTGTATAAGGTAGTAGTTGTGGAATTGTTAGGTTAGATTACTTGTTGGTTATTACTGCATTGTCGGAACTAGAAGCACAAGCATTTCGCTACACTCGCATTAACATCTGCTAACCATGTGTATGTGACTAATAAAATTTGATTTGATTTGATTTGATCCTCTGGTACCCCCTAGAGAGAAGTGATCAGAGGTCTCCCCCCCCCCCCCCATAATTCAGCTCTGCAATCGCGTTTTGTAAGAGTCAGCAGCAAAACGGATGGTCAACAAAAGATAGGTAGAAAAAAAGAAGAGAGAAAAAAAGAGAGAGTATCGATTAGCCTTCAGAGCTCCACGTGGGCCACTCTCATCGATTAGGAACGGGAGAGAAGCGAGGTCCGGCAACCTTCTCCCTCCCTCCCTCCCTCTCCACTCTCTCTCTCCAGGGCCCTTTATCCATGAAGAGAGTGATATAATGGCCCTTTGAGAAGGACTGAAGGAGGGAGGGAGGGGTGGAGAGGGATGAAGACTAGATGGAGATGAGGGGAGGGTGGGGGGGTCTCTCTCTCTCTCTCTCTGTAGCGTCTGGATTCTGGATGGGGGGGGGGTGTCAGGGAAGAGGATGAGAGGATGGAGGAGGGGGAGAAAGACACCAAGAAGAAGGAGAGAAAGTCTCAATGACAAAAGGTCGGGGCAGCTGGGCTTAGGGCGACGGGGACCAAAGGGAGTAGGGCGATAATCTGCTAAAGCCCAGAAAGGAGGGATTCAGCATGCGCGCCACCCTCGTAGGGCCTAAGAGCAAATTTGCACATAAATAAGGAGGCAACTTTTCTTTGAACGTGAGGTCGAGGGAGAGACGCAGCTGCCTACCGGCTGCTTGGTTAGACTCAGAGACGTAGGCAAAGTTCCGCATTTTAAGCTCTGCTAGGGACTAGGGAGATCGCTTTTTTTGTCTGTGTAAAAAAGTAAGCAAAGATATTTATCATTTCTTCCTTTCGAGTGGCTGTTTTCTTTTACTTCTTCCTCCCTCTGCCCCTCAGCCCTGTTGGTTGGTCTAGCCCTCAAAGACTCTGCTTTCTGTCGATTGTTGACTTCCCTGGACTTTGGGGACAACTGTTTGTGTGTGAGAGAGAAACGCTTTGTTCCTCTCTACAGTGGGGTTTGGAGACGTGCAAATGCAATAAGGCATACAATACACACATGCACACACACACACCAATGTGCACACAGAGACAGACACACACACACACACACACACACACACACACACACACACACACACACACACACACACACACACACACACACACACACACACACACACACACTGCCATAGCTTTATCATATTCTGTATGTCTCAACAGAGAACTACATTCTAAATACACATTTCCCAAACCAACCTGTGAATCAACTGCTTCAAATTCAGTGTAGAAAATAAAATAAAAATAATAATGAACCATTCACTTCACACTTTCTCTCCGTGTGATTCCATAAAATGACCAACATTTAAACACATAGAGTAAATCCTATAGACCATACTGTGGCTTCACAAGACTATGCTGAGAGAAAATTTGAAGTAAAACCCCAAAAACACTTTCTCATTGCTCGCCAATACAATATTCCCAAAGTTTTCCCATGACTCTTCTCATTCATCGTAGAGATAAAGCTGGATTTGGGAATGTCATGAGAGGAGAGGTGGCGAGGAAGAGTCACGGGAGTGAAATGAGATGGAGCAGGTGGGTATTGATCAATCCTTGGAAGTTATGAACCAACTGTCATTTCCCTTTCATGAGCAGCTCAATAGCTATTGACTGGAGATGAAAGCGTGTGCAAGTACGCTGGAGCCTTAAGGACGGGAACAGAAAGACGACAAGGAGAATTCAATGGCTTATGAGCAGGAACATCTAGGCCTATAGGCACTCGAAGGGACATGCAAGCATGAACAAATAGACAGACTCACACAATGAATTCACATACATGCATCCTCATACTCAACCCATACACATATTTAAATGCATTCTGACTCACACACACAGACAGACACACACTCACACACCACAGGCACATGTGCACACACCACACACACCAAGAGATATTAGCCTATGTGCCCTGGTGTGGTGTGAGGCGTGATGGGATCATGGTAAGAACATGTTGTCGTGGAGAGATGGAACGAGAGAGCGAGAGAAAGCCGGGGGGAGATAAAGAGAGGGATTGGAGAGGGAGGAAGATGTGCAGTTGGTGTGTGTATGTGCAGGGTCCTCCACGGGAGAGAGGATTTGAGAGGGTGGCGTGTGTCCGTCTATCCCCCGGCCCGCGGGAGGCGCCAGACTCGCCGTGAGCAGCCGGTGGACATTGACGGGCTTGCGTCGCCCACTGAGTGACGGACCGGATCACAGACACCCTGTGAGGCAGGGATGAAGGGGAGAAGGGAAAGCTTTGGGCCTCCCTAATCCCGGCTCATCCGTGTTCCATGTTCCGCGGCTCCCGACCATGCTTAGCCGGAATTTCACGGCGGAATCGTCCGCCCTGAAACCGCTGCTGCGCTAAAGGGATAACGCCGGGCAGCAATAGGATGAGCCACCTTTAGCTCATGGGCATCCCCTTCTCTATTTCACTCCCTCTTTCTTTTTCTTCTCTTTCTCTACGTTCTCTTCTTCAATAAATGTAGGTTTTTGCTCCTTTATCTTGTCATACTCCCTCCATCTTTTTCTCATATTTCTTCAAATTCTTTAAAAAAAAATCATCCTCTTCCTCTCTTCCTCTTCTCCCTCACTCCTCCACATCCCTCTCTTCCATGCTAGCGGCCCCATTCACAGAAGGGTGCCCTATCTGATTGCCCATCCCTCCGTCACACTCCTCCCATCCTCCCGTCTTGTCTGAATGAGAACCAAGCGGAACGATGTAATTCACAGAGACGAGGAGCAGACGAAGGAGGATGAGAAATAAAATAAAGGAAAAGAGCGAGGGAATGAGAGGGAAAGAAAAGGGAGAGGGGAGGAGGGGGTTTGGCTGCAGTTAGTAGCCTAGTCTCCCCCTAGCGATGTACTGTACTGAACAGGGCGCCCACAGAGCAAAAGAGAGAAAAAGAGGGAGAAAGAGAGAGCGAGAAAGAGAGAGAGAGAAACCACAATTTTAATCATAGCCACCAATGCCATCCTCCATCCTTGCCATCCTTCTCCTGAAGACACAGGCAGGCGGGCAGGGCTAGGCAGAACACCGCTGGCACTCGGCATCTCTCAAATCCAGACCAGAACTAAGTCCCTCCCAGATGAATGGCAGCAAACGACAACAACAACAGCTAAGCATGTTAGCTTCATCTCTCCATGCGCATGTGTGTTGGCTGGCTCAATGAATAGCAATGAAAGCCGAGTGGCCCTCTGCAGATCCAAGACAATTACGCTAGAGCAGGCCTGTTGTACAGTGCATAAATAGCGCCGCCTTAGAATCCCTTACAATCTCAGCTGATGGAAAGTCAATGTGAAAGGCACCATTTGGGTTTTGGAGAAAAACAAAGACCACTGGCTGGTATCACAAACACCAAGACATTAGTGGGAGTTAAATACACAATTGGGGATCGTGGATTTTAAGTGACCCAGAATACAACATGTCTTTAGGCAAATTGCTGTTTATAATGTGACACTAACTGGTAGGTCTACCCTATGATATATTGTTTGAGTCCTGAATGCTGATTGGCTGAAAGCCGGGGTATATCAGACCTTATAGCAGGGGTATAACAAAACATTTATTTTTACTGTTCTAATTACGCTGCTAACCAGTTTATAATAGCAATAAGCCACCTCAGGGGTTTGTGATATATGGCCAATGTACCACGTCAAAGGGCTGTGTGCGTTGTGCGTAAGAACAGCCCTTAGCCGTGGTATATTGGTCATATACCTCACCTCTTAGAGCCTTATTGTCACGTTCTGACCTTAGTTCCTTTTTTATGTCTTTATTTTAGTTTGGTCAAGGCGTGAGTTGGGGTGGGCATTCTATGTTGTTTTTCTATGTTTTGTTCTGTATGTTATATTTCTATGTGTTTGGCCTAGTATGGTTCTCAATCAGAGGCAGGTGTCAGTCGTTGTCTCTGATTGGGAGCCATATTTAGGTAGCCTGTTTTCTATTGTGTTTTGTGGGTGATTGTTTTCTGTCTTAGTATTAGTTTCCAGACGGAACTGTTTCGGTTGTTCTTTTTTTGTTTACTTTGTATTGTAGTGTTCAGTTCAGTTTATAAAATGACGAACACTTACCACGCTGCACATTGGTCCGATCCTTGCTAGTCCTCATCCGACGAAGAGGAGATCCGTTACACTTATTGCTTAAATTACATGTTTGCATTGCATTATTTATTACAATTACAATGAATCAATGGTTTGCAATCCCTTGTGGCTCACACCAAACTAAGTGCAGCAGAGCAGTGTATTTTGACTTAGCCAGTTAACAGCTCATCTCAACACCTCAGAGTCTCCTGGCTGTCTCTAGGACTACTCCTATGACCACTCTTAGGACTACTCCTATCTCCCCATAGCCTCCTTATAGGGCTGTTTCACAAGATACTATGGACTTTATTTTAACAAACCTAACGCAATGGTAAATCTAAGTGCTGGCGGTATCGCTATAGGTTCGGGGGTGTGTCAAAAATATTTCTGCTATTTTCACAACCAAGAATGATGAGCGCAGTGCTGGTGGTGGCGGGAAAGGGCTGGGTTTTGATTAATAAAGAAGTTGTAGGCGTGACGAGGCTTGACCCGTCACTGACCAGTCAGAACATGCTCCATGGCTAAATATGTGGTTGCTTCAAATGGTGTATTTACGGTCTTTTATGTATTGCCTTTGAATCAACTGCAATTCCAATGTTAGTCCATTATAATTTGTTAAATAGCGTACAGAAACGAAATAACAAAATATAGACCTATCCCATCTTTGCTAAAGACCTGTCCCATCAAAATACTAAATACCTGTGTGCAGTTCACATTGTTCTAAGTAATTGCATGGCTTCAATGTGGAAACACACTACATGACCAAAAGTATGTGGATACCTGCTCGTCGAACAGCTCATTCCAAAACCAAGGGCATTAATATGGAGTTGGTCCCCCCCTATCTCCCCAGCCTCCACTCTTATGGAAGGCTTTCTGCTAGATGTTGGAACATTGCTGCTGGGACTTGCCTTCATTCAGCCTCAAGAGCATTTGTGAGGTTGGGCGCTGATGTAGGGCGATTAGGCCAATCTGCGTTCCAATTTAACCTAAAGGTATACGATGGAGTTGAAGTCAAGGCTCTGTGCAGGCCAGTCAAGTTCTTCCACACCAATCTCGACACACCGGTTCTGTATGCTTTGTGCACAGGGTATTGTCATGTTGAAACAGGAATGGGCCTTCCCCAAACCGTTGCCACAAAGTTGCAAGAACAGAATTGTCTAGAATGTCATTGTATGCTGTAGCGTTAAGATTTCCCTTCACTGGAACTAAGGGGCCTAGCCCAAACCATCAAAAACAACCCCAAACCATTATTCCTCCTCCACCAAACTTTTCAGCTGGCAGGTAGCGTTCTCCTGGTATCCTCCTAACCCAGATTCGTCCGTTGGACTGCCAGATGGTGAAACGGGATTCATCACTCCAGAGAACGCCTTTCCACTGCTCCAGAGTCCAATGGCGGCGAGCTTTATACCACTCCAGCCGAGACTTGGCATTGCACATGGTGATCTTAGGCTTGTGTGGGGCTGCTCAGCCATGGAAACCCATTTTACGAAGCTCCCGACGAACATTTCTGTGCTGACATTGCTTCCAGAGGCATTTTGGAACTCGATAGAGAGTGCTACAACCGAGGACAGACGATTTTTACACGTTACACGCTTCAGCGGTCCCATTCCGTGATCTTGTGTGGCCTACCACTTCACGGCTGAGCCGTTGTTGCTCCTAAACATTTTCACTTCACAATAACAGCCCTTACAGTTGATCGGGGCAGCTCTAGCAGGGCAGAAATTTGCAGAACTGGCTTGTTGGAAAGATGTCATACTATGACGGTGCCACGTTGAAATTCACTGAGCTCTTCAGTAAAGCCATTCTACTGCCAATGTTTCCCTATGGAGATTGCATGGTTGTGTGCTTGATTTTATACACCTGTCAGCAATGGGTGTGGCTGAAATAGCCGGATCCATTCATTTGAAGGGGTGTACACGTACTTTTGTATATATAGTGTATATAGCCCGAAATAGCATTCTCACAGATATAGGTGCTATGAGTAGTGTAAATTGCTTATTAGCTGAGCATGAACATGCCAAACATGCCAAACATACACATCGGATTGCATTCACACTTCTCCAGAAGTAGCATTGCATGTGTGCCACGGATGTTCTCACCATATAACCAGGACGGTGAATCATTCTAATAAGTTTGGTTTTAATAAAATGAAACAAAAAACAAGCAATTGTTACAGGAAAATAACTTGTAAATATGAGATTCATCGGTACTCACAGAGCTTCTCATCTGTCATTTCATGAGTGGCGTGGACAAATGTAGCCTACATCATGGAGGGGGTTTTTACGCACCTCCAAAACGTTAGCTGCGTGGCAAGAATATTGTAGGCCTGCCTACAATTCATAGATAAAATGGAAATGTCAGCTTACTGTTTTGCTCCAAAACAAGAGCCGCAAGGCTAAAATATTGTAGGCCTGCAATATCTGTAAATAGCCCATCCAATCTACCTACCTCATCCCCATATTGTTTTTTTTTCCTTTTTTGCACACCAGTATTTCTACTTGCACATCATCATCTGCACATCTATCACTCCAGTGTTAATTTGCTAAATTGTAATTACTTCACTACTATGGCCTATTTATTGCCTTACCTCCTCACGCCATTTGCACACACTGTATATAGACTTTTACTATTGTGTTATGGACTGTACGTTTGTTTATTCCATGTGTAACTCTGTGTTGTTTGTGTCACACTGCTTTGCTTTATCTTGGCCAGGTCGCAGTTGTAAATGAGAACTTTGTCTCAACTGGCCTACCTGCGTCACGCTTCTCGTGGGCTGAAGGAAGAGTGGACCAAGGTGCAGCGTTTAAAGTGTTCATGTAAAGTGTTCAATCGAACAAAAACAACAAACAAGAGAACGAAAGCAAACAGTTCTGTCAGGCAAACAAAACAGCTGAACAGAAAATAACTACCCACAAAAACCATGTGGGAAAAAGCTACCTAAGTATGGTTCTCAATCAGAGACAACGATAGACAGCTGCCTCTGATTGAGAACCACACCCAGCCAAACACACAGAAATACAAATCATAGAAAAAGGAACATAGAATGCCCACCCAAATCACACCCTGACCAAACCAAAATAGAGACATGAAAAGCTCTCTACGGTCAGGGCGTGACAACCTGGTTAAATAAAGGTGAAAATACACACAGGTGAAATGGGAATGTCAGCTCACTGTTTTGCTCTTGTCAAACTTGATGTTTAAATTAAGCTTTGGTGATTAAGCCAAACCCTGTTTCCACCGTTTTGAGAACTTCATGATTGTATAAAAAAAATCTTCATTGAGAGGAGGGGAGGCTATGCCAAAATGGGAAAAAACTAAAAATGTATGTTTCTAAAGACGAAGTATACAGTACAGGCACCAAAAGCACATTCATCGTGTTACATGTGGATAAGGGCAGTGTGGGTCACAGCTGGATAGGCTGCATTTCCGCTGTCAAAATTCATGCCATAACATTACAGCTAACGTTACAGCTAAAACCATCTTTCGGTTGGTCTTAAATACAACTAGCTTTCACAGTCTCACATCAGAATTAGACGCTCATTCATGTTTCTCAAAACGTCAAATTTCTAAGTTGTTGCAAACGTCAAATTTAGAAGTGTTTAAGGTTAACTCAGCATTTTTAAGGTTAGGGTTAAGTTTAGGCATCAACTTTGAAATCTTAAGGTTAGGCATTAACTCCGAAATCTTAAGGTTAGGCATTAACTCTGAATGGGTGAGGTAAGGGTTAAGGTTTGGGAAAGGCTTAAAACAAAAATCTCAAAAACAACTGTCTGTCACTGGATTCAAAATTGCAACTGTTGCAGCTGCTCATTGTTGCCCCCTAGTGGCCAGTTTTCATGTTATCTCCAGACATCCTTAGACATGGATGGATGTCTAATACTGACTTGTATCATGGGTGACCTGGCTGCTTAAATAACCCTACCAGCTCTGCCTGAAATTGGCACTTTGGATCACATTAAGGACACACCTAGAATATGTCCACCCCTCCCATACAGTATGAGTGCAAGAGAGCTGATATAAGAGAGGTCAATTACCAATCCTTGTGCAACAGTTTGAAAATAACAGAGCGCTAACTTTAACAGGTCGAAATAGCCAACAAATGTGTGTTCTCCTATAGAATTCTCTGATACTAAGCAGAATTCATGGTTCCTTCTATTAAGGCAAGTCCTCTAGGTCCAGAGGCGGCAAAGCATCACTAGACAATCACACTACCACCACCATGCTTGACTGTTATTATTGTTCTTACTTTGGAATGCAGTGTTTGGTTTTCGCCAGGCATAATGGGACCCATGTCGTCCAAAAAGTTATACTTTTGAATCATCTGTCCATAGAACATTCTGGCAAAAGTCTTGATGATCATCCATGTGCTTCCAGGTGCTTTTTGGCAAACTTGAGTCAACTTTTTGGATGACATGGGTCCCATTATGCCTGGCGAAAACGAAACACTGCATTCCACAGTAAGAACCTTATACTAACAGTCAAGCATGGTGGTGGTAGTGTGATTGTCTAGGGATGCTTTGCCGCCTCAGGACCTAGAGGACTTGCCTTAATAGAAGGAACCATGAATTCTGCTCAGTATTAGAGAATTCTACAGGAGAACGTCAGGTCACCCGTCTGTGAGCTGGAGCTGAAGCGCAGCAGGGTCATGCAGCAAGACAATGATCCAAAACACACAATCAAGTCTACATGAAAATGGCTAAAAAGCAACAAATTTGAAGTTTTGGAATGGCCTAGTCGAAGTCCAGACCTAATCCCAATTGAGATGTCGTGGCAGGACTTGAAACAAGCAGTTTATGCTTGAAAACCCCAAAATGTCGCTGAGTTAAAGCAGTTCTGCATGCAAGAGTGGGCCAAAATGAATAAAAAATGAACTGATCAACAACTACAGGAAGCATTTGGTTGCAGTCATTGCAGCTGAAGGTGGCACAACAAGTTATTGAGTGTAAAGGGGCAATTACTTTTTCACAGAGGGGAATTGGGTGTTGCATAACTGTGTTAATTAAATAAATAAAATAAGTAGCAATTTTTGTAGTTATTTGTAAACTCCATTTATCTAATATTAAGTTTTGGTTGAATATCTGATAACATTGAGTATCAAAAATATGCAAAAATAGAGAAAATCAGAAAGGGGGCAAGTACTTTATCACAGCACTGTCGCCACAGCTAGTCCTAGTCTGATTCAGAGGGGTTGGGTTAAATGGGGAAGACACTTTTCAGTTGAAGGCATTCAGTTGTACAACTAACTAGGTGTCCCCCTTTCCCTTTCCCTTTAGTCCCATCTCTGTGCAATAACATACAGACAACTCCTGAGCATTATTGACTTCAGCTCTGGTGGAAGGTAGCCTTGTTAAAGCCAGACTAAGTAATGCACTCACCATTGTTCAAAGTAGCCAAGTCAGGTTGGATACCAAGCTAAGTAGTAGCAGCAAATAGCCCTAATGGGGTGCATGACTGAGAGCTGAGCACAGATTGTGTGTGTGTGCGTGTGCGTGCGTGCGTGCGTGTGGTGCATGACAGAGAGAGCTGAGAGAGAGCAGGCCTTCCATATACATCTCCCCACTGCATCACAAATCTACAACAGAATTAACATGGGGCCACAGAGAGGCTGTGTAACGCTCGGATGTTTGGTCACGTAGCATCACAGAAAATGGGATTTGGGGAATGTGTGTGTGAGTCTGGAGGGGATGGAATTTGTGTGTGTGTGCAGTATTTACAGTTGAAGTCGGAAGTTTACATACACTTAGGCTGGAGTCATTAAAACTCGTTTTCCAACCACTCCACAAATTTCTTGTTAATTAACAAACTATAGTTTTGGCAAGTCGGTTAGGACATCTACTTTGTGCATGACACAAGTAATGTTTCCAACAATTGTTTACAGACAGATTATTTCACTTATAATTCAATGTATCACAATTGCAGTGGGTCAGAAGTTTACATACACTAAGTTGACCGTGCCTTTAAACAGCTTGGAAAATTCCAGAAAATGATAACATGGCTTTAGAAGCTTCTGATAGGCTAATTGACATAATTTTTGTCAATTGGAGGTGTACCTGTGGATGTATTTCAAGGCCTTAGCTTCAAACTCAGTGCCTCTTTGCTTGACATCATGGGAAAATCAAAAGAAATCAGCCAAGACCTCAGGAAAAAAATTGTAGACCTCCACAAGTCTGGTTCATCCTTGGGAGCAATTTCCAAACGCCTGTGGGTACCACGTTCATCTGTACAAACAATAGTACGCAAATATAAATACCATGGGACCACGCATCCGTCATACCGCTCAGGAAGGAGATGCGTTCTGTCTCCTAGAGATGAACGTACTTTGGTGCGAAAAGTGCAAATCAATCCCAGAACAACAGCAAAGGACCTTGTGAAGATGCTGGAGGAAACAGATACAAAAGTATCTATATCCACAGTTAAACGAGTCCTATATCAACATAACCTGAAAGGCCACTCAGCAAGGAAGAAGCCACGGCTCCAAAACTTCCATAAAAAAGCCAGACTACGATTTGCAACTGCACATGGGGACAAAGATCGTACTTTTTGGAGAAATGTCCTCTGGCCTGATGAAACAACAATAGAACTGTTTGGCCATCATGACCATCATTATCTTAGGAGGAAAAAGGGGGAGGCTTGCAAGCCGAAGAATACCATCCTAACCGTGAAGCACGGGGGTGGCAGCATCATGTTGTGGGGGTGCTTTGCTGCAGGAGGGACTGGTGCACTTCACAAAATAGATGGCATCATGAGGGAGGAAAGTTATGTGGATACATTGAAGCAACATCTCAAGACATCAGTCAGGAAGTTAAAGCTTGGTCGCAAATGGGTCTTCCAAATGGACAATGACCCCAAGCATACTTCCAAAGTTGTGGCAAATTGGCTGAAGAACAACAAAGTCAAGGTATTGGAGTGTCCATCACAAAGCCCTGACCTCAATGCTGTAGAAATTTTGTGGGCAGAACTGAAAACGCGTGTGCGTGCATGTCACGAACATCGTAATCCTCCTCGTCTGAGGAGGAGTAAGGATCGGACCAAAGCGCAGCGTGGTTTGATGAATACATACTTGATTTATTTAACGAAGACAAAAAACACTACACAAACTTACAAAACAACAAAACGAACGTGACGCGATATAACGAAAGTGCAGACACAAGCAACCAACGTATAGACATAGACAATAACCCACAATACAAAACAAGCTACCTAAATATGGTTCCCAATCAGAGACAATGCAAAACACCTGTCTCTGATTGAGAACCATATCAGGCCAAACACAGAAATAGACAAACCAGACAAACAACATAGAATGCCCACACAGATCACACCCTGACCAACCAAAACATAAAACATACAAAGCAAACTCTGGTCAGGGCGTGACAGTGCAAGGAGGCCTACAAACCTGATTCAGTTACACCAGCTCTGTCAGGAGGAACGGGCCAAAATTCACCCATGCTTGTGGAAGGCTACCCAAAACATTTGACCCAAGTTAAACAATTTAAAGGCTATGCTACCAAATACTAATTGAGTGTATGTAAACTTCTGACCCACTGGGAATGTGATGAAAGAAATTAAAGCTGAAATAAATCATTCTCTCTACTATTATTCTGACATTTCACTTTCTTAAAATAAAGTGATGATCCTAAGTGACCTAAGACAGGGAATTTTTACTAGGATTAAATGTCAGGAATTGTGAAAAACTGAGTTTAAATGTATTTGGCTAAGGTGTATGTAAACTTCCGACTTCAACTGTACGTCCGACTTCCGCAGTTACACTGCATGAAGATCCTACGGGAAGGGAAATGCCGCGTCTCCGAATCCATACACACACACACACAGACACACACACACACAAACACACTCACTCTCTGGGTAGCTAACTAGGGAGACGTTTAGTTTTATGTTAATTGTAGGAGCTTACACAAAACTCTATTGACAGTGAACATGCCCTTCAAGGTGATCTTTGTGGTTCAGCACTTCTGTCAAGACAGAGGCAGTCATTTCGACTCACCTTTGTTTATATGCTTGACTACTCAGAACATTACCGAACACTACGGTGGGCCTAGGTGGGGGGGTGGGGGTCAGGTGCCCCCCAGGTCAACCCAACCAGGTGTCTGGTCCACTCACTGTGAGTCATCGAGGGGGAGGGTGGTGGAGGAGATAGGGGGAGGGCAGGGGGAGAGAGTAACCAGGGGTGAGAGGGAAGAATAGGGAAATAATTAAATCAAATCAAATGTGTAGCTCTTCGTATTATGCAAACGGAGGGGAGAGACACACAGAGAGAGACAGAGAAAGAGATTTCTGACTTGAACGTTGAAAAGGGAAGTCTACCCTCTCTTTGACCTCTGCCAGAGTTGGAAACAGTCCTCACAACTTTCTTAGTGCAAGATGGGGGGGGGGGGAGGCCTTAGATTATAATCATGGAGCCCTATTCCTTATGTTTCAAATAGGGTACCACTTGCATGTCATCATTGAGTTTGGGTGTTGCAGCTGAGTTTCGAAACACATACTGCATGTTTTATTTGATCTTCAACCCCTAGATCAAAGGGTCCAGATACCATTCCAAGGCACGTATTCATAAAGCTTCTCAGAGTAGGAAGTTTTATATAGGATCAGGTCTACCCTGTCCATGCAATCTTATTCATTATGATCTAAAAGGCAAAACTGATCCTAAGTCAACACTCTTACTCTGAGACACTTTATGAATACAGGCCCAGTCTTCCATCACACCACCAAGGTCTCCTGTCACTTCTCCCACCCAATCACTGTGCACGTTTGATTTGGGTGACACCCTAACAGACAACAGTGACATTTAGTTGAAGATGCTTGAGAAGAGTATGCCCTTTAAACCGTATTACACCCTATTGCAAACAACCCTCCTGCAACCCCTGACTTAGCTTGGGCTTTTCTTCTGTGTAATCACCAATTATTGTGCGATTTAAAATGCATTGGAATCAATGAGGGTTAAAATAATGCAAAATGAAAGACTTGAACACAGTAGCTTATGCTGTTGTTGCCACAACGCAACCACCCCCATTCATCAAATACATGTAAAACTCATTACAGCATCCATTTCAGCATCGACTTCTCCAATAAATTAAAATAAATGCAAATAATGAATTTGTTCGTCCAAAACATTGTCATTTTCATTCACTAAAGAACTCGAAGAAAGGAAGGAACCCCCGGTTAAAGGACAATAATGATGATAAAGTACATAGAGAGGAACCGAATGAAGTCGCTAGGCTAATATTAGCTTGGTGGAGAAATGTCAGGTTAGCGCACCGGTGCTCGGCGGCGCGGCTACAGCTAATCATTCAGGTTAATTGAGGTTGCTAAGCAGCTGAACCTGAAAGATATCTACTGTGTTTCCCCTGTCTCTCTCCCTCTGTCTCTCTCCCTCTGTCTCTCTCCCTCTGTCTCTCTCCCTCTGTCTCTCTCTTTCTGCTTTCCCCTGGTAGGAATCAAGCACACATAGAGGGAGCGATGGATGGTAGGAAGGAGAGAGGGAGGTACCCATCTTAATTAAGCCACCTTCAATTATCTCGGCATGACCTGATTCGCTAACCGGCACTAATTGGACAGGATGCATAATTGGATGCTAAACGAAAAAGTGTGCGAGGATAAACTACTAAACGACTTATTCTGACACATCTCTTATGACAAATCAGTTCTGGTCATTTCATTCAGCTTGGAAAGTGACCAGCAGCAAAACATGTTGATGGGACAACTTGTGGCTAAAGTCCATGTAATCACTAGTCCTCTCCAGAGTCTATCCACCTAGAGTCCTGTTCACCTCTGTGGCCTGACCGTGTTGTTTGATCAATGACCTGGATGCCATTGGACTTCCCAGGGAGTGTCCGGTGTGTGTGCAATACAAGTGTGCGTGCATGCAATACCTACATATGTATGAGTGTGTGTGACCCCAGGGGTCCAAACACATTGACCAGAGGCCACATGTTATGTACTCCACTGTACTCCCACTCTCCTATATGACCACTGGCCTCTATAGCCTTTACACACAAACCTGCTCATCCTGCAATAAAGAAGACTTAGCACAGTAACTCTACCTGGCACCACTCTAAAGCTCACACTCTTTTGATTAATCATAGTCCAGAGGAATGGAGGATATTTGCCTCAGCGATTTAATAATGGTGGAGGAAGAACACAATTAATCAGAGAGGGGTCTCATGTTGGGTCCCCTAAAGTGTGTATAATTAATGACTATGAATATGTATATTTGTTTGAAGGGTTGTGGTGTGTGTCTGTCTGTCTGTCTGTCTGTCTGTCTGTCTGTCTGTCTGTCTGTCTGTCTGTCTGTCTGTCTGTCTGTCTGTCTGTCTGTCTGTCTGTCTGTCTGTCTGTCTGTCTGTCTGTCTGTCTGTCTGTCTGTCTGTCTGTCTGTCTATCAACCTTATATGGTTCTTCACCCCCAGTATCATTATATTAACACGAGTAGACAGGACAGCATATCATGATCATTAAGGGATTTACAATTCCGCCATCTCTCCCTTTCCTCCCCCTCTCCCGCCGCTTTCCATATCAGCTAAGCCAGCTCCACCAGGTAGAGAACCTCCTCTCACCTTTTTCCCTCCATCCCTCCTTTCCTCCTGTTTCTCATAATCATGTAACAAGGCCCTACTCCCATGGAAAAATAATGATGCGTGGGGCCTGTTGGCTCATTTATCAGTTTGTTTTACAACAGCAAGCCTGGTGGAAGTAATTAAACTCCGCCAGTCATTACGATGAGGACGAACCCCATCTAATAGAGATCCAATGAGGCACCAGAGGCCTGCCTGGTAATTGTACCTCCAACATGTTAAGGGGAGGGTTAGAGGAGGGTTTTCAATTAGCCGATATAGGATAGACTACAATATGAATACCAATGACTGATACGGTGGAGGGAGGGAGGGATGGGGGAAAGGGAGAAGGGAGACGGGGGAGGGAGAAAGCGAGCAAGGGGGGTGGGAGTAAGAGGGGCTATAAAGAGCGTGAAGAAAAAAGAGAGAGGGTGAGTCCCCTCACTGTAACAAGCGCGCTGAGAGTCTGGAAGCAAGTTCAGGGAGTGAGCGTTTTAATAAATAAAAGAACCAATGAACACGAAACACAAACAAAGCACCGACATGAAAACAGAGTCAATAACACCTGAGGAAAGAACCAAGGGGAGTGACAGATATAGGGAAGATAATCAAGGAGGTGATGGAGTCCAGGTGAGTGTCATGAGGCGCAGGTGCGTGAGACGATGGTGACAGGTGTGCGGATAATCCGCAGCCTGATGACCTAGAGGCCGGAGAGGGAGTATACGTGACACTCACTCCATTGATGGAACCCATCTTACCTTCTCACCCTTGCTAATAGAATGTAGTTCTGTTGGTGGAGTGAAGTGGGATAATCTACAATAATCTATGAGCATTGTGCACTTTCTTACAAGTGGTAACCTGAAGATAGAGACTTGGCTACCCACTGGGCAAAAACTGGTTGAATCCCATTAACATTGAATCCCAAAAACAATTAATTTTGGTTCGATACATCCACAAAATAAGAAATTCTAATTCAATAAGAGTCAAGAGAGTCAATTAACAAAGTTAAAAACAATATGACAAACTCTCCACTCCTTGTTGATAATAAGAAGTGCTTGAATGAAAGTAGTCCAGTATTTCCCCTTTTTCCAGGAAGATGATTCAAAGGAACAATTGTTTTTGCAGCACAATTACTGAACTATTACTTTCAAAGTTTTCAAACAAACATTTCATTCATTGGCCAAATTCCAAATGACCCCTTTCACCTTCCCTCGCCCCAACATTTATGCATTCACGCACACCTCCGCCATATGCACAAGTTCCCCATACTTGAGGGAATCAAAACGATTGAGGATATGGCCTGCGCGTTGTTTTATTTGCCCCTCCCAAGTTTTAAAGTTTTCGGATAAAAATATATATGTAATTTTTTTTGTTGAATTCTCATTGTCGGACATAAAAAACTGTAAGAACACCAGGAAATTAGCTCCAAGTGATTTTCATTTGGGAAATCTGTTCCCAAATGTTTATAATAATAGAGAGACACGTGATCATATACAAATGTAAGCAAGGTTTGAGATGGTTATGTCTGTTTGGGCTTCTTGCGGTCAATTTGCAGTCTACAAATTATTTGTAATTATGTTCCGACCCTCCGTTCAAGAAAAAATAGCCCCGCGGCTGAATCTAGTTGGTTATCCCTGGTGTAGGGGCTAATTAGAGCCTCTCTACTTCGAACAAGCCAGCAATGCTGCAGGCTCCAGATCTTAGTGATATCCCAACATGCACCGCAATATGTTTGTAGTTTGCGCAATTTCATTCAAAAGAATGGAAAGAATGGAGAATGGAGAGGATATTTAATTATATGCTAAGTGCATTTGTTTTTATGTGATTTCAAAGCTTGACACATTTAACAAATGGAACACCTCCCAAATAAAATGTTTAACTGTTACAGAGGTGTATATCTTGTAAAATGAAATGGGGAATATGTTCATTTTCATTTCAGTGCGTCCCGAAGTTGATGGGTTTATTGATCCCCTCACTCTCTGAAAGTCTCCCTCTGAGTTTCGTCAGTAACACGTGACAACGGAGGGCCCTCTGAGCAAGTTTGTAGGAGCGAGGTGGTGGTTTGGGATTCACCGATTGTTTCTCGCAGAGCGGCCATTTTGCTTTCACATTCTAACTCACATGACCCCATACTTAAAGTGACAGGTATCATTTTAGCCATTAACAGAATTTCAACCCGATGGCATATGAATCTTTCCATGGATATATACATGTATATCTTCCATTTCTTTTTTTTTACACAGGAATACCTTTCATTCAGTTTCATTTAATTTCATATTTAATTTGGAGACGTCATATAATATCGCTGCCTCAGTTCTGTTTTTGGGATACACTATAGGTCTACCTAGACTGTATTGAGAATGTCTGACTAGCTATTGATTAGACAAGGCGGTCGTACAGAACTCTGTGTGTGCTCTAAGTAGAGAGAGAACAAGGGAGGAGGAGGAAAAGGAGGAGAGGTTATGAGCTCAGTCGCTCGATAAACAGATAAATACCTTCCATGGCTAATCCAGCCCTGATAAGATTTCCATAATAATTTAATCATAACAGAAATGTATCTTCTCTGGGGAGCACGCCACTTTCCGGCAAAATACGATACACTAATACATATACTATAAAGAGCATACACTCATATACTTATATATTGGATGCACTCCTACTTCTAAAGATGATACACTCATACAATACTATAAAGAGGAAACCATTATACTTACAGTATACTTATAAAGACGATACACTCATACGAATGCCGAGAGATTAACCAAAATGTAGTTCTTTTTTGATTTTCAAAGAACTGATTGACCAAGGTCAGTTCAATTATATTAATTCTGTTTAGTTTTTTGTTTTTTTTGTACGTTCAATGTGCACATTGCACAGTTTCTCTAGAGATAAATCAGATCAAACTCGAACTGTGCAATGTAGTAGGGAGTTGTAGTTTCCAACAGGCCATTATTCTACATCACAGGAGGTTGGTGGCACCTTAATTGGGGAGAATGGCTGGAGCGGAATCAGTTGAATGGTATCAAATACATCAAACATGGTTTCCATGTGTTTGATGCCATTCCATTCGCTCCGTTCCAGCCATTATTATGAGCCGTCCTCCCCTCAGCGACCTCCACTGTTCTACATAGTTTAGTGCAGAAAAGTAGATCATTAAATACAATGACCATAATGCATTGGGCGCCTACTTGTGTGTTTCTTTCATGCCTGCTACGTAAAAGAGACAGAAGAATGTGCGCTCGAGAGGGATAGACAGCAGTTGGTTCACTTGGTATCTCATTTACATTTAAGTCATTTAGCAGACGCTCTTATCCAGAGCGACTTACAAATTGGAAAGTTCATACATATTCATCCTGGTCCCCCCGTGGGGAATGAACCCACAACCCTGGCGTTGCAAGCGCCATGCTCTACCAACTGAGCCACACGGGATCTCCACCTGAAAATACATGCTCTAAGTGATTGATAGTTGGTATTCAGCAGTCATAAAGATATGACTTATTTACTTTGAACAACATTCAAATTGTGATTTTTTTTGGACAGCATAGGCAGCAGCTCTATGGAGAAGAGATGATGACTTGGAATTAAATAATAAAGTAATCAAATAAAGCAAATGAAATATACATAACTGAAATATTTTATTAAAGTAAAGTAATGTGAATAAATTATGGTTAATAAGTGATAAGCATTAATGGGCCGTCACTACCATCATGGGACTTTAATTAAATGCTTTATTCTGTGTTGTTACAGCATTCAACTCACATAATGCATAGTGAATTTAATGTCTAAATAAAAAGTAATCCAAAACCGGGATTCTTTTGTGTATTCGAACCGAAATCGAACTTAAAAAGCACTAATCGCTCAGCACTAACTCATACAGTATTTTTTATTTCATGTATTTTTATTTCACCTTTATTTAACCAGGGAGTCATGCTGAAACTACATTCTCTTTCCCCCAAAAAAATATTTACATTATATATTTATATATATACAATTACACAATACATGTAAAGCAAACCCAAAACACGAAAACGCAAAACACAATCATATGAAACAAACACATCCTTCAGTAAAAAGGCTCTATAACATCCGCCTGAATTGCCCTAGAAAGGCACCAACTTTAAGGACGTTTGGAGATCATTCCACATGAGAGACTTAAAAAAAACTAAAAGCAGATTTACCTAACTCTGTGGAGATTGAAGGGATCTCCAGGGTTAGCCATTCCCGAGTCCGGGTCTGGTAATTTATACGTCTGAAGGTTAACAATGTGGGAAGGTGTAGAGGAAGTTTAGGCAAGAGGGCTTTATAGAAAAAACAGAGTGCAATGCATCTACGAGACGTTAAGGAGGGCCAGCCTACTTTCTGATACAAAATGCAATGATGCGTACTGAACCTATTGCCTCTAATAAAGTGCAATGGGCTATGATAAACTGTGTCTAAAAACGTCAATACAGTGGCAGCTGCAATCATATAGACAATATCGCCATAGTCAATGACCGGAATGAATGTTGACTGAATTATTTGTTTTCTGCTATTTAACGAAAGACAGCACCTGTTCCTATAGAAGAAGCTCATTTTTAAATCCTTAACTAACTTATCAACATGCTTTTTGAACGATAGCTATTTGTCAGTCCAGATGCCCAGATATTTACGTGGGGACATGATCAATGAGGGAACCATCCAAGGTATACAAATGCATAAATCATCAGATACATTTTTGCATGATTTGGAAAATAACATATACTTGGTTTTACCTGCATAAGTAACCATTTCAATTCAGTGAAGGCAGATTGAAGCTCTTATAGAGCCTGGTCAGCTGTGTGGGCAAAAGCATACACCACAGTGTGTTCTGAATACAGGTGAAATATTTTTTTTTTATTTACAGATAAAACAACATTGTTATTGTAAATAGTGAAAAGAACCAGACCAAGAACAAATTCCGATGGACACCCTTTTGTTATGTCCAGAAAAACGGATTTAACATCATCAGTAAATACACACAGTGTTCTGTCCTTTAAATCATTTTCAAACCAGCTACACACAGGCCAATTGATGAAAGCCTCTGAGTAAGTAATGAGTGATCCACAGTGTCGAAGGCTTTAGACAGGTCAGTAAAAAGGGCCACACGGTGTTTCTTCTTATCCAAACAATTAAGGACATCATTTAAAACCAAAGAAGCAGCATAGATGGTGCTATGACCTGGTCTAAAACCTGACTGGTGTACATGTATTGTCACGTTTCAGGAGAAGACCCAGATGCAGACAGTGTTGAGGTAACACAAGTTTATTACTAGAACAGGGGGCAGGCAAAACCACAGGTCAAGGGCAGGCAGAGGTCAGTAATCCAGATCAGAGTCCATACGGTACAGAACGGCAGGCAGTCTCGGGGTCAGGGCAGGCAGAGGTCAATAATCCAGAGTGGTGTGACAAAGTACAGAACAGCAGGCAGGCTCAGGGTCAGGGCATGCAGAATGGTCAAAACTGAGAAAACTAGAAAAAAGGAACTAGAAAAAGACAGGAGCAAGAGGAAGACCGCTGGTACATTTGACAAACAAAACAAACTGGCAACAGACAAACAGAGAACACAGGTATAAATACACTGGGGATAGTGGGTAAGATGGGCGACACCTGGAGGGGGGTGGAGACAAGCACAAAGACAGGTGAAACTGATCAGGGTGTGACATTTATAATACATTTCTTAGTTAAAAAGGATCTAAATTGAGTATTTACCAAGGATTTTTAAATTGCAAATGGGGCAGCCCATATACTCCCCCTTCGTGAATGGGCCCTCCCCCTTTGTGAAGGGGGAGTATATGGGTCGCCTTCCAGTCCAGAAATAATTGTAATGTTAAAAATGTGTTAAAGATTCTGCAATCAGAGGAGCAGAAAGCTGCAGCAAGAAAGGATCAAGCATATCAGTCTCATTGGATTTTTTTACAATCTTGCGCTAGGCATTTAGCACATCACAAGTAGAAAGTTGTTGAAATGAAAAGAAAAATTCACTAGAAATCTAGGGAACTTCCATCAAGCCAACTAGAGGCTGGGAGAGGAGCAGGCAGTCGAATGGCAGACCAGGGTCAATTAACCTGTTAAACTCGGAGTGGTTTCTTTGGACCTTGTACAGAGCAGTGGGTTTGGGGGAGGGAGTCAGAAAATAGAAAGTGACATATTTGAAAGCTACAACCCCTGTCTTTTTGGAATTCGAACTCAAATCTTTCTGCTGGCAATGTCATAAGACTCGCCCTCACCGCCCCCCCCCCCCCCCCCAAAAGGCCATAAATCATGTGCTATGGTCATATTCATAGAGTATGTAATGTAGGTCAAGTCACCAAAAGCGTACACCCCGATGGTTATTGTAAAGCAATATATTTCCTTCAACATCCACATACCCTTGTATGCATCCTTCACATGTGACGTTGATCTAGCTCATTGTTTACAGTAGGAAAAGTGAGTGGGAAAATAAATGTGAAGATTCTTCACCTGTCTGTGTCTAATTTCAACATCAAAAAATTCCATAACTTGAAAGCCCTGATTACTAAGGTCATTTTAATACTCTAAAAGTATACTAAGCTGATATATGGAATTGTTTAAAGATGGTCATACAATGGATCATTTAGCTATTTGATTTTCAATTTGAGGACCCCTTCTCTGCAGATCCTCTCAAGGTCTGTCAGGTTGGATGGGGAGTGTGGCTGCATTGATATTTTCAGGTATCTCTAGAGATGTTTGATCGGGTTCAAGTTCTGGCTCTGGCTGGGCCACTCAAGGACATTCGGAAACTTGTCCCAAAACCACTCCTGCGTTGTCTTGGCCCAAAGCCACTCCTGCGTTGACTTGGCTGTGTGCTTAGGGTCGTTGTCCAGTTGGAAGGTGAATCTTCTCCCCAGTCTGTGGTCCTGAGCGCTCTGGAGCAGGTTTTACTCAAGTATCTCTCTGCACTTTCCTCCATTCATCTTTCCCTCGATCCTGACTAGTCTCCCAGTTCCTACCACTGAGAAACATCCCCACATCCTGATGTTGTCACCACCATGCTTCACTGTATGGATGGTGCCAGGTTTCCTCCAGATTTGCACTTTTCGCACCAAAGTACGTTCATCTCTAGGTGACAGAACGCGCCTCCTTCCTGAGTGGTATGATGGTGTACTGTTGTTTGTACAGATGAACGTGGTACCTTCAGGCATTTGGAAATTGCTCCCAAGGATGAACCAGACTTGTGGAGGTTTCCAATTTTTTTTCTGAGGTCTTAGCTGATTTCTTTTGATTTTCCCATGATGTCAAGCAAAGAGGCACTGAGTTTGAAGGTAGGCCTTGAAATATATCCACAGGTACACCTCCAATTGACTCAAATTATGTCAATTAGCCTATCAGAGGCTTCTAAAGCCATGACATCATTTTCTGGAATTTTCCAAGCTGTTTAAAGGCACAGTCAACTTAGTGTTTGTAAACTTCTGACCCACTGGAATTGTGATACAGTGAATTTTAAGTGAAATAATCTGTCTGTAAACAATTGTTGGAAAAATGACTTGTGTAATGCACAAAGTAGATGTCCAAACCGACTCGCCAAAACAATAGTTTGTTATCAAGAAATTTGGGAAGTGGTTGAAAAACGAGTTTTAATGACTCAAACCTAAGTGTATGTAAACTTCCGACTTCAACTGTATATATTAACTTCTGACCCACTGGGATGTGATGAAAGAAATTAAAGCTAAAATAAATCATTCTCTCTACTATTATTCTGACATTTCACATTCGTAAAATAAAGTGGTGATCCTAACTGACCTAAAACAGGGAATTTTTACTCGGATTAAATGTTAGGAATTCTGAAAAACTGAGTTTAAATGTATTTGGCTAAGGTGTATGTAAACTTCCGACTTCAACTGTATATATATATATAGCTCCAGGAGACTGGTAACTCCAGCCAACACGGTGTGTTAAGAACAGCACTAATGCCATTGTCCAAAACTAAAACACTTAAAACATTTTTTAAAGGTATAAATGTATGTGTTTAAAAAATAAGACACAAGTGTTTCAAAAAGTATAAAACACAGAAGCGCTGTATCACCACTCAAACCTTCTGCTTCCTACTTCACTATAAAGAGTACTTATATGACGAATGAGTGGACCAAGGCGCAGCGTGAAAGAAAGCCATCTTCTTTTAATGAAGAAAAACAAACACTTCCTAAACGAACAAAAACCAAACGTGAAGCTAAAACGAACTAAGTGCACACATGCAACATAGAACATAGACAATTACCCACAATCACCTAAAGCCTATGGCTGCCTTAAATATGGCTCCCAATCAGAGACAACAATAAACAGCTGTCTCTGATTGAGAACCAAACCAGGCAACCATAGACTTTCCTAAACCTCTCTACTGAACACAACCCCATACACTATACAAAACCCCCTAAACAATACACACACCCTAAACTAGACAAAACACACAAACATCCCATGTCACACCCTGACCTAACTAAACTAATAAAGAAAATCAATATAACAGAGGCCAGGGTGTGACAACTTATACATAATATGGCTGATATATAAAGACCTTTGTTATTTATATTTTCTTATCAGTTAGGAATTGTTAAGAATTTAGGCTCAGGGCTACAGTGGATTTCTGAAGCCTACTTACTTTTGTAACAAATAAACACAATAAATGCACTTTGACTAAATTACATGATTAAAGTAGTAAGCTGATTCCGTTGAATTCAGGATCGTATTCATTTGGCACAAACCGGAAGAAAACATATTGAAACAAAGGGACGACCTGAACTTGTCCAATATGGAACTCTTGTTTGCGTTTTCCTAAGGAAAACGATTTGCAACAGTGTGCCCTAATTAATGCAACCCAGTTGTTGGCATTGATATCTCTCACTAAAAAGAGTCAGAGCTTTAGCTATTCTCAAGGGTATACCTTTAGTCATTATTGGGACCCACCAATTCCTTACCAATTAGTCCAGTTACTCTAACTACTTCCCAACACCACCTCCTATTTCCACTTACACCCCTAATAGTGCAATTACCCTTCATCATCACCACTAATAGTGGTCTGAGAGAATCGAGTGAGTGGGGTAGTCATCTCCATGACCCGTGACAACCCTCAACCCCCACCCTAGTGTCTGCACTCCCACCCCCACCTCCTCAAAGCCCAAGCTACCTTTGTATCGATTAGGGTGACCCCAACCCCCCCCCCCCTCCGGTCCCTTACCCACCCACTTACACAATCCCTGCCCCTCTCCCCTTATCCTCCCTCCTCCTCCCCCTCCCCTTAGATGA
This sequence comes from Salvelinus alpinus, assembly GCF_045679555.1. Classification (NCBI taxonomy): domain Eukaryota; kingdom Metazoa; phylum Chordata; class Actinopteri; order Salmoniformes; family Salmonidae; genus Salvelinus; species Salvelinus alpinus. Next base: position 50,104,722 of record NC_092089.1, on the reverse strand, counting down.
TCAAATAGGGTGGGGCCTCGATGAAGAGACGCGGTGACACCAATTAACCAACCACCACTGGGCCGGTTATAGGCTACCAATGATGGCGAAGGCAGTAGCGGTAGCAGTAGTGGTGGAGGTGGTGGCGGCTTGTGTGTAACAATATCGGGGGAGGTGGAAAGCATCCATTAGTGGTTATATGGGCCACACAAACAAACACACACACGTGTGTGCACACACACAGACACACTCACACACACACATAGGGCCTACACATACATATACGCACAATACACACCAACATGATACACACACACACACACCAGGGCAAATGAGCGGGCTCGTTTTTCCTCCTCGTCCCAAAGCTCTCTCATTAGCCGTTCAGGCCCTGACAGGTAAACATTCACTAATGGGAACGGCCTATCAATAAACGCCTGCATGGTGTTGTTAACAGGAAGTGGATAGCACGGGGGACATAAGTGGGGCACAGACAGGAATGAGGGGGTTGGTCTCTCAGATATAAATAGGCCTAAATAGGGAGGTCCGTCACATTAATGTGGATAGTTGTACAGGTTAACAGGAAGCTAGCACAAAGGACAGGAGAGGGAGACGGACGATGAGGGGGGGAGAGGCGGAAGGGACAGGGGAGGTGGTCTCTGAGATATACTGTGAATAGGCCTAAACAGGGAGTTGTGTCATTAGTGTAGCTTGTTGTACACTGTGCAGTTGGTAGAGCTGGTTGGTGTTTGTGATGCTGCTGCCTTAATAGCAGGTGGGAGAATAGTTGTAATGTAGTTTACAAAAAAGTTCAATCAAGAAGGCCGGTCTGAATGCTTGTTTAACGTCATCCAGTAAGCAGACCATGACTCACTTTGTTTCCTATTCTACGGGCATCGTGGGAACGAATAGAAACATATCAGCATAGAGTCTTGTTTCTTCTCTTTTCCCATAGTCATGTGTGGAAAGTCGTTCACCAATTTACCTTATAGCCTATAGGCATGGCACAATAATGAACATTCCTCATGCTGCTGTTTAACCTATGGGCTCACTCTTGCAATTATCACCTTCCTCTCTCTCAACCAATGGGGCGTAAGTCTTGGGATGTATTTATTTGTCAACTTAGCCTTGTTCTCTCACTTGCTGTTTTTCAGCAAAAGTTCTCGACAACCATCCACCTCCCCAGCACCACCAGCTATAACAACCTTAAAGCCCGTCATTGGAACTCCTTTCCCCCAGCGAGGGGGGGTTCGATGCCAGAAGCCCTGCATAGGACTCCCTGCCATCGCATCATGCCAGCAGTCCCGCATAGGGATCCGAGGATCTTCCCTCAGAGACTAGGCCATTCCCCACACCATAAAAAAATGGCATATTGCATTCCGTCTTTGTTCATTCAGTTAAGTCTGTACTTGATTGAACTGTAGTCATCAAGGGGAAAGAGTGTGCATTACAAGGGGGAGTGGTTTTCATATTTTCATTGAGGATGGATTCTAAGGGAATATCTACAATATGTACAGTGCATTCGGAAAGTATTCAGAGCCCTTGACTTATCCACATTTTGTTAGGTTACAGCTTTATTCTAAAATGGATGAAACCGTTTTTCCCCCTCATCAATCTACACACAATACCCCATAATGACAAAGCAAAAACAGTTCTTTAGACATTGAAAAAAGATCACATTTACATAAGTATTCAGACCCTTTACTCAGTACTTTGTTGAAGCACCATTGGCAGCGATTACAGCCTTTAGTCTTCTTGGGTATGACACTACAAGCTTGACACACCTGTATTTGGGGAGTTTCTCCCATTCTTCTCTGCAGATTCTCTCAAGCTCTGTCAGGTTGGATGGGAAGCATCGCTGCACAACTATGTTCGATCTGGATCAAGTCCAGGCTCTGGCTGGGCCACTGAAGGACATTCAGAGACTTGTCCCGAAGCCACTCCTGCATTGTCTTGGCTCTGTGCTTAGGGTCGTTGACCTGTTGGAAGGTGACCTTTCGTCCCAGCCTGAGGTTTTGAGTGCTCTGGAGCAGGTTTTCATCAAGAATCTCTCTGTACTTTGCTCCCTTCATCTTTCCCTCGAACCTGACTAGTCTCCCCGTCCCTGCCGTTGAAAATGTTTTTTTTGCCAACACCATGCTTCACTGTAGTGATGGTGCCAGGTTTCCTCCAGATGTGACGCTTGGCACTCAGGCCAAAGAGTTCAATTTTGGTTTCATCAGACCAGAGAATCTTGTTTCTCATGGTCAGAGTCCTTTAGGTGCCTTTTGGCCGACTGTCATGTGCCTTTTACTGAGGAGGGGCTTCCGTCTGGCCACTCTACCATACAGTTCTGATTGGTGAAGTGCTGCAGAGATGGTTGTCCTTCTGGAAGGTTCTCCCATTTCCACAGAGAAACTCTGGAGCTCTGTCAGAGTGACCATCAGGTTCTTGCTCACCTCCCTGACCAAGGCCCTTCTCCTCCGATTGCTCAGTTTTAGCCGGGCGACCAGCTCTAGGAAAAGTATTGGTGGTTCCAACCTTCTTCTATTTAATGAATGAGGCCACTGTGTTCTTGGGGACCTTCAATGCTGCAGAAATTTGTGCCTTGACACAATCTTGTCTCGGACCTCTACGGACAATTCCTTCGGCCTCATGGCTTGGCTTTTGCTCTGACATGCACTGTCAACTGTGGGACCTTAATAAATAGACAGGTATGTACCTTTCCAAATCATATCCAATCAATTGAATTTACCACAGGTGGACTTCAATCAAGGTATAGAAACATCTCAAGGATGATCAATGGAAATAGGATGCACCTGAGCTCAGTTTTGAGTCTCATAGCAAAGGGTCTGAATCCTTACTTAAATAAGGTATTTCTGTTTCGTTTTTTTTTTTTTTCATTTGCAAAAAAATATGAAAACCTGTTTTCGCTTTGTCATTATGGGGTATTGTGTAGGTTGATGAGTAAAAAAAAAAAATATGATACATTTTTTAAGGCTGTAAATGTAACAAAATGTGGGGAAATGGAAGGTGTCTGAATGCTTTCCGAATGCACTGTATATGCAGTAAGCCTGAAGTATACATCTAAAAGTCAACTTTCAAATGACTAGTTTCTGTATGGTGGTGAGGGGGCTGGACTTGACCTGAGGCATTAATGCACCAGTGTTTTCATATGTGGGTGTCTGTAATGTGTGTGTGTGTGTCCATGTGCATGTGTCTGTGACTAGGTGTATATTTGTAAGTGTACTTTCTTATCAAAGTCTGGGTGAGGGAGGAGCGGAGTGTGACATGAGAGGGAGAAGAGAGAGAAGGGAATGGAGACTGAGTGGGCTTTGGAGAGATAAGAGACGTTATTTATGTCGGGAGCAGGTTCACTCTGAGTTCACCTTACCATGAGACGTCCCCTGGCGGTGACAACCATACTGCCGCTGCCGCCGTTTGTATGCTGTTTGTGTGTGTGCCTGTTTGTGTGTGTGAACTGAGGGCCATCCCTCATGTAGTAATGTCTAGGCAAGGAGCGGCATGTGCGATGTACGGTGTGTGTGGGTACTACGGCGTGGTGGAGGGGACGTGGGGGACCTGTCAGGGGCCCATTACTTGGGCCGCCAAGCACTAAATCAGTAGTGCTACAGCTGTGGATAAAGCCACTGATACAGGGATTACAGCCACACTAACTCTTTGCCTGCAGTTATCCACAGCTAGAAAGATAAAGAGAGGGAGTGTGTGTGTGGGGAGAGGGGTGGCTGTGTGTGTGTGTGTGTGTGTGTGTGTGTGTGTGTGTGTGTGTGTGTGTGTGTGTGTGTGTGTGTGTGTGTGTGTGTGTGTGTGTGTGTGTGTGTGTGTGTGTGTGTGTGTGTGTGTGTGTGTGTGTGTGTGTGTGTGTGTGTGTGTGTGTGTGTGTGTGAGAGAGAGAGAGAGAGAGAGAGAGAGAGAAAGATGTTGAGATATCTATAAACTGCCATCATCAAATGTGTCCCTTCCCTGTTCAGCATGTGTGTGTGTGTGTGTAGCCTGAGGGATGTGTGGTTTTAATCCCTGTGCCCCCTCTCCAATAAAAACCCTCCCCTCACCCATGTCTTATTGAGCTCACATTTACCACTTCAACTCACTACACACATACCAACTGGCCTGACATTAAGTGTTTTATGAAACAAATATGATCAGCATCTCTTGTAGGTAAATGAAAATCACAGCAAGTAGTCCTGAAAAGCAAAACATATTTCAATATCTGTGTATAGGTAAGAAAAACACTGATCCAGAGTACTGGTATTCTTCCTGAGACAAGATAGTCCAAATGGAAACAAGATTTGCTGTAAAGAATGCACATCTCTAATCACACATATATTCACACCATCGAAATGAAAAGATAAAATAACACAGATCCATTCACACATTGTCACAGTCAGACCCAGACACAGCTAACTCCGTAGTTGTCCGTCCGGAGTCCGGACTGGAGGACATAGAGGGTATGTAAATGGAGCATTGGTTCCTAGGGTTGGGGTTGCAGGCGGTAGGCTTTTAGGGGGCGCTCCTGTGCTCCTCCACATCTCTAATTACACAGGCTGACCTCCCACAGGTCGCCGGAGTAAAGGCCCCGACAAAGATCAATATTCATTCTTTTAGATCTGTCATCTGCCTTTGACACGATCGACCACGCTCAGTCTCTGCTCTCCCCCTCTCTTTCAGATTTATTCATTTATTTACCCCCACCACTCCATCCCCACCGCTTCACAAACACACACACCTGTGCACGTGCATGCAAACACACACAGAGGGACACACACATACGTGCATGCAAGCATACACATGCACACACACACAAAAACACACTCAAGTTTGTCTGTGCATGTGATGGTAAACCTGGCAATATCCGTCAGGGGGTGGGTTGAGAGCAGAGCAGACCCCCCCCCTAAGAGCCCCAACGCCCTTAACTAAATGCTAACGGTGAACTCTCCTCTCCAACAGCACTGACTTGGGCCTGTGTATCCTCTTTGGCAGCGTTATCGCAGATAAGTACCACGTCACGCTAATGAACACAGAGATGGCTTGTTCAAGGTTAACCCCTTCATTTAGGGGGCGTCCATCGGGACCAAGCCACTCTGCATGGATAAACGCATCATAATAATAATGCCCAGCCATTTAAGGCCCGCTGTTAGGCTAGCTAGCTACAACTCTTGTGGTTTTGCTAGATTTGCTTGATAGCCTAATCTACTTTACTTCAGCCCGCATATTGCCATTTTTGACCTTCACCTGAATTATGTTGATTTTATTTTCAAAAGCCAGGGGGCTTTTTAAGGTCTCAGCGAATCACCATTTTGTCCTGCTTAGTGCATGGGGCTGTTGATCTTATGTATGCTGATGATACCAAAACATGGTTTAACGCAATCAGAGATGCAAAGCATACTGGATGGGATGGGGCGGTGTGTCGTGGAGTGCTGAGGCCTTGCCAAGGTCACGTTCATATGCATGATTAAGGAAGATGAATACCGGGATGACCTCTAAATTATTTAAAGGGGGGGGGGGGGTAAGTAAGGTGTGTATGTGTGTGGGTGGTGGGGTGAGCTGACTGAGAACACATTCTCATTTACAGCAACAACCTGGGGAGTAGTTACAGGGGATAGGAGGGGGGATGAATTAGCCAATTGGAAACGAGGTGGCCATGATGGTATGAGGTCTAGATTGGGAATTTAGCCAGGACGCCGGGGTTAACACCCCTACTCTTAGGATAAGTGCCATGACATCTTTAGTGACCACAGAGAGTCAGGACACCCGTTTAACGTCCCATCTGAGCGACGACACCCTACACAGGGCAATGTCCCAACTTTTTTTCTGACCAGAGGAAAGAGTGTTTCCTACTGGCCCTCCAACACCACTTCCAGCCTCATCTGGTCTCCCATCCCGGGTCCGACCAGGACCAACCCTGCTTAGTTTCATCCTCAAGCCAGCAGTATAGTGGGTTTGGATTTTAGCCATCATACAGTATCTTTAGGCTATATCTATGAAACAAAGTCCAGTCTGACAAACATCTGCCCACTCCCTCCATTCTCTCTCCTGCCTTATACCTGTCTCCCTGTCTATCAGGCTGTGTCCGAAATAGCACCCTATTTCCTATGTAGTGCGATACTTCTGACCAGAGACCTATTGGGTCCTTAGTCAAAAGTAGTGTGCTAAATAGGGAATAGGGTACCGTTTGGGATGCAACCCAGTGTCACTAGGGCTCCTGTGGTTGTTGTTGTGATCCCTAAGTCCGGCTCCAGCACTGCAGACTGGAGACAGTGTGCCAGCTGGGTGTGGAGTCAGTCAGGCTCTTATTTACCCCAGTGACAGAGTCACCCTATGAATACTAATACAGCCTAGCCTGTCGAGAGAGAGAAGGGGAGAGGGTGAGGTCTCCAGGTGGGGGGAGATGTGGTGGGGAGAGAGACCCCCTCGAGACATCCCAATCCCCATCGTTGTTCCCTCTCCCCTTCCTTCCCTTATATTTCCAGCTAACGAGGCACAGGGATCATTTTGTGCAAGAAAGGCCTCCCTCTCTCCTTCTCTGTACCTCCTGAATTAGGAATGCTCATTTTGACTGGATGTTAAGGACAAGGAATACCAAAAAAAGAAAAGATATATATAAAATATTTTTCAAGCAAAACAACATCCATTCTGCCCGCACATCCCAGCTTTCCCCATGCCCCCTCTTCCCCATCTTCACGCCTTCACCTCGCTCCACCGCTGATATCTAGGGGAAATGTAAATACACGGAGGAGAGAGAACGAGCAAGAGAGGGAGAAAGAAAGACAGAAAGAGAAAGAAAGAAAGAGAAGAAGGCTGGGTAGAAAGTGTTTTAAAAGAGAGCGGGAGAGAGAAAGAGAGAAGGAGGCAGAAAGGTGCAAAGGTCTGAAAAAATTAGTTCAAAGTAGATTCACAGAAAGTCATTACCCTTACAAATTACCTGGGCAACGAGATTAAAATATATAAATAAATCCGTTTGGATCAACAACAGAGGGGGAGATTGGTAGATGCAGAGGGGTGGAAGGAGGGATGAGGGGAGGAGGGGAGGAGTGGGGCTGTGGCTTGAGAGAGGGAGAGGGATAAAAATCAATGGAAAAACAAGCCAGAGAGGCAATAGAAGCGATAGAAAAGGAAGCAGAAAATAAAAAAATTAAGCATTTAAAGAAATTCTGTTTTAGTGGGAGGAGGTGTGAAGGGGGTCGCCGGGGATCACAAAAGTGCCGAGGGAGCTCGCTTGAGGCGGACGGACCACAATGCCCTGCAGCTCGACGTCAGGCTTGAGTGACCACATCAGGTCCGGAGGCTAGCGCTGGTAAAAGCCTGGCGGGTTTAATCCTGGGGTTTACGTCCAGCGTTGCTCTCTCTCCCTCTCTCTATACCCCTCTCCTCCCTCTCTCTCCTTCTCTTTCCCCATGTCCGTTATACTACCGTGCTGTGTGGTCAATCTCTAAAGAGCTAGACCAAGGTATTACTAATAGTCTGGTTTAATGTTTCAAGTGGTAAACCGGAGCACTGGCTCGTGTGCTCCGCACTAAGGTAAACAGGTCAATACTATTGATCCCTCTCTCCCTCTCAACTCTCAACTCCCACTCTCCCTTCTGCCCGGGCCAGGAACATGTAATGCATTAAAAACTCCTGTTCTGCATTGCACCGAAATAAGGGGGAGGCACTTGGACACACCACGCACAAGCACACACACACACACACACACACACACACTCGCTGTATTCATACACCTTTTGGTATTCACACAAGCAGTATAGGCCACACTCTCTCCTTTTCAAAATAGTGTGTCCAGTACACTGGGAGGCAAACAAATACAGCAACACCACAACATTCTACACACTGTCTTTTGTAGATCATGTTTTGTAAAAATGTGTCTCTAGTTCGGTGAACGCCTATAGGCAGGAGCACGCAAACGGAAAGGGAATAAGTCCCTTGAATCCAGATCTCATTGTCCTGCTAATGTCAATAAAACTCAGCCCCACTGTGGAACTAGCACGGTCAGCAACATTATAGGCCTAATTAGCTATTCTTCTTTCTTCTACTATTTGATCTATTCCAACAAGCCTGCGGGTTCTCCTGTACTCACATTAATTAAAGCATTTGAGGGACTCCCTCCCGGTTAGAAACCTCCTCTGTTCAGGGTTCCTCACTAGGGGGACCTTGAAACTGCACATTTTCCAGCTTCCACTCAGTTCCCCCCAAAGCATTTTGGGACAGAAGAGAGAAGAGATGAGTGAATAGGGATAGAGAAAGGAAAGACGGTCAAATGGAAACATTAGGTAATAAGGCGAGAAGAGGAGTTAAAGGGCAACCTTGCATGTAACCCGGGTCATATTGTACAATACCCCTCCTTCCTCTCAGGTACTGCAAGCCCCCATTTCATGTGTGATGCCGAATCTTTGAGGGGCACTTCCTTGTTTACAGCCGTGTCTGGCGACATTTGCTACTGTGCTCACTGAAGCCTATACAATAGGACAACCGGCATCGATGTAAAGCAGGCCCGCTCTACAGGTTGTGTCACTTGCATTGCATAACCCTTGTTTCAATGTTAATGCACATGCGCCAGGGGAAATTATGCGTTGTCGAGAACAACGATACATTTTCTGATTAGACAAGAACTGACAATCATGAGTATAGGGAATGGATCTCCTACTATGGTGTGTAATGTGATAATTATGGCATTTATAGGAATCTTGAGGGAAATGTGTAATGCATGATTTTATGGTATGTGAACTTTAGAAAATGTAGTATGCTTGAAATGGCAGGATTTCAAACTCATTTCGGCGTTTCATCAAGTAGAATTTGCTGCACACTATTGAGGAAGAGAATCGTCTTTTCTCACTCGCGTGTGTTTGACAACAGCTGGTCATCAGAATGGTGCGATTGCGCATTCTATGATGCCTCCTCAGAATGAGTAGCATGTTGATATCTGTTGCTTACGGCAGACCTTTTTCCTAAACAGTACGTTTCAAAACAGTATGTCGTACGATTAGTACACAGTATGCAGAATTAGTAAGTAGCAGGCAAGCCAGATTTCGGACATGGCCCATGTTTTTATATACTTATTGCAAATATGCAGTGTCCCCCCTCTGTCTGTCTGTCTTTTCTTCCTCTCTCTCTCTCTCTCTCTCTCTCTCTCTCTCTCTCTCTCTCTCTCTCTCTCTCTCTCTCTCTCTCTCTCTCTCTCTCTCTCTCTCTCTCTCTCTCTCTCTCTCTCTCTCTCTCTCTCTCTCTCTCTCTCTCTCTCTCTCTCTCTCTCTCTCTCTCTCTCTCTCTCTCTCTCTCTCTCTCTCTCTCTCTCTCTCTCTCTCTCTCACATGCACGCACACATACGCATGGACACACACACACACACACACACACACACACACACACACACACACACACACACACACACACACACACACACACACACACACACACACACACACACACACACACACACACACACACACAAACTCTCTCTCTTCCAACGGTTCATTGCTCAAAGGCTCTCTGCTTGTTATACCGCAGCTTTGGCTCAAAGTGACTGGCTCAAAGTGGCGCAAAGCACTTTGTCATCCAACCATATGCTGTTTCTGCACACATGCACATGTGCACAGGGACACAAATTGCTAATTTCTCTCGCCAGTGATCAGCTCTCCCCTTGTACACTGAGGCATCTGAGCGTTCACAAAATCCACAGCAATCCCATATCCGTAAAAGCAAGGGCAGGGATCGTTACTAGACAAGGAGAGTGGGGAACAGCAAGGAGTGTATGTACACACATAGAAAAACACATCACAAAGACACAGACAGACACACTCCCACACACACATACCCACAAAAAGAACATACAAACAAGCACTTGTACAAACGTACACAATATAAACAAATGATATACAAGTCATACTATTACATGTAAATACATACATCACCAGTACACACGAGAGACACACACACACACACACACACACACACACACACACACACACACACACACACACACACACACACACACACACACACACACACACACACACACACACAACAAAACACATACACACAGTCTCCCCTCCCATCCACCCACACACAGACACTCTCTTCCGCACTATCCCTAAGCCTGGCTGAGTAGCCTTGGCTGTTTGAGTGTGACAGATCAGGCCTTCCTGCCAGATCTGGGCCTGCCAGCCATGCACGCCTCCCCATCCCCATCCCCAACCCCAGCCTTCCAGCCCCAGTCCTTCCAACCCCAGACACACCCTCAAAACCATAGCCCCAGCCTCCCACTACACCATCTTCCTTACCCCAGCCACAGCCTGGCAGCCTTAAACAAGCGCTGCACTTATCAGCCAGAAAAATAATTGGATGCTGCCGCTTGCAATATGCTGCCCCTTCCCTCCGTCCATCCGGGTCGCTTCAGCGGTGTCAGCTCCCATTAGGCCTAACGCTCCCAGGGCCGGGGAAGAACATGAGAGAGAGAAAGAGAGTGAGAGAAAGCAAGAATGGAGAGTGAATCTCTCTCTCCCTCTGTCTGTCTGCCTCTCCGGTCCACTGGATCTGTGCTAAGGTGAGAGAGCGAAAGAGGAGCTTGTATATCCCCTTGGGGGGACAGGGGAAGTAGAGGGAGATGGAAGGGTGTGGGTGCTTGCCGGAGCATCAGCACGTTGTCGCTGTCATGTCACGGAGGCGCCTGAGCGTCTCGTGTGGCCGAGCCGGCGAGAGAGAAAGAGAGAGGGGCGAGGAGTTGATGTTGTTGATGTTGCTGCTGTTGTAGTAGTGCTAGGAGAGGGAGGTGGAGGGATGGAGAGATGGAAGGGGGGATGCTGAGGAGCCATGACAGGGACAGTGGTTCAGCTGTCAGTCTGGGGAAGGGAGGGAGGAAAAAAGGAGAAAGGGTAGAGGGAGATTGGCCTGGGCTGACAGGTCAGGTGGGTGATGGGTAGCAGAGCGCGAGCTGGAGGTTTCGGTTTCTGGGCTGTTCTACAGAGAGGGGGACACCTGGGTATTACCTTCTGAGACGTCACAATCACTGGGGCATGATCCTCACTGCATAGAAGCCTGACATGCAGAAAACACATGCAGTCCAATGCTGTGTGGTGTACAGTAGCCTAATAACCCTTTTATCAAATCACTGGGGACCTAGCTACGGTATGTACAGTTGAAGTCGAAAGTTTACATACACCTTAGCCAAATACATTTAAACTCAGATTTTCACAATTCCTGACATTTATTCCTAGTAAAAATGCCCTGTCTTAGGTCAGTTGGGATCACCACTTTATTTTAAGAATGTGAAATGTCAGAATAATAGTAGAGAGAATGATTTATTTCAGCTTTTATTTCTTTCATCACATTCCCAGTGTGTCAGAAGTTTACATACACTCAATTAGTACTTGGTAGCATTGCCATTAAATTGTTTAACTTAGGTCAAGCATTTCGGGTAGCCTTCCACAAGCTTCAGTTGGGTGAATTTTGGCCTATTTGTTTGTAGGCCTCCTTGCTCGCACACACTTTTTCAGTTCTGCCCACAAATTTTCTATGAGATTGAGATCAGGGCTTTGTGATTGCCACTCCAATACCTTGACTTTGTTGTTCTTCAGCCATTTTGCCACAACTTTGGAAGTATGCTTGAGGTCATTGTCTATTTGGAAGACTCATTTGCGACCAAGCTTTAACTTCCTGACTGATGTCTTGAGATGTTGCTTCAATATATACACATAATTTTCCTCTCTTATGATGCCATCTATTTTGTGAAGTGCACCAGTCCCTCCTGCAGCAAAGCACCCCCACAACATGATGCTGCCACCCCCGTGCTTCACGGTTGAGATGGTGTTCTTCGGCTTGCAAGCCTCCCCCTTTTTCCTCCAAACATAACGATGGTCATTATGGCCAAACAGTTCTATTTTTTTTTCATCAGACCAGAGGACATTTCTCCAAAAAGTACGATCTTTGTCCACATGTGCAGTTGGAAGCCGTAGTCTTGCTTTTTTATGGCGGTTTTGGAGCAGTGGCTTCTTCCTTGCTGACCGGCTTTTCAGGTTATGTCGATATAGGACTCGTTTTACTGTGGATATAGATACTTTTTTACCTGTTTCCTCCAGCATCTTCACAAGGTCCTTTGCTGTTGTTCTGGGATTGATTTGCACTTTTCGCACCAAAGCACATTCATCTCTAGGAGACAGAACACGTCTCCTTCCTGAGCAGTATGGCGGCTGCGTGGTCCCATGATGTTTATACTTGCGTACTATTGTTGTACAGATGAATGTGGTACCTTCAGGCATTTGGAAATTGCTCCCAAGGATGAACCAGACTTGTGGAGGTCTACAATTTTTTTTCTGAGGTCTTGGCTGATTTCTTTTGATTTTCCCATGATGTCAAGCAAAGAGGCACTGAGTTTGAAGGTAGGCCTTGAAATACATCCACAGGTACACCTCCAATTGACTGAAATTATGTCAATTATCCTATCAGAAGCTTCTAAAGCTATGACATCATTTTCCAAGCGTTTAAAGGCACAGTCAACTTAGTGTATGTAAACTTCTGACCCACTGGAATTGTGGTACAGTGAATTACAAGAGAAATAATCTGTCTGTAAACAATTGTTGGGAAAATTACTTGTGTCATGCATAAAGTACAGTGGGCAAAAAAGTATTTAGTCAGCCACCAATTGTGCAAGTTCTCCCACTTAAAAAGATGAGCGAGGCCTGTAATTTTCATCATAGGTACACTTCAACTATGACAGACAAAATGAGAAAAAAAAATCCAGAAAATCACATTGTAGGATTTTTAATGAATTTATTTGCAAATTATGGTGGAAAATAAGTATTTGGTCACCTACAAACAAGCAAGATTTCTGGCTCTCACAGACCTGTAACTTCTTCTTTAAGAGGCTCCTCTGTCCTCCACTCGTTACCTGTATTAATGGCACCTGTTTGAACTTGTTATCAGTATAAAAGACACCTGTCCACAACCTCAAACAGTCACACTCCAAACTCGACTATGGCCAAGACCAAAGAGCTGTCAAAGGACACCAGAAACAAAATTGTAGACCTGCACCAGGCTGGGAAGACTGAATCTGCAATAGGTAAGCAGCTTGGTTTGAAGAAATCAACTGTGGGAGCAATTATTAGGAAATGGAAGACATACAAGACCACTGATAATCTACCTTGATCTGTGGCTCCACGCAAGATCTCACCCCGTGGGGTCAAAATGATCACAAGAACGGTGAGCAAAAATCCCAGAACCACACGGGGGGACCTAGTGAATGACCTGCAGAGAGCTGGGACCAAAGTAACACACTACGCCACCAGGGACTCAAATCCTGCAGTGCCAGACGTGTCCCCCTGCTTAAGCCAGTACATGTCCAAGAAGATTGGGAGAATGTCATATGGTCAGATGAAACCAAAATATAACTTTTTGGTAAAAACCCAACTCGTCATGTTTGGAGGACAAAGAATGCTGAGTTGCATCCAAAGAACACCATACCTACTGTGAAGCATGGGGGTGGAAACATCATGCTTTGGGGCTGTTTTTCTGCAAAGGGACCAGGACGACTGATCCGTGTAAAGGACAGAATGAATGGGGCCATGTATCGTGGGATTTTGAGTGAAAACCTCCTTCCATCAGCAAGGGCATTGAAGATGAAACGTGGCTGGGTCTTTCAGCATGACAATGATCCCAAACACACCGCCCGGGCAACGAAGGAGTAGCTTCGTAAGAAGCATTTCAAGGTCCTGGAGTGGCCTAGCCAGTCTCCAGATCTCAACCCCATAGAAAATCTTTGGAGGGAGTTGAAAGTCCGTGTTGCCCAGCAACAGCCCCAAAACATTACTGCTCTAGAGGAGATCTGCATGGAGGAATGGGCCAAAATACCAGCAACAGTGTGTGAAAACCTTGTGAAGACTTACAGAAAACGTTTGACCTCTGTCATTGCCAACAAAGGGTATATAACAAAGTATTGAGATAAACTTTTGTTATTGACCAAATACTTATTTTCCACCATAATTTGCAAATAAATTCATAAAAAATCCTACAGTGTGATTTTCTGTATTTTTTTTCTCGCATTTTGTCTGTCATAGTTGAAGTGTACCTATGATGAAATCTACAGGCCTCTCTCATCTTTTTAAGTGGGAGAACTTGCACAATTGGTGGCTGACTAAATACTTTTTTGCCCCACTGTAGATGTCGTAACCGACTTGCCAAAACCATAGTTTGTTAACAAGAATTTTGTGGAGTGGTTGAAAAACGAGTTTTAATGACTTCAACATAAGTATATGTAAACTTCCGACTTCAACTGTATGATATAATATGAACTGGTCCACATACTGTACCTAGCTCTATTTAACTATGTTACCCAGGGGTAATCGACTGTGGACCATCTATCTCCACAACAAGCCTTCATGTGTTTTTTTACTATTTACACATGGCAGTAAACAATATACCAGGTTACCTATAGACCCCATAACTGTCCAATATGTCACACCACCAACCCCCTGGCCAGTTGACTCCTGCATTGGGGAGGGCCAGCACTCAACCATAGATATGGGTCTAGTCATAACACATACACTCCAGTCACCAATGCCACACCACGGTCACGCTCCACTCTCTTTTGCCCTTGAGCCAAATGCTTTATCTATGTGAGCTCTACCTCCCTAATAAAAAGGCCGGACTTGCCCAACCAACAACCAACTGCCTCCTACAATGCTAAAAGTTGACATTGAGAGGCCCCCAAAACACAAGTCTCCCCGGTATTGGGGTATCCATCCGCCTGCCCGAACACAAATAAATAATGCAATGTGCCGCTAATGCAGTGGTGCCTGGCGCGGTGGTTGACGTTGCCTGAAGCAACCTTTGGGGTGGAAAATAATTACGACAAAATAAGTAAAAATGCTCCCAAAATAGTGTGATGGGTTAAAATGGGGTGATACATGGCAACTGCCCTCCACGTTACATTGCTCTCTCTCTCTCTTTTTTTTCTCTGTCCACCTGTTGCTCTCTCTCTCTATGGCCAGGCTACATGGTTGTTCCTCTGAGGGAGAGGGAGAGGGAGAGGGAGAGGGGGGCGGGGACGGGGACGGGGACGGGGACAGGGACAAGGACAAGGACAAGGACAAGGACAAGGACAAGGACAAGGAGAGGGAGAGGGAGAGGGAAAGGGAGGAAGCAGAGCATGTTAGTGACACTAGCTTTAGTGGCTCTAGCTTGCTATTTGTGGACACGGTCTCACAGACACACGGATGTTATGATGTTATTGTACATAATGAATACATGGACGTGGAGGAAACAAGGAGCAAAACAGTGTTCTGGTTTATTTTATTCATTTTGACCTTTATTTATTTCGTTTTTTTTCACAGAGACGTGGTTGGCTTTAAATGTGTTGTGTGACGCATCCAACTGGGCACAGACATCAATTCAACGTCTGTTCCACGTTGGTTAGATGTCATTTCATTGAAATTACGTGGAAACAACGTTGATTCAACTAGTGTGTGCCCAGTGGGATCTGTCTGTCTGCAGTGGATACCTGTAGTATTGTTCTGTTTCTCTACTCTGGTTCGTTTGTTTTATTTCATTGCATTATTATGTCATATGTTCATTATGTTTACTGTGTTGTTTAATTCATGAGAATTTTCACTCGCTGGGCCGGTTTCCCATACACAGATTAAGCCAAGTCTTGGACAAAAAAAAAACAGCTTTCAACGGAAAATTTCAATTGAGAATGTTTTTTTAGTCCAGAACTATTTATTAATCTGAGTCTGGGAATCTCGGCTATAAATGTTCTCCATTGGACATTATTTTGAGACATTTGCCCTCTGAATAAAATAGTAAAGGTACATATTAGGTATCAGGTTTCCAATTCTAACAATTGGGACATGACCATAAGATCAGAAACAGCTTACTGTACAGCAGACAGACCACGTGTTGATTAATCCAGTGGAGAGAGAGAGAGAGAGAAAGACATGCTCATCATGATTACAGGCTGGTCGATGGAGTCCTGTTTAGACAGAGCTCAGTGTGTTTACAGAGACACATGAAACTACAGCCCTATGACTAGCTCTAACATATACTCTGACTACAAACACTGAGCTGCCATCATCCATTATTTGTCTGAGGTTTTTAGAGCTCAAAAGTGGTCGTCTGTTCAGAGCCCCAATGGCATCTATTTTGTATGGAAAATGGAAAATAATCTAATTTTCAGATGTATCTTTTCCATTAACTTGGGGATGTAGCTGGATTTATTCAACAAATGGCAAATGATGTGGACTCATCTGGACAATAGACTACTTTTTGTTCACTTTGCAACTTTGTGTCCTTCATGGCTTTGTCTCAAGGGCAAAGTATAGCGACAAAATGGAGTACCATGATCCGTCCAAGACCCTCAGCATCCCGTTCCCACTCAGTGCCCCTCCCCTGGTGCATTGTGGGAACTGGGGAGCCATTGACACTGCGGAGGCTTCTTGTGATTGTGGCCTGCCTTTCTCTCCACCAGGGTCTCCACTCCTCTAGGGGGCATGTCAATCACACCGACTTCCCTTTGAAGCTCCACTGACTCTCCAGGGTGTCACAGTCTACTCTGTCCCCCCCTTACCTCCCCAAATCTCTCCACCCCAACCCTCCAGTGACCTCTCGTCTGAATCTGCTGGTCCACTGTCCCAGAAGTTATCCCTCCAGCTCCCCATTATCTTCAGTCTCTAGCTAAGCAAAAAAAAAATGAACCAAGAGGGAAAAAGGAGGGAGCTTAGATTCACTTTTGCAAACCAAATACGGTTTAAAATGGTAAGGCGTCATGAGAGAGTAAGCGCATAAGCTCAGGGACAGACACGCTAGATGGATTCCTGGGGCTTACTAAATTCAACTGGGAGTGACACTGACACCCATGACTCCTTTGTCTCCCCATTCCCCAACAGAGTCGCGATAAAAATTCCAGCATGCAGCATGTTAAATGATTAATAAAGGCTGATTAGGTTATATATTTTTTATGCAGAACAGCATCACTACTCTGGACGGTTCTGACTTAAGATATGTGGACAACTACAAATACCTAGGTGTCTGGTTAGACTGTAAACTCTCCTTCCAAAATTAAATCTAGGATTGGCTTCCTATTTCGCAACAAAGCATCCTTCACTCATGCTGCCAAACATACCCTCGTAAAACTGACCATCCTACCGATCCTCAACTTCGGCGATGTCATTTACAAAATAGCCTCCAACACTCTACTCAACAAATTGGATGCAGTCTATCACAGTGCCATCTGTTTTGTCACCAAAGCCACATATACTACCCACCACCGTGACCTGTACGCTCTCGTTGCTTGGCCCTCGCTTCATACTCGTTGCCAAACCCACTGGCTCCAGGTCATCTACAAGACCCTGCTAGGTAAAGCCCCGCCTTAACTCAGCTCGCTGGTCACCATAGCAGCACCCACCCGTATCACGCGCTCCAGCAGGTATATCTCACTGGTCACCCCCAAAGCCAATTCCTCCTTTGGCCACTTCTCCTTCCAGTTCTCTGCTGCCAATGACTGGAACGAACTACAAAAATCACTGAAACTGGAGACACTTACAGTGGGGAGAACAAGTATTTGATACACTGCCGATTTTGCAGGTTTTCCTACTTACAAAGCATGTAGAGGTCTGTAATTTTTATCATAGGTACACTTCAACTGTGAGAGACGGAATTTAAAACAAAAATCCAGAAAATCACATTGTATGATTTTTAAGTAATTAATTCGCATTTTATTGCATGACATAAGTATTTGATCACCTACCAACTAGTAAGAATTCCGGCTCTCACAGACCTGTTAGTTTTTCTTTAAGAAGCCCTCCTGTTCTCCACTCATTACCTGTATTAACTGCACCTGTTTGAACTCGTTACCTGTATAAAAGACACCTGTCCACCCACTCAATCAAACAGACTCCAACCTCTCCACAATGGCCAAGACCAGAGAGCTGTGTAAGGACATCAGGGATAAAATTGTAGACCTGCACAAGGCTGGGATGGGCTACAGGACAATAGGTAAGCAGCTTGGTGAGAAGGCAACAACTGTTGGCGCAATTATTAGAAAATGGAAGAAGTTCAAGATGACGGTCAATCACCTTCGGTCTAGGGCTCCATGCAAGATCTCACCTCGTGGGGCATCAATGATCATGAGGAAGGTGAGGGATCAGCCCAGAACTACACGGCAGGACCTGGTCAATGACCTGAAGAGAGCTGGGACCACAGTCTCAAAGAAAACCATTAGTAACACACTACGCCGTCATGGATTAAAATCCTGCAGCGCACGCAAGGTCCCCCTGCTCAAGCCAGCGCATGTCCAGGCCCGTCTGAAGTTTGCCAATGACCATCTGGATGATCCAGAGGAGGAATTGGAGAAGGTCATGTGGTCTGATGAGACAAAAATAGAGCTTTTTGGTCTAAACTCCACTCGCCGTGTTTGGAGGAAGAAGAAGGATTAGTACAACCCCAAGAACACCATCCTAACCGTGAAGCTTGGAGGTGGAAACATCATTCTTTGGGGATGCTTTTCTGCAAAGGGGACAGGACGACTGCACCGTATTGAGGGGAGGATGGATGGGGCCATGCATCGCGAGATCTTGGCCAACAACCTCCTTCCCTCAGTAAGAGCATTGAAGATAGGTCGTGGCTGGGTCTTCCAGCATGACAACGACCCGAAACACACAGCCAGGGCAACTAAGGAGTGGCTCCGTAAGAAGCATCTCAAGGTCCTGGAGTGGCCTAGCCAGTCTCCAGACCTGAACCCAATAGAAAATCTTTGGAGGGAGCTGAAAGTCCGTATTGCCCAGCGACAGCCCCGAAACCTGAAGGATCTGGAGAAGGTCTGTATGGAGGAGTGGGCCAAAATCCCTGCTGCAGTGTGTGCAAACCTGGTCAAGAACTACAGGAAACGTATGATCTCTGTAATTGCAAACAAAGGTTTCTGTACCAAATATTAAGTTCTGCTTTTCTGATGTATCAAATACTTATGTCATGCAATAAAATGCAAATGAATTACTTAAAAATCATACAATGTGATTTTCTGGATTTTTGTTTTAGATTCCGTCTCTCACAGTTGAAGTGTACCTGTGATAAAAATTACAGACCTCTACATGCTTTGTAAGTAGGAAAACCTGCAAAATCGGCAGTGTATCAAATACTTGTTCTCCCCACTGTATCTCCCTCACTAGCTTTAAGCACCAGCTGTCAGAGCAGCTCACAGATCACTGCACCTGTACATAGCCCATCTGTAAATAGCCCAAACAACTATCCCATCCCCTACTGTATTTATTTATTTATCTTGCTCCTTTGCACCCCAGTATTTCTACTTTGCACATTCATCTTCTGCACATCTACCATTCCAGTGTTTAATTGCTATATTGTATTTACTTCGCCACCATGGCCTATTTATTGCCTTACCTCCCTTATCCTACCTCATTTGCACATGCTGTATATAGACTTTTTCTACTGTATTATTGATTGTATGTTTGTTTACTCCATGTGTAACTCTGTGTTGTTGTATGTGTCGAACTGCTTTGCTTTATCATGGCCAGGTCGCAGTTGTAAATGAGAACATGTCAACTAGCCTACCTGGTTAAATAAAGGTGAAATAAAATTTAATAAAAAAATGCACTCACAAGTCTATGTGTGTTTCATAAAGAGTGTTTCCTAAGTGTCTTCCTCATGTTACTTGTACTAAATCTCGATCACGATCACTGCCGACTACTAATGTCTCCCTCCTATGATGTCATCAGCGTCCATAATTAATGTCGACACTGAAATTGGCCCCGAGGCCGTTAGAGAACACGACCACCATTCATCATGTGACCATCCCTGGCAGTGAGTCATGTGGAACACGCGAGGCGCCACACACTTGTACCTGGAGTCTACTGAAACCCCCGCCCATCTCTCTCCGTCATCCCCCACATAGGGCAAGTGCAATGGGGCTGAGGTGTCGCCCCTCATTGCTGGTGCGCCCCTCACTAGACCAGGTAGTGGCAGTGGGCTCACAGCCGCGGGCTGGCGGCCTCCATAATCATCTGGTACAGGGGAGATGATTCACTTTGAGAGAGAGAGAGAGAGAGAGAGAGAGAGAGAGAGAGAGAGACTACAATCTGAGAGAGTTCTGGTCTTTGATGCCTAACTACTGTCTACAGTACAAAGAGTGCGCATCAGAGGGCTGTACAGCACAGCTCACAGTGTGTTGCTATGCTGCAACCTGAAGGCTCAGCAATGATTCTCAGATGCTAATTGGGATGCCATTTGGGTTCTAAATCAGTGGGATATAAAAAGCAGACCAAAAAAGAGGTATAGTATGAGCAAAATATATGTCTGATTCATTATACAATATATATAACATTATACATACAAAGTAGTTTCCATAAACACACACACACACACACACACACATGCACGTGCACGCAGGGACATGCACACAAGCATACACACACACACACTCTTTCTCTCAAACACACAAAACACACTTCAACACATGCACACACTCACAGGAGGGTACTGTTTTACAAATGATGAGGGATACTCCTCTCTATTACTGCTATTCTCTGTCCCAGTTTTTGGGCTTCAGCTCAGATGTGTCTCTCTTCTCCTGGCTGCTCCTCTCTGGTCCACTAACCCAGTTACAGATCCAGCCAATATCTCCTTCTATGTCTTGGACTTTAGACAGGCACACCAACGCACGTGCGTCACTCACACTCTCACACACACACACACACACTCACACACACACACACACACACACACACACACACACACACACACACACACACACACACACACACACACACACACACACACACACACACACACACACACACACACACACACACACACACACACACACACACACACACACACACACACACACACACACAAACACAGTTTTTTAGATAGTAACTTCTGTTAACGCATGGTGGGTTTATGTATTTTCAATGTACTTCAATGCATTATTGATTATTCAATCTTTCTGCCTCTTTGTTTAACTAAACGCATGTTTGAACTGGTTGGAATACAGGACAAATGACGTGCCTGATCCTGGGATCAAATGAGTTGAACTGCCAAGTCCTCCCTGTTCTTCAACTATTGGGTCACTCATGAATATACACTAGCCAAATCACATTGAGGATTCACATGGCTTGACTTGGCATTTCATCTTTCAGCTGTCTGGGGGAAAACCATTCTTCCTTAAACATTGCAGCCCATTTGGTCCGTAGTTGGGGAGATGCATGATTGAGCACAGACATAGAGCACTGAATGGACATAGAGTGAGTGTGTGGGGATGACTGTATGAGAGAGAGAGAGAGCGAGAGAGAGAGAGCGAGAGAGAGAGAGAATTGTGTATCTGTGTGTGTTACAGTCTTTTTTATGAGGCACTCACTCCTGCACACAAACACACACGTTTGTTTCACTATCCTTGTGGGGACCAAACAATTGATTCCCATTCAAAATCCTATTTCCCTAACCCCTAACACGGAACCTAACCCTAACATTAACTCCAAGTCCCTAACTCTTACCCTAACCATAATTCTAACCCTAATCCTAATTGTAACCCTAACCCCTAAACCAAAATAGCCTTTTTCATTGTTGGGACCAACAAAATGTCCTCAATTGTCCGAACTTTCCTTGTTTTACTATCCTTGTGAGGTTAGTAAAACTAAACACACACACACACACACATACGCATACACACATCACAGTGTGTGGTTGCGGCTGATGAGGGACAGTTTTAAGGGTAATTGATTTTATCCTCTGCCTAATTTCACATCTCTCCCTCTCTCTTGAGCTTCATCAGCAGTCGGTCAATAGGCTAGCTGGCCAGGCTCGATCCGTTATTACCGCGGAAACACCTCAATCAGATCCCCATCAGTCAGTCACACTCATCACACACACACCGCCAGCCCACAACCTCTCTGGCCACAGTACAATCAGCACACACACCGCCAGCCCACACCCTCTCTGGCCACAGTACAATCAGAACACACACCGCCAGCCAACACCCTCTCTGGCCACAGTCCAATCACCACACACACATGCAGACACACTCACATACCTACACACACACACGTACACACATGCATACATACACTACCGTTCAAAAGTTTGGGGTCACTTGGAAATGTCCTTGTTTTTGAAAGAAAAGCACATTTTTTGTCCATTGAAATAACATAAAATATATCAGAAATACAGTGTCGACATTGTTAATGTTATACATTTCTATTGTAGCTGGAAACGGCAGATTTTTTATGGAATATCTACATAGGCGTAGAGAGGCCCATTATCAGCAACCATCACTCCTGTGTTCCAGTGGCACGTTGTGTTAGCTAATCCAAGTTTATCATTTAAAAGGCTAATTGATCATTAGAAAACCCTTTTGCAATTACGTTGGCACAGCTGAAAACTGTTGTTCTGATTAAAGAAGCAATAAAACTGTCCTTCTTCCAGAAACAAAGTCCTTTCTTCTGAAACTCGTCAGTCTATTCTTGTTCTAAGAAATTAAGGCTAATCCATGCGAGAAATTGCCAAGAAACTTGAAATCTCGTACAACACTGTGTACTATTCCCTTCACAGAACGGCGCAAACTGGCTCTAACCAGAATAGGAGGAGCAAGAGCTTAAGTACATTAGAGTGTCTAGTTTGAGAAACAGACGTCTCACAAGTCCTCAACTGGCAGCTTCATTAAATAGTACCCGCGAAACACCAGTCTCAACGTCAACAGTGAAGAGGTGACTTCCTCTGTCCAGTGTCTGTGTTGTTTTGCCCATCTTAATATTTTATTTTTAATTGGCCAGTCTGGGATATGGCTTTTCCTTGCAACTCTGCCTAGAAGGCCAGCATCCCAGAATCGCCGCTTCACTGTTGACGTTGAGACTGGTGTTTTGCGGTTAGTTTTGGACAAAATTTACAAAAAATTTGCTTTTCTTTCAAAAACAAGAATTTCTAAGTGACCCCAAACTTTTGAACGGTAGTGTAAATATTCTCATGCACATACACACAGAGATATGTACAGAGACACACGCACCTATGTGTGCATAAAGTATAGATACATATGTGCACACAAATACTGACATCCATTAGTATTGGAACCCCCTATCCAATCAATTGGAGTTGCTGATCATCTGTTCATTAGTTTGAATTACAGGAACTAGTGTACATGTATTATAACTGATAGAGCGTAGAGACCCCCGACATTCTCCTGATTTCTGTCACTTAAATTATCAATATCATTTTCACTGCTACATAAGCTAAATAAATAATCAACCAATCATCATTATCACCGTCTCAATTACCATCTCTCCTACTCCAATCAGGGTTTGAATGTGTCAGCTGGAGGCAACTGTGCAATTGGTTGCATGACTATGGCTTGATGATATAACGGTCAAATAAAAACGAGTAAAACATCGGGAAGCAGACTCAAATAACCTATGAAATAGCTAGGTTTAAATCCCCACATTGCCCCGCCTCCAGAGAGGATCCACCAGCTAGGTTTAAAAACAGGGTTGAGGAGTATGAGTCTGTGCTGGAACACTATGTAAATATGTGCTGCAGCCAGGGGGCATAGCCCCCACCTTCCCTGCTCTCTTACATGTACCAGACAGTCTGTGTGTTTGCTTTCCCTAACAGCCCCACCCATGTCCAGTTGGCAGCTCTACACAGCTAGCCTGGACCGGCTCTGTTTGGTCATCATTATAGCTCCACTGCTCTCCCTGCTTTCTCTAATGCATGTCACCTGCATGAGGGTGTCACCGCTGGCAAAGCAAGGGTTAACTCTATTTTGTCCAGGCGTGTGTGTGTGTGTGTGTGTGTGTGTGTGTGTGTGTGTGTGTGTGTGTGTGTGTGTGTGTGTGTGTGTGTGTGTGTGTGTGTGTGTGTGTGTGTGTGTGTGTGTGTGTGTGTGTGTGTGTGTGTGTGTGTGTTCTTGTCCGTGTCTGTGTGTATATATGTGTGTGTTTGTCCGTGCATCCCTGGCTGTGGCTATGTGTATGTAAAGGAGAAATTTGCCTGTCCTTGCCTAAGTGAATGGCTAGGATTAAGCTGACAGCCCACCTTAGTGATGGCGAAATAATTGGTTGTTCAGCTCTGTCCTTGTCAGAGCGCTGACAGTTCTGCAGATGTCCTGTGCGGTTCGCCAAAGGTTAGGCTCAGCTGGGGCCGTCGTTCATTAATCATTCTGCTCTGACAGTGCTCCGAGCAGCCCGCAGCTGCCACCCCGTCCCCCTCAATTTCTGTCACCGCCTTCCTCCCACCCCATCCAAGTCTCCCTCTCCCCCCGTGTGTGTGGGGGGGACATACACACAAACATACACACAAACATATACACAAACAAGCAGGACTATGCTTAGAATCCCATTTGCGTGAAAAAGATTAAATGTAACGATGTATAGCTATGGGAAACCGCATGCATTTATACACAGGTAGGACTGTTAGCCTAAATGGGCAGGACTGTTAGCCTACACAGTTTGAACTGTTAGCCTACATGAGCAGGACTGTTAGCCTACATGAGCAAGACTGTTAGCCTGCACAGGCAGGACTGTTAGCCTGCACAGACAGGACTGTTAGCCTACACAGTTATGGGCAGGACTGTTTTTTTTAGATCAGCTTTAATATTGCAAAAAGATTGTAGCTTCCATAAATGTAATTGTCTGCATCACTTCCAATCCCCATATATATTTTTTGCATATATATACACACATACATACACTTATAAATACATACAGTTGAAGTCTTAGGTTGGAGTCATTAAAACTTGTTTTTCAACCACTCCACACATTTATTTTTAACAAACTATAGTTTTGGAAAGTCGGATAGGACCTCTACTTTGTGCATGACACAAGTAATGTTTCCAACAATTATTTCACTTATAATTCAATGTATCACAATTGCAGTGGGTCAGAAGTTTACATAAACTAAGTTGACTGTGCCTTTAAACAGCTTGGAAAAATCCAGAAAATGATGTCATGGCTTTAGAAGCTTCTGATAGGCTAATTGACATCATTTGAGTCAATTGGAGGTGTACCTGTGGATGTATTTCAAGGGCTACCTTCCAAACTCAGTGCCTCTTTGCTTGACATCACGGGAAAATCTAAAGAAATCAGTCAAGACCTCAATTATTTATTTTTTTTTAGACATCCACAATTCTGGTTCATCTTTGGGAGCAATTTCCAAACGCCTGAAGGTACCAGGCTCATCTGTACAAACAATAGTACTCAAGTATAAACACCATGGGACCACGCAGCCGTCATACCACACAGGAAGGAGATGCGTTCTTTTTCCTAGAGATGAGCGTGCTTTGGTGCGAAAAGTGCAAATCAATCCCAGAACAACAGCAAAGGACCTTCTGAAGATGCTCCACAGTTAAACGAGTCCTATATCGACATAACCTGTAAGGCCGAATTTTGGCCCATTCCTCCTGATAGAGCTGGTGTAACTGAGTCAGGTTTGCAGGCCTACTTGCACACGCTTTTTTTTCTTCAGTTCTGCCCACAAATTTTCTATGGGATTGAGGTCAGGGCTTTGTGATGGCCACTCCAATACCTTGACTTTGCTGTCCTTAAACCATTTTAAGTTGTCCTAAACAACTTGCCAAAACTATAGTTTGTTAACAAGATATTTGTGGAGTGGTCAAAAAACAAGTTTTAATGACTCCAACCTAAGTGTATGTAAACTTCCAACTTCAACTGTATACACATGTAAATACATATGTAAACATCTACATACATATCTTTAAAAATATATATATGTTCCTTTATTACTCTCCAACCCTACCACCCCTCCCCCAATTGGAGCAAACTAGTGAACAACAACGCCTTTATTTCCAGCTTATACATACTATATACATTTTATGGACACAGTCTATTTTACAATTCTATTTTGTTTATTTTTACTCCTGTACTTCATCTACCCTCAACCTCTCCCATATATTTCTGATGTCAATTCTATTTACCATATCTTTCAGTGCTCTTTCACAGAAGTTTCTACTGTGCTCTTTCACAAAAGTTCTTAACCTATATATGTTTTACAGGCACAGTATGTTTTACATGAGTTATCTTGTTGTTATTAGTTGTTATTAGTCCCAACCTTCAGCTCCATTCTACCCCTCCCATCTGTCTCTGTTTGCCATACATTTTTCAACTGTGCTGTGATGCTTCAGAAAAGTCCTGAACCTTTCTATTCTCATTGTTTCTACCGATTGATACTTGATTTTTTATTTTTTTGCTAAAAGTATTATGATATTATTGATCGATTGACTATGACTTTTCAGATCACCCAGTAGTGCTATCTGCAGGGTTATATGCTATCCAGGTAAATATTTCAATTTGTCAGCCATTCCTGGACCTGTGACCAAAAACAAGCTACATATGGACAGTACCAAAACAAATGATCTAATGATTCTGCCTCTTCGCAGCAAAATCAGCAGAGCTGGGAAGGTTGTATCCCCCATATAAATAACATTCTATTGTTTGCAAGAATGTTGTATATCATTTAAATTGAACAGTTCTAAGTTTTGAATCTGGCGTCGTTGGAATCAGTACGTCAAAAAATCTCTTCCCAACTATTTTGCGATCTATATGGCACGGCTGTCAATTTTTTGGTCCTTATATGAAACTGGTATACTTTTTTATTTATCACAATTTTTCTTTAACGAATGATGGTCTTTAATGCAGGGCCGACAGACAAGTTCCTCACTTTTTCCCCCTTCCGCTTTCCTCTTCCATTTTTGCGATAATGGCAGGACTGTTAGCCTACATGGGCAGGACTGTTAGCCTGCATGGGCAGGACTGTTAGCCTACATGGGCAGGACTGTTAGTCTACATGGGCAGGACTGTTAGCCTACATGGGCAGGACTGTTAGCCTACATGGGCAGGACTGTTAGCCTACATGGGCAGGACTGTTAGTCTACATGGGCAGGACTGTTAGTCTACATGGGCAGGACTGTTAGTCTACATGGGCAGGACTGTTAGTCTACATGGGCAGGACTGTTAGTCTACATGGGCAGGACTGTTAGTCTACATGGGCAGGACTGTTAGTCTACATGGGCAGGACTGTTAGCCTACATGGGCAGGACTGTTAGTCTACATGGGCAGGACTGTTAGCCTACATGGGCAGGACTGTTAGCCTACAAGTGGACAAGCTGGACAAGTGGTAAAACAGGAAGGCAGACGAAATGCAAACATGCAATTTCAAGTGCACGTTATCAGCAAATGATCAAATTCACTTATTTATGAAGCTCATGTGTTATCTGCATTGAATAATGGGCCCATTGTTGTGCACACAATTTTAAATACTACATACAAAACAAAATGTCTTCCTCTACATTTCTCATAATCTCCCATTTCTAGGGGTGTGCCGACATGGCCATACTCGGATTCGTAATCTGATCCGTAAATTGACAGATGATAGTCAGACCGGATGATAGTCGGACCAGATGTTTGAATATGCCGAAGAAGATGTTGGTAAAACAAATCTCCTAGCACATTTATAGACCAAACAAGCTGCAGTGGGCAAACAAGTTTGCTATCAGTCAGAATGCTTGTCAGGCATTACATTTTTGTTTCCCTACTCTCACCCCATTTGTTAGATATTATCCACATTGATAGCTTGATAGCAAATGGTCTTGCCATTTGATGTATCGTAGTAGCAGGCTAACAAGAGGCAGCAGCAATCTGGATGATCAGACCAAAACAGAGAAGTGAATATCCAATCAGAGTAGCAGGATCAACGTACAGCCCGCCCTTGTCTTTACCGACAGGCAAACTAGCCAGTTGAGTTTAGACCACGTAGCACCTCACCTGACTGACATGAGAAATATGCGTGCCCCCACCCGAAAATGTCTTTTTTTCAGATAACGGAAATTTACAAAAAATACTCGGATCATAATCGTATCCAGGAAATTGCCCCTATTCGTTACAATACTTGTTTTGTCCGAGTATTTGGCAAACTTCTATCCATTATGTCACATTTAACACTTCATGAGTCCATTAATCCCAGTGCAGAACCTCTGTGTAAAAATTAACTAAATGATTTATGATGGCCAACGGCTAACTTGAGTAAAGATTCTACTGTATGGTGCAATTGCATTCTGGGAGGCTAAGCTAGCATCTCATGGTTTATGAAATATAGATATGGACCATATGTTGTCAATAAACAAGATGTGAACTTAGATGTTTAAACTCAGACCCATTTTTGATTGTATCTCATTTGTAAAATCTCAGTATAGGATCCTAGACACAGTCACAAATGACCTCTCAGATGACCCAACCCTGGTCATCACCATTTTGACCACGTCAGCATCATTTCACCACACCCCTCTCCACATCCTGCTTTCCATCCATCTAACCTATATTTTCTTCAACTTAGCTTTGTTCTCTCTTCTTACCCCTATACCCTCCACCTCTCCCTCCCCTGTAATCACCCTCCTCCATGCTTCCATCTCTCTCAGGGGTGGTGTACATCAGTGCATGCAAGGGAAGGGAGGGAACAAGGGATGGAGGGATGAAGGGAGAGGTGTAGATTGGGCACTAAGTGCTGTGAGGAGCTGAGATAAATCCTCCATTATGGCCTATCTGCTCCACCCTGGGCCTGATTAATGGCCGGTACTGGGCGGCGTGGTGTGAGCCACGTGGCAGATGCCCCTGAGAGGGTCTCTCTGTCTGCAGTGTGGCCCTCTGGCCCTCAATGGCCCCTGACCACCACCACAGCACGAGGTACTGACAGATGTCCTCCACGGTCAATGGACTCCCCAGGAGATAGACAAGCTGGATGTGTAGACCAAATAGATCCTTAATTAATGATTGAGAACCCTTGTAAAGCCTTATGTTGAATGCCAGGAGTGTTTCCTGGGTGTGTGAATTGACCAGGGAACACTCTTGGCCCTTGTTAAAAAAAAAAATTATAGTATTTTTATTGCACTTTCACAACGTTCTCCCACATTAAGAGATACAGTAACAAAGATAAAATAAAAATGACAAAATAAATGAACAAACAGACTGAAATTATACACAAAAGCTCAGTTTAAATAAAGGAATTAGGTCCAACACATGGAACGTACAGTGTAATCCTGAGACAAGTAAACAACCACCATTCTAAGAAAATCCTTGCAGCATAATTTAGGGGCAGCAGGTAGCCTAAAGGTTAGAGCGTTGGGGCAGTAACCAGAAGGTTGCTGGATCACATCCCTGAGCTGACAAGGTAAAAATATGTTGTACTGCCCCTGAACAATGCAGTTAACCCACTGTTCCCCGGTAGGCTGTCATTGTAAATAAGATTTGTTCTTAACTGACTTGCCTAGTTAAATAAAGGTTAAATAAAAGAAGGTCAGCATCCTGGAGTCGCCTCTTCATTGAGACAGGTGTTTTGCGGGTACTATTTAATGAAGCTGCCAGTTGAAGACTTGTGAGGCGTCTGTTTCTCAAACTAGACACTCTAATGTACTTGTCCTCTTGCTCAGTTGTGCACCGGGGCCTCCCACTCCTCCTTCTATTCTGGTTAGAGCCAGTTTGCGCTGTTCTGTGAAGGGAGTAGTACACAGCGTTGTACAAGATCTTCAGTTTCTTGGCAATTCCTCGCAATAGCCTTCAATTCTCAGAACAAGAATAGACTGACGAGTTTCAGAAGAACGTTTTTTGTTTCTGGCTATTTTGAGTCTGTAATTGAACCCACAAATGCTGATGCTCCAGGTACTCAACTAGTCTAAAGAAGGACAGTTTCAATTGCTTCTTTAATCAGAACTACATTTTTCATCTGTGCTAACATAATTGCAAAAGGGTTTTCTAATGATTAATTAGCCTTTCAAAATTATGAATGAAAACTTGGATTAGCTAACACAATGTGCCAATGGAACACAGGAGTGATGGTTGCTGATAATGGGTCTCTGTACGCCTATGTAGATATTCCATAAAAAATCTGCCGTTTCCAGCTATAATAGTCATTTACAACATTAACAATGTCTACACTGTATTTCTGATCAACTTTATGTAATTTTAACGTACAAAAAATATGCTTTTTTTTCAAAAACAAGGACATTTTTAAGTGACCCCAAACTTTTGAACGGTAGTGTATATCCTATCAACGGGACATTAAAAAACGTAATATCTTATGTTTCACCGAGTCGTGGCTGAACGACAACATTAATAACATACAGCTGGCAGGATATACACTGTATCGGCAGGATAGAACAGCAGCCTCTAGTAAGAAACGGGGCGGAGGCCTATGTATATTTGTAAACAACAGCTGGTGCACAAAATCTTGGGAATTCTCTACGTTTTGCTCACTAGAGGTAGAGTATCTCATGATAAGCTGTAGACCACACTATCTACCTCGAGAGTTTTCATCTGTATTTTTCATGGCTGTCGACATACCACCACAGAACGATGCTGGCACTAAAACCACACTCAATGAGCTGTATACGGCCATAAGCAAACAGGAAAACGCTCATCCAGAGGCGGCGCGCTACTAGTGGCCGAGGACTTTAATGCAGGGAAACTTAAATCAGTTTTACCTAATTCCTGTCAGCATGTTAAATGTGCAACCAGAGGGGAAAAAACTCTAGACAACCTTTACTCCAGACACAGAGACACGTTCAAAGCTCTCCCTCACCCTCCATTTGGCAAATCTGATCATAATTCTATACTCTTGATTCCTGCTTACAAGCACAAATTAAGCAGGAAGCACCATTGACTCGGTCTGTGAAAAAAGTGGTCAGATGAAGCAAATGTTAAACTACAGGACTGTTTTGCTTGCACAGACTGGAATATGTTCCGAGATTCTTCCTATGGCATTGAGAAGTACATCACATCAGTCACTGGCTTCATCAATAAGTGCATCGATGATGTCTTCCCCACAGTCCCCACAGTGACTGTGTGTACATATCCCAACCAGAAGCCATGGATTACAGGCAACATTTGCCCTGAGCTAAAGGGTAGAGGTGCTGCTTTCAAGGAGCGAGACTCTAACCTAAAAATCCAGCTATGCCCTCCGACAAACCATCAAACAGACAAAGTGTCAATACAGGACTAAGATCGAATCATACTACACCGGCTCCGACGCTCATCGGATGTGGTAGGGCTTGCAAACTATTACAGACTACAAAGGGAAGCACAGCCAAGAGCTGCCCAGTGACACGAGCCTACCAGACGAGCTAAATAACTTCTATGCTTGCTTCGAGGCAAGTAACACTGAAACATGCATGAGATCAACAACTTGGATTTGGCATGGGTCCTAAGATCCTCAAAAGGTTTTACAGCTGCACCATCGAGAGCATCCGTGCTTCTACACCTGCATTGCTTGCTGTTTGGGGTTTTAGGCTGGGTGTCTGTACAGCACTTCGAGATATTAGCTGATGTACGAAGGGCTATATAAAATAAACTTGATTTGATTTGATTTGATCCTGACAGGTTGATTTACTGCCTAGTATGGCAACTGCTCGGCCTCCGACCGCAAGGCACTACATGTACGACCCAGTACATCAACGGGGCAAAGCTTCCTGCCATCCAGCACCTCTATACCAGGCGAAGTCAGAGGAAGTCCCTAAAAATTGACTTCAACCACCCTGGTCATAGACTGTTCTCTCTGCTACCGCACGGCAAGCGATACCGGAGCATTACCCCCAAGCCATAAGACTCCTAAACAGCTAATCAAATGGCTACCCAGACTATTTGCCTTGCCCCCCCCCCCTCCCTTCTACACTGCTGCTACTCTCTGTTATTATCTATGCATAGTCACTTTAATAACTCTACCTACATGTACATATTACCTCAGTTACCTTGACACCGGTGCCCCCGCACATTGACTCTGTACCAGTAACCCCTGTATGATTTTGATTTGATGGCCCCGCTATTGTTATTTCCTGATTTACAAAGATAGTTGTCCAGTTTTGTTGACATGACGACCAGACAAAGACCAGAGATACGTTTTTCTGTCTTTTTTTCACACCTCTGTCTTTCATCTGTCCTTTACTTTTTGTGTGACATGGTCCTTCCTGATGTGAAGTGAATCCAAAGTTCAGTGCAAAAGAGCCAGTGGGCTATTTTAATTATTTGTTATTCTTATCTCTTACTTTTTTGGGGGGTATTTTCTTAAAACTGCATTGTTGGTTAAGGGCTTGTAAGTAAGCGTTTCACTGTAAGGTCTACACCTGTTGTATTCAGCGCATTTGACAAATGAAATGTGATAAGATTTTATTTGAATTTCCTCGCATGTGCAACAATGAATCAGCTAAGTTAGCTAGCTAGTTAACGTGAGCCTACTAGGCTAAATATAGGCTACATATTGAACAACAATCGTCTCAGGCCAGTAGCACAGCATGTATATTTATGGTTGGATCAGAATTGCCGTCATAATCATTGGCCTATACAGAGAATTAAGTCCAAATCCCCATCTCCATCCATGGCTTTGGAAAGGGACGATTTAGCAAGCTAGCTACTGCAGGACATCAACACAAGCTGACTAGAAACAGTCAAGTTTTTCTGAAAATTATGTTTTGCTTAGGAAGTGATTTGATTGGTCTGAAACCAAATCCAAACTTGGCTAATAGTTTTACTTAATTTTTATCAAGGAAGGCCAAATTCTTGCTGGCATCAATCAATCAAATGCTATGGTGGCAATATGTTATGCTCTTTTGATCCAGACACCATCAGATACATGGGCTACACATACTGAGAGGTGCTGTTTCCTTCGCTCTGATGATTTCTCTGGTGAGATTCAGCCATTCAGTCAAAATTATGAAAACACTGAGAGGTGAAAGATAAATTATTTTCTCATTTTTATTGGTAAAATATTTGACCAACACACGGCACATGACAAAAGATGGATACTTACAGAATATGCTAATGTAGGCTCTGTTTATCTTTTTGTCTCATTCCTAATGATCAATGTATGGCTAAAGGACCTTTACTTATAAGCCTATAGTATGGGATGATGTTCCATCTTATGCAACATACAGTATTACCCTGCAGATGAATAGACTAGCATGCTAACCACTATTTGACTGTTCTCTTTCACTTTTGCATTGTTGTCAATCGTTTCCCTATGAAATGTGTCAAAAGTGACTGATTACTTGTATTTTCATATAAAATAGTGTTTTGGGGCACAATCATTGACTCACATGTTGTGCTAGAAAAAGAAGGAGTGTGGCGCCACGTGTTTACTTTTTGCATGGGATTAGCAGAGAGGAGGCTGGTGAGAGGATCTATAGGAGTACGGGCTCATAATGGCTGGAATCAAATCAATTGAACGGTTTCGAACAAATCAAACATATGGAAGCCACATGTTTGACTTATCTCCATTTATTCCTTTCCAGCCATCACAATGAGCCCGTCCTCCTATAGCTCCTCCCACCAGCCTCCACTGTATTAGCATGCTAGGGGCTGTGGAAGACAGTGGAGGACCATATGCTCCCCAAGCTAATGAAATACTGTTATCACCATGGCAGCCTGCAGTGCAACCTCACTAGCATGTTTGCAACTTGCCTTTCAAAACGTAAGCCACAGATGCAGGCTAGCTGGCTAGCTAATAGTTCATTCTCATTTAGGCAAACTCCCATTTTAGGATGTCCAGCCTAACACTTACCATTCACTGCACCTTTGTATCTCTTCCACTGGTTCCCTTGGAGCAAACGGAGCTTAGGGAGGACTGGGGATAATTGTAACACAGGACATTTTTAATACTTGCAATATCTCCACGCAGAAACAAGCTAGAGTGATATAACTCACTCTGCACAGTTTTCCATTACAGGCCTATGTATTGACCTTCCACCTCTTGGAACTACATCTGTCTACCTTTAGAATAGCAATTGTGTCCCCAGAACCAACCTGGGCTATGTACTGACATCAGCAGTATGGGGAGGGGTGGAGGGTGTTGGTTGAAGGCAGGTGGGTGGGGAGCTCTGCTCTGTTGTGCAAGTCGGAGGAAATTCCCTCTCTTGTTCAGTCAAAACAGCACTTTTCCCAGGAGACCAGCTAGCTACAATATACAGACAAAACACGACATGGAAACGAATAGCTGGCAGGATAAATGAAGATTTAAAAAGAGGAGGTGAGATGTAAAGTGAAGTTTGGGGTGCATTAGAAACTGAATGCACATGAGGAAGTGAAGGGACTCAACCAAATCATGACATGAGGCGACGCTGGAAGTACTTACCATACATAGGCTACAATATAAATATTCTATATCACATGACTATGCCAATGGGTATTCATTCAGAAAATGGTCCAAATCAACGGTGGTCATACATGTATGATAATCTGCATTACCATGAGTGCTTAAGGGCTAAATATCTAGGATCTAATCTGAATCTGATCTAGTCTACAGTAAAGCCTACATCCATTGTAGTTCATCAGTCACTACAGAAAGCCAATATATATAAAAACACTCTCCAGGTGCAAGGACATCTAAAACTGGAGGAACTGGAAGACATATCACCCCTGCTGATAATAAGCATGCAAAAATGACAGATCCTTTGCCATTCACGGGAAACATAGCAGGGAGTTTCTTTGATTTCTCCCTCAGAGATTACCTATGTATCATAAGTGTATGTAGATCATTCGGATGCAGTCACACCCCCTTGTGACTCTTCTACCAGCGTATAGTGAGAACACTGGGAGAGGCTCGGCTCACATGACTGGCCCTAGTCACATGACGGGGTCCTCCGAGGATCTCATCAGCCTGTATGTAGATGTGTGTGCTGAGTGAGTGATTGCCCAAAGCTGGAAATTGGTGTAGAGGGCTTCACGGGGGAATTGGAGAGACGAGTTCTCAGGCGCACACACATATACACACACAGGCACATACACACACAGACAGGCAAACGAGCGAGCACACACAAACACACACACACACACACACACACACACACACACATATACACATATACACATACACACCATATCCATATATGCACAAACACACACACACCAACCTGGCATGATTAAGGTTCTATGCAGAGGGGTTTTTGAGTGCTTCTGTGCTGTGGCTGCTTGTTTTCCCTACTGAATATATGAGGCATTGTCACAGTATTCTCCAAGCAGGATGAAACCATCATTTCAAACGCAAGATCAGCTGTAATTATATTGTAATTTGAAATGTGAAATATACTGTAATAGTAAAACATTTGAATTTCCCTACTATAGAATTATAAATAATATTTTTCCAAAGCATACCCTCACTACTTCATTTAGTACTCCATCGTTGTCCAGCTAGTTGTCAGTAATGGAGATTTAAAACGGCTAATGTTGTTCGTTTACCTTAATCTTATCTTAATTAGCCACTGGTCTCTAATCGATCTTTGATCAATCAATGATTCTGATCAGGTGAGATCATGGGTGCTGTAGAGATATCAATGCTGTGATGGATGATTGATAGTACCACCGCAGCAATCGATTATGGCGGATGGAGCCGATAAGAATCCTACTCATTTACAGCCTATTGCTTCGATTGCATTACCCACAGCCTAGCCTCAACGTTTTCTATGTCCCATGTCTAATGAATGAATATCAACACTATAAAGATGGGTTTGATTCGTATATGTTTGTGTTTAGTTAGTGTCAAACTGTTGTTCATCTTTAGGAAGCCTAAATGTTTAAGTTAAAATCAGGTAAATATTTAAGACCTATTAGCTATACTATAGGGATGGATAGAGTAGGGATGGATAGACTTAACTAATATCTTTAGGGTAAAATCAGGTATGTGTATAGGATGTGTTTCATAAGGATGGAAACGTTAACACGTTTAGGGTAAAATTAGGGTAGAACCTTTAGTGCACCATGTAGGGAAGGAGAGGGTCATATTAGGTGAATATGTCACTACAGTCCCAGATTTGTGTACACCTCTCAGACCGACCTCGACACGTCCACAAAGACAGTCACATCCCATGGCCACTCGGTACCGCGGTCCGCCGGGTCCCCCTCTCAGCGGATTAGGGGTGAGGGGGGTGATTTGTTACCCTTTTGGGAGGCTGTCTTGGACGCTCATTTCCCCTGCTGCATATTCTGCCACCCCCTCCCGCCAACCCCCTTCCACCCCCACTCTCCTTCTGCATTTTGATGAATAGCCAGCCACATGAAGGCAAGCAGCAGATCTCGCCACCAAGGTTACAGTAACCTGGGCTAGCATCTGGGGCTACCTGCCTCCAATTAGCACTGGAGAGAGGGAGCGAGGGAGAGGGGGGAGGAGGGAGGAGAGGAGGGGGGTGAGCAAGGCAAAGGAATGGACCAAACATCCGCCTTTATGGGCACTAAATCTGCATGGCAATTTCTCTGCGCCGCTCACCGGTGCTTCGATTACTCCGCCCCTCACCCCCTCCAGCAGGTTTATGTCTAGCCGCCTATCTTTTGTCACTGATCACCCGGCCCCGCTCTGATTACTGGTTGAGAATGTTATGGATCGCTCTGAAGGACAGGGTGGACGCAAACCCCAAATGGATGTTTTTTTCAGTGTAATGCGGCTATAGCCTAGGTAGATGGGGAGGCTGTTGGAAATCGGAATACGGATTGGTTCGTTTTTTGTCGGTTACCGCGTTGGGCCAACATTTCGTACAGTCAAGTGATTATCAATATTCCTTAAGATGTATATGTAGAAATAGGGAGGAATTATGGAAGAAGTAGAGCAATTAGAAGAAATTAAGAGGGAAATTGTCAGTACTACAATTTACAATATACAGTACAGTATGTAAATACTGTATGTGGAACCCCAATGTATAAAAACAAAGAGAGACGCACCTTCCACATGTATAACCTCCCAGTAATTTATTGGGTAAAAAACAACCAACGTTTTGTTTTTATACCCAATAAATTACTGGGAGGTTATACATGTGGAGTGTGTAACTCTCTTTGTTTTTATAGCTTACAGTTTATTCTCTGTTACTCAGCACCTCTACACAAAATAATGTTCTCTGGGTGTGAGCCAGCTCATGCTTTTAATTGAACCACAATGTACGACATAGTACACTGTATACAACTATACTATATAATACTGTATATGGAATGGTTGAGGAACTAACCCACTATTTGACCGGTACTGTTGTTGCATGGCAGACAGAATCAGAACCAGACAGACCCTGGCACAGGACTGGTGCCCACATTTCTCATGCCCCACTGTGACCACGCTCTCCTTCTCCAACAGCAATGACGGGGGCCAAAACACTCCCTTCACCCCCCCACATCCCTCCCATCCACGCCACCTCAACCTACTTTCCAGACAGACCCCAGTCTGCGCTCTCTATTTTCTCACCGCCACCACCCTCTTCCATCCCTCTCGTCACAAGTGGCCAGTACACAATCACATCTAAAAAATATGATAAATATTGAGAAAGGGGAGAGTGGGGAAAAAGTTGAACTCTGACACTATCTCAGGCTCTTGCTTTTGTGGTCTTCTCGTTTGCTTTAGTTTAGCACACAAAGGCAAAACACAGCACTTTCTTTTCTGGAGACAGTGGCTTTGGGTTTTCATCCGAGTCCAAATCCACTAGAAACTGCTGCCTCTGCCAGCTTGTAGACACTGAAGTACAAGAGGGGCACTTCACTTTTCAGATCACAATTAAAAGGCTTTAGTCCCTCATATTGTGCCAAGAATGGTAACGATTGTGTTCAGACAAGTGAATGCGTTATACAGTGCCAAATATGGACTCGGTGGAGTGGTGATTTGAGTGACTCACCGGTCAAAGGGCGTCTGTTTTTCCAAACAGAGTATGGAACAAACCAACAAGGGGTTTCAACGTCGACCTTGACACATTTGTAGGCATAACACCTGTAGAAGCCACACACACAGCCACACACAACCAGCGGTATTAACTGACAACATATCCCAGAGGTCACACTCAGGGTTGGGTAGGTTACTTTGTAAATGCAATTCATTACAGTTACTAGTTACAGTTACTAAAACTGTAATCAGTAATGTAACTTTTGGATTACCCAAACTCAGTAATGTAATCTGATTACAAACTTAAGATTGCAACTTTTTTAAATGCTGAATTGAATGTCATTGAGATAACAGAAAGGTATTTTTTTGCAATCATCCTTTCTGAACTTAAAAGTAATCCAAAAATGAATCATGTCATTTTCTAAAGTATCTTAATCGAATTACAATATGTAATGTAACTGATTAAAGGTACACTTTTTGTATAATCAGATTACATGAAAGAGATTACATGTAATCAGTTCCTACCCAACCGTGGTCACACTATATACGGCTACTGTATTGTGAGCTCCCACTACATTGTAGATCCAAAGCTCTCAACCAGCAGGTCAAGGCCTTCAAGACCTACAGTATATTTGAGCTGAGGTGAAGGCCCACCTGCCCACCTATCCACCTACCCCTCCAACCCCCCACTCCTCCTCCTCCGTCTCATATTTATTTGTGCATGTTGGGTGGTGTGCTCCTGTCTATGTCTATGTCTATGCCTGTATGTGTGTGTGTTTATGTTTGCATCCATACTCTGCTATGCTCAGTCTCGGGGGCCTTTGGCTGCCCACCACTGGCGCTAATTGCTTCTGACATTGTTTGGCCTCTTGCCGCTCAGTTTGGGACAAACCCCTCATTCATGCGGTGTGGACAGCTCGTTAGGCCCGCTTCCCCGCTCCCTCCGACCTCCTTAATTAACTAGTAAGGAGCTGCTGGGAAATTTGCACACAAAGGCCCGGTGTCTGGCCTCCCCTCCTCCCCGTCTCTTCCCCCATCCCCCCCATCACCAGCCTCCCTCGCTTTCTCATCACCATCCCACACTCCGACACACACAGGTCCGGGGAATGGGGAAAGCATTACGAAAGAAAACAAAGATGGAAAGAAATGGCTCACTGTACACACATCGCCCTCCCTCCCTTGCTCCCTTCGACCCTCTCATCTTCGTCCCCCTCCACGCTCTCTCGTTTTTTTCCTGCAGTCCCTGAATTAGCGGTAGACCTCATTAGAGGGTCTTGTTTAGAAGAGATTCACTTTTATTTTGGATCTCTCTTTCTTTTTCTCTCTACCTCTATCTCCCTCTCTTTCACTTTTTTGTTCACTCCTCACCCTTCTTGCTCTTATCCACTTCCCCCTTTTCCCTCTCTTCCCTTCATTGGACTTGGGTTGGTGGAGGGCTCCCTAAAGGCAGTTAGCCGCCCCAGTGGAGACAAGGGCCCTCCAAAGGGGCCTGCTGAAGAATGTGCCAGGCGAAGAAGTGTAAACAGGTGGAGCCCCACCATTATGTGGGTCCCCTCTCCACATCTCCCACACACTACCTCACGCACACACATGCATGCATGCACGCACACACACACACACACACACACACACTCCCCCCTCTCCGCTGCATTCCTCCATCACCGCCCACCACCCCATTGCTCGTGGGCTTTTTTTCCTGTTTTGTTTTGTGTGTATTTTTTCCCGGGCCCCCTCGTCCCCCTCTATCCCCGTTCAAAACGGGACCCTTTGTGCTTTTGTTGGGCCACAAGCCTTCACGACGGCCTCCCTCGCCTCTCCAGGGTGCCTTTCACCGGCGCTCTTTGTGACATCGTGCACAGGGTGGGGTGTGGGGTGTGGGTGTAGGCGGGGGGGGGGGGGGGGGGGGGGGGGGGATGGGGGTTCCACAGGATCCATATCACAGCCTGGCCTCCCCACGTCACCGCACTCACTTTCTTCTACTCCTTCCTTCCCCCATCACTCCCTTCATTTTCCCAACGATTGTGCTCCTTCCTTTTCGTTCTCAGGCTTTCCTTAGTCATTACAGCATCGTTCAGGAGTGAATGGGTTTTGATCAATAGTCCATCAGTGCAATACTATACCTATAGGATTTGAGGAAACAGGTCGTATATTATGGACGATAGAAGGGAAAGAGCATTGATTTAAACGAATATTGTCACATAGTTGTGGACACAAGTAATAATGTGCGGCCCGTCGTTGTTTTGTCATTGTGTTATTACTGGTGCATTAATACTTTAAAGGAAGAATGAGGACTTAGTTCTGAACTAGTTCAAAGAATTTGTGTTTGTTCCTTGCTGCATGTACAGTATGTCTACTGTTGGTCTCAGGCCATGTGTTGACATTAAACTATGAGAATGTGCCTGCGTGTGGTTGTGCTTGTAGGTATGGGAGTGTGTATATGGGTCAATTTATGCCTGTCTAACTGTGTATGTGAGCGTGCGTAAGTTTGTGTTCGGGAAGGTGTCAGTGGCAGAGAGATGATGGAATCCTTCGCAGGAGAGAGAGGGGGACGAACGACAAGGAGAGAAAAGAAAGAGAGAAACTTCTGTTCGCCTGGGGAGTACTCTGCGACCCATCTGTTGAAATCGCTCCACATATTGTGACCTAGATAAAGAGGAATAACTTCTGTTTCGTAGGTAGCTAGGACTACCGCCACGTCTAGGCGTTTGACACTTATCCATTCGTTTTGTTGGTCTAGTTGTCTCGAAATAGCGGACTTCTGCATCATTTCTACCCTTCCATATGTATGATAATAAGATACTAATGAATGAAGGGTTAACACAAACAACCACCATTGCCAATGTGCCTCTCCTTAAGTATGAATTAAAAGACGAGCTCGGTATTCAACACCATCCAACACTCGCTATCCTGGTTGGCTTTGCTGTATCTCCCCCTCATTCAGGACATCACTTTTCTTTCTGTTTTTTTGTCTTTCTTGTACAAGGACTTCCATCTTTTTGTGAAGGCAGAAGGAGGAAGAAGGGGGTGGGTGATGTGGAGAGGAGGGGTGATGGGGTGAGAAGGGGGTTTGAGACAGCGATATCCCTCACGTTCATAAAGAGGCAGAATTGGTTCTGAGGGTGTCTTTCAGGGCAACCTGACCTTGAGAGGAGAACCAGGGAAGGCTCTACGATTGCATCCCAAATGATTCCATATTTTCTATAAAGTGCACGACAAGAGCCTTATGGGCCCTGGTTAAAGGTAGTACCCTTAAATAGGGTGCCATTTAGGACAAAGTCTACCTCCACGGATCAGGAGGGGTTAAGTGGGGCCTGCACAACACACACACACACCCACGCAGACAGACACACACGCACACACACACACACACACACACACACACACACACACACACACACACACACACACACACACACACACACACACACACACACACACACACACACACACACACACACACACACACACACACACACACACACACACACACACACACACACACACACACACACACACACACACACACACACACACACACACACAGGTGACAAGGGGCTCCTTTTGTGCACCACACTGACAATATTATGCTAGGCCAAATGAACATTTATTTGGCTTTTTTGCCAAGAAGTGCTCTTCTTGGCCATCTCCAGCCCACTTGAGCTCAGGTTTGGAGTGGCGAATGAGCCTCTCCTCACTTCCCTCACCCGCTCATTGTCTCCCCTGCCTGCCTGCCTCCCCAAATGAGGGCCCCTGGGTCTCCCTGCATCAATGGGGGGATGGCAGGGGGATGGTGTAACCTTTTAGAGATTTTTCTGTCCACCATTTTGTCCTGTCTGTTCCTAGCCAGCCTGCAAAGATACGCATATTGCACAGTCATCGGAGTCAAACCAGTGACATAAACACGTGTAAAAATATTGATTCATAGAATTAGAACTGTACACAATGATACAAATATGGCAGAGAGAAAAGGCCTGGTATGAAATAAACCCATCTTTCCGTCAAAGCCCCTTTCAGAGTTCCACATACTGTACATCCTTTAAGGCAATAAGAAAACTGATCCTAGATTAGCATTCTCTTTCAGATCATAATGAATACAATTACATGGACATGCAAGGAGGGCCTGATCCTAGATCAGCACTCCTACTCCGAGACGCTTTGTGAATACAGGCCCTGATCTTGGTAGCCCTTTAAGAAAATTATAACAATTAGGACCTGTGACCTGCACTCCACTCCTCCACTCCTCTCGAATCAGAGAGCGCTTTTCAGGGGCCAAACGGAGGTGTCACCTCCAAACGAAGTCGTCACCTCCGAGTGAGGAAGTACACAAGACGTGGGCCATAATAAAAGCACCCATCCCTGCTCCTCTTTGTCAAGCCGCCACGTAGCCCGCATAAAATTTGAAGTGCGAATGTGATTATCGCTGGGCATTCATTTTTAATGGGCTTTGCCTCTATGTGTTTTAGCATGCGGCAAAGGCCTGGCAATCGGCTGACTCGGTCCCTTTTCTGCTGAGCGGGCATATATTTATAGCACATATACATGCGCTGCTGTTTTCTCCTTCTCCATGCCAACCCTATTTTTCTTCATCCTCCTCCTCCTCCTTTCCCTCCCATCGTTCATCCCTCCTTCGTTCCAGAATGATGGGAGTAGGGCCAAGATGATGGAGGGCGAGTCAGTGCCCTCTGAGGTCTCTCTACCCAGTAGGGTCAGGTATGCTGGGGCGTCGGAACAGCCGAGCCACTGCTGCACTGACCTTTCTCAAGTCTGAGGAGAGCACTTGTGGAAGAGCAGAAGAGCAGAACCTTCATGAAATAAATCAAATTAGCTGGAGTAGTTAGCATATTGTTAATTTGTGCATAAAGTGCTTATAAATGGTGTTAACCACTAATCCAGACACTGGATTGTATTTTCTCTATTCTGTTCTATTATTTTCTATTCTATTCTACATTATGTATCATCAATCTGTTACATTGACTACACCTGTTTAAATCCATTAAGACTACAGGCTGCTCAAGCCTGACTTAACGGAGCCGGATAGAAGAAAGTAGACAGGTTCACAATACAGTAGGCCTACATGCTTGCTTCCGTTCTCATAAAAGACTTAATAATACACTGATGAAAAAAGAAAGCCAGAGATCACGTGAAACACAAAGAGATAAGAATTTAAAATTAAAATTGCTATATAGGCACACAGTCCAGTATACGGAAATCAATAACACATTATTAGCTGAGCAGGGCCAAAAGCAGAGATAGGTGAAGCTAAATACATATATATTCATAATAAAAATATTGAGATGTATAAATAAAGGGGGGAAAAGAAAGAAAAAGGGGGGAGTAAATTCCAACTGGATTTATTAGCTGCCAGTCTTCCTCCTGCCAATATGTGCCTTGACTCCGCTGCCCAAAACGGTAACTGTCCAATGCCAGATCAAATTAGAGAGACTGACAGGCAATAAGAAATTGGTAAAGGTAAACGCGTTTTCTCTCCCTTAGCCGAGAATCCAGAGTCCTTTACATATTAAAGGGGGGAGGCAGAAGCTAAGGGAAGTCCTGATAAAGTTTTTATTAAAGCCA
The DNA here is from genome assembly GCF_045679555.1 of Salvelinus alpinus. Taxonomy (NCBI): domain Eukaryota; kingdom Metazoa; phylum Chordata; class Actinopteri; order Salmoniformes; family Salmonidae; genus Salvelinus; species Salvelinus alpinus. The sequence goes on along the minus strand of NC_092089.1, from coordinate 50,061,573 downwards.
TGTGCATTTTCTCCCCTTTTCCGCCCCTAGATCCTGATAAGGCCTGACGACGACACAGGCATTCCAAGGACACATAAATGGCGTCACTGTCACTCTGTTTCCCTGCTGTGGCCACAACACTACCTCAGCTAGCAGCTAGCTAGCAGCCATGGACCAAGTTATGCTAGCTATAGGTCTTTACAACACCAGATGAGTTTGATCTGTTTTGCATAAACAGGGAATTACGTTTGACCTAGGCAAAAAAACACATGTTTATGTATGATACTGTAAATAAATCGGGTTTATGTGTGTACGTAAAATACTTTTGCCTACAGTATGTTAAGTCCCTGAATAATGGTGTGACAGCATAGTGTGTGATTCGGCTCTTTTCTTCAGTTCATTCTCACTTTTTCCCACCAATTCTGTTCCCTAATTTCTCCCTACTCTGCCCTCTTCTCCACCCGCCTCCCTCCTCTCTTCTTCCACAGCTCCTCTCTCTCCTACTTTACCGTCTGACTTTTAGCACTGGAGCCACACAGAGCGCATCGGTAGGCCTTTTCAGGGGCAAAACAAAAATCCACTCCACTTCCCAGATGCTGTTGGACTGAGCCTGCCTGCGAACGAACGCTGCCCAGTTTGTTTTCAAATGAATAGCTGGGGGGGAAAACTAAACAGCCTTTTAGCTGCAGACGCGAGGAGAGGAGGCCCCCCAGTTTCTGCACTCTCTTCTCTCTACTTCTCAGCGGGTCCATCTTTCTCTCGCTCTTTGAACTGTGCATGGGGCCCGATGCCTTCTTCCTCCTCTTCCTCTGTGGGTTTTGTCTCTTCGTTTCTCAGTCCCATTGAGAAATCCAACCCATTTGCTGTTGGCTCCTTTGTAGCCTTGAGAATAGCCTTCATCTGCTTGTTCTCTCCCCACTCCTCGTTCTCCCTTTTCTCTCCCTCCGGAGAAGGACAGGAAGCAAATGGAAACAAGGCCCAAACATCCGGCCCACCTGAGCTCATTACTGTTTCATTTTTCTCTCTCTCCCACGCGTTCCGTCGCTACCTTTTCCACAGACCCCCGTCGGTGAGCCTGCTGGCCAGGTCGCAGTTATAAATGAGAACTTGTTCTCAACTAGCCTACCTGGTTAAAAAAAAAAAAAAAAAACATGACACACTGAACACATTGGCACACTGAATAAAAGTGTTTTCATATTGAGACTCTATGTTTTCATATTGACAAAACCAGACCAGTACTGTAATATGATGGTAAAGTACACAAGCAGGCAGTGCAGTGGGTCGTTTGGTGAAGTAAAATATACATTACATGGACTACGGCAGTGTAAACTCCTCAGACAACTTCCTTTGGCATCTGTTTTCTTATAGACGATGTCCATTATCATTTGAATGTTTGTATGTGTGGATAGGTGGGAAATCGTTCCATTTGACAGTAGATGATTCCCAGACATGACTAGACAGTTGAGCACTAGATGTCAAATAAAATAAATTAATTAATTCTTGATTTGAAAATTGTATTTCATTTGACAATGTTCCATTTAATTGCAAGTATTGCAAAGCATTGCAAAGTACAGTCATAAGAATGGGAAAAAAAGTGATAGAGGTTGCCATTGAGAGAAAGGTAGAAGGGAAGTGAGAACATGTACAAACAGACCTCCACGTGCCTGAGATGGAAATGATCATGGGTGGTCCTTCATCAGTCTACAGCAGAGGGAAATAGATGAGACATGGGCCCAGTATGAGAATGACTGGAGGGGAAGACAGAGAGAGAGGGAGAGAGAGAGAGAGAGAGAGAGAGAGAGAGAGAGACAGAGAGATACAGCGAGAGAGAGAGACATGGAACTCTCTGCCAGGCTAAATCCCTGTTGTGTTGGCACAGCCATGCCAACCCGCCAACCCTGCCTGGGCCTCTCTGAGGACAGCGAGGAGAGCGTGTGTGCCTATGTTGTGCCAAGGTTTGCCTGGTGCAGACACATGACGGGTGTCTGGCTTCTGTCATGCTGCCCGCTGCCTGGGCAGGGCAGAGACAGAGGGAGGGAAAGACCTGGCACAGAGCATCAGCAACTGGTTAAGTTGGCACCGGGGGCCACATAGCATTCTTTCACATGCCATCCCAGTACATTCAGGGCTGGTGATGTTGGCACCAGCTCAAGCATGGCTTCTGTCATTGTTCCAGGCGGTCCCGGGTTCCCCAAACTGCAAATGAGTTTGGAATTTAGCTTGGCTCTGTTTTGGGGCAGCAGGCAGTCTGGACTGAGTTACCATGACTTCTAATAGAGGGTAGGACATAAGGGTCAAAGAGACTCTTTATCAAGGACATAATGTCCTACCCTCTATTAGAAGTCATGGTAACTCAGTCCAGACTGTATGTACATACAGTTGAGACTGCAACATACAGAGAGACTGAGGAGTATTTAGTGGACATACACACAGGAGCTTTTATGCTGTCAATCAACAACACCAATGATCCGACCAACACTTCTGTCTTCATTTCATTTAACAAAATAAAAGGACCTACATTTTCATGTTTATCACACTATCTATCCCATTCCACTGTTTCACAGTCACACAGTTAGTAGTACACAGGCCGACTCCACCCACCTGCTTGTGTCTCCTCTTGCCTCTCTCTCCAGCAATGTCCAGGAAGCCGTGCTGCTTTAAAAGGTATGCACACTGCCGTCTGGGGGTATAAAATAAATAAAAGCAGCCAGCCGACAGGCTGGGGGTGGGGGTCGCCTCCCTGCTCCGAGGGGAGAAGGGATGAAGGAAGGAGGGGGGTGTTAGTACAGAGATGGATCACCGGCGTTTGTATCTTCTCCGCGGCCTATGCTGCCTTGCAGTGTGCCAGCAGCAGCCCATTTACATTACGGAGATTTAAGCTGTCTGAGGCGATGGTGACAAGTCAAGGTGTTTCACTTTAATTACACCAGGCAAGGTCACCTCCTTCCTGGCTCGCCCTTGCAGCCGTACGCAAAGGAGGAGGACGTGGGGAAGAGGGAAGAGAAAGACGCGCCTGTATTTATATTCTCATTTAAAGGCGATAGCGGTGCCTTTAATACACAGTGTGTGGCGGTACACACACACACACACATACAGATGGAGGATCTTAATTTGATCACCCTGTGAGGTGGAGAACTTTCCTGCAATCCAAATGTTTAACTTGTAGTGTATTTGAGGTTTAAAAACGCTTCTGAAGTTGATCATTTCCACTTAAAAATGTCAGACTTGATTTTTCCTTACGAAAAATTTACCAACCTCGACAAAAATGTCCATTCATTATAATCCACATAACAATTCACATTTCCTGTTGCTGCAGGATTATTTTCCTGCTGCAGAAAACTGGCTCAAATTAAGATCTAACATCTGTACGCACTCGCGAACACACACACACACACACACACACACACACACACACACACACACACACACACACACACACACACACACACACACACACACACAGTAATGAAGGCATACAGCAAAATACAGTACAGACGAATGCAAAGAGGAACACACACAGAGCTGACATGCTAACGCACAAAAATATATCATAAACACACACACATAAACACACACACATACACACATCAACTCACAAAAATATTTAACACTCATACACACGTACCCACACGTACCCACACGTACACACACACACACGTACACACACACACACACACACACACACACACACACACACACACACACACACACACACACACACACACACACACACACACACACACACACACACACACACACACACACACACACACACACACACACACACATCCAAGCCAGTTTGCTCTAAATAATCCCAAGTGACAAAATAAATGGCACGGCATATGAAGGCTATTTCTATAATGGGCCATCCGCCACTGAGGTGACATACTGTATTACAAAGCCTTAATATGACACCTATTGCTGCACAGTGCTCTCCTCTGCTACTTGTCTCTTCCTGCATCCCAGAGGGCACCCTTTTCCCTTCATAGTGCACTACTTTTGACCAGGGCCCAGGTCAAAAGTAGTGTACTATAGAGGGAATAGGGTGCCATTTGGGGGACACCCTTTGTCCCGGCCCGGGGCCATAGTGGTGTACAGTGGATCTGACAGGCAGAGGAGTTCACTCAATAGTGCCTTAAAGGTGTGAGATAGCCCAGCCGACCAGCCATGAGAGGCCCACAGAGGGCTGCCAGAGATAGGGGCTACGAGGCTACACTACAGTCAGGCTAGGATGATCTGATGTTGTCTGGCAGACAACTCTCACTTTCTCAAGTATTGTACTCGTTCTAGTAGAACTCTCTCTCCCTCTCTCTCTCCGTCAGTCACAACAACATGACCCGCAGGTAAGTGTGAGCATGACATAGGGGGTTTCTCAATATGAATACTACCGTGCTCTACACTCCCGTGCTCTGAGTGCATTCTTCAAGGGCATTCTCTTGAGTACGTTATTTTGCATTTGAGAAGCCGTCCCGTGCTACTGCATTATCTTTGTCCTTTTAAGGTAAATTGCGTCATTACCATGTCGGCTGTTCATCTATGCTGGACTTTCCTGGATTACGACTCCCCTCTGTCACTGATCTTATCGATCTGATTTTGTTTAATATTGCGTCATTGTCAGTGAAACAAATGAGACTCTTAATCCGTTTGTGTTTTGTGTTATTTAGTTAAGCTAGCTAACTTTAGCAAGAGATGACTCGGGTTTACAGTTATATGCATTAGCTTGCAACACATTTAACATAACGTTAACATAGAACATAAGCGTAGATAATGACCCTACTTTTCTACTCGCAAAATGTAACTTGCTAGTGCATATTAATGTCAAATTATTAAATTAAATATATATTTTTTTCATTCTGAAATGTAACTTAAAACAACAAAAATAATTTGTTTTAGTTGGGGGAAAACAGGAGTATTGAGGAAATCCTCTTAATATGGAAGTCTAACCTCAGTTTGCTTGTATTGAACACAGCTCGTTGTGCAGAGGCAGTTCCACAAAGGTCTGATGGCAAGCTGTCAGTTAAAAGCAGCAGTACCTTTCTTATCAGCATCACAGCTTTACCCTTGAAAAGTGCGGCCAAATTAAAAGGAACGAGGGGGAGGGGGAGAGCAAGACAGAGAGGGAGAGACAGAGCGAGAGAGAGAGAGAAGTGCCTTCAGGGGAAGTTATTAAAAAAGGGAGCAAGCTGGCTGCATTGGCAGCAGTTCAAAGGGAGTGGATCCCCTCGCCTCCCTGGGCCCAAATGGCAGTTGCTGGCACGACTGCTAAACACACAATGCCTCGTGGCAAAACTGTGTCTTTCATTGACAGATGAGGGGAGCGAGGGAAGGAGGGAGGAGGGTAGAGCAAAACACTGCTATTCAATCCTTTTTTTGGCAAATGAAAGAATTGACCCAAAAGAGGTGTTAGCCCTTAACCAACAGAGAGAGAGAGAGAGAGAGAGAGAGAGAGAGAGAGAGAGAGAGAGAGAGAGAGAGAGAGAGAGAGAGAGAGAGAGAGAGAGAGAGAGAGAGAGAGAGAGAGAGAGAGAGTTCTCTCTGACAAGGCAGGTTGGTCATGGCCATTAGTGCTAGAAGCGTGAGAGTGTGAAGGTGTGAAGAATTGTGAAAGGGAACAGTCTGTATTGTTATAATTAATGGAGCACAGAAGTACTCAGAGGGCAATGTTTCAAGGCTTTAGGTTGAGTTATATTGTAGCCCTTTGATCCTCTGCTGTTTTAGTTGAATACCCAACCTGTTCACAGTCTGAGGGGAACCTACGACAAAACGTTACCATTGAATATTTTATTAGACTTATTTTTTTGTTGTATTTTAGTCAAAAAATACTTTTCAAATCCATTTACATATGTTAAATAGACTGCATGAAGTCCTCAATTCAATCAATAACAGTGGCTGAAATGCAAAAATGTATGGATTCATTTACTCAAATAAACAATGCTTACAGAATGAAATACATACAACTCAATGCTATCTTGTTCCTTGTGAGGAATATTATTCAATGTTTATCCTCAAAATGGTTAAAAGCTTTTATTGAGTTGATGTCACAGGTTAATATTGTCAATATCTGCATACATGTTTATGAAGATGTATTCCATTTACACTAGTCTAGAGTCTAGATCCAGAGTCTAGATCCAATCCAAGATGGCGTAGCATTCAGACGTCTTTGTCTTTGTCTTGTCTTGTCCCATGTATATATCTTTTTCTATCTTTTTCTTCACATTCTTTTTAATATTTTTCCTAAACCTCAACTTCAAAATACTCTCCTGCAACCCGCCTCACCCAGTGTGGTGTGGATCTGGGTTTTTTTCTAAAGTATTTCTATTTACCTCCGAACTGGAATACCTCAACTGAAGCTAGCTAGCTAACTAGCTACCAGCTGTCAGTCAGCTAACCACTGCTAGCGGTCATCAGCTAACCTTTAGCTCGGAAAGCTCTCGCCAGTTCGTACAACGCGTTTCAAACCAGAGCATACCGGACCTATTTTTCTCTCCATATCCACGATTCATTCTCTCCATATCTGATTCATCGCAGCTAGCAAACCGCAACCCGGGTGTACTAGTCCATGGATCCAGTGAGTGGTTGGGCTGACTGGGGACATGGCGATTCAGTCAGTTAGCAGGCCGGGGCTAGCAAGCTAGCAGTTAGCAGGCAGAGGCTAGCAAGCTAGCATAAGGGCCTTAGAGGGACGTCGCGATGGGGGAAAGTCTGTTTTTGCCTCCTCGTGCGGTGACGTCGATAGACCAGTCGTGGGATTAATAGGGTTCCAAGTACCAGAGGGGTCCAAGTACAATTGGCAAAATGGGTATAGTGGTCCAAGAAACTGGCCGATGGATCAGCTAACAGTCCAATATGCTATAGATAGCTAGGAGGCCGAATTCGATAGACCAGTCTAGTCCTGGCTAATGTTTCCATCCCGGAGCAAGCACCAACTAGCCTGGAGCTAGCCCATGCTAGACCCATCTCCCGGCTAGGGCTCCTGGGCTACTCCTGAAGCCCACTCCTCGGCTACAATATCCGGACCCCTTCTACTGCCGGTACGGGGCACGGAACCCCGCCGATCCTTCATGACTGGAATACCAACATAATCTGCCCGAGGATCCCAACAGGCCCCTCAGGCGCGAAGTCCCCTGAAGGCCCATTCTGCTAACCACGGCCTGCTAGCTATCTATAGCATATTGGACTGTTAGCTGATCCATCGGCCAGTTTCTTGGACCACTAGACCCATTTTGCCAATTGGACTTGGACCCCTCTGCTACTTGGAACCCTACTAATCCCACGACTGGTCTATCGACGTCACCGCACGAGGAGGCAAAAACAGACTTTCCCCCATCGCGACGTCCCTCTCAGGCCCTTATGCTAGCTTGCTAGCCTCTGCCTACTAACTGCTAGCTTGCTAGCCCCGGCCTGCTAACTGACTGAATCGCCATGTCCCCAGCCAGCCCAACCACTCACTGGATCCATACGATCACTTGGGTACGCATGCCTCTCCCTAATATCAATATGCCTTGTCCATTACTGTCCTGGTTAGTGATTACTGTCTTATTTCACTGTAGAGCCTCTAGCCCTGCTCATTATGCCTTAACCAACCATGTTGTTCCACCTCCCACATATGCGATCACCTGGTTTAAACGTCTCTAGAGACTATATCTCTCTCATCATTACTCAATGCCTAGGTTTACCTACAATGTACTCTCTTCCTACCATACCTTCGTCTGTACATTATGCCTTGAATCTATGCTATCGTGCCCAGAAACCTGCTCCCTTTACTCTCTGTTCCGAACGTGCTAGACGGCCAGTTCTTATAGCTTTTAGCCGTACCCTTATCCTACTTCTCCTCTGTTCCTCTGGTGATATAGAGGTTAATCCAGGACCTGCAGTGCCTAGCTCCACTCCTACTCCCCGGGAGCTCTCATTTGTTAACTTCTGTAACCGTAAAAGCCTTGGTTTCATGCATGTTAACATTAGAAGCCTACTCCCTAAGTTTGCTTTATTCACTGCTTTAGCACATTCTGCCAACCTGGATGTCTTAGCCGTGTCTGAATCCTAGCTTAGGAAAACCACAAAAAAAACTGACATTTCCATCCCTAACTATAACATTATCCGCCAAGATAGAACTGCCAAAGGGGGCGGTGTTGCAATCTACTGCAGAGATAGCCTGCAGAGTTCTGTCTTACTATCCAGGTCTGTAACAAAACAATTCAAGCTTTCCGTTGCCGCTTGCTATAGACCACCCTCTGCCCCCAGCTGTGCCCTGGACACCATATGTGAGTTGATTGCCCCCATCTATCTTCTGAGCTCGTGCTGCTAGGTAACCTAAACTGGGACATGCTTAACACCCCGGCCATCCTACAATCTAAGCTTGATGCCCTCAAACTCACACAAATTATCAATGAACCTACCAGGTACAACCCCAAATCTGTAAACACGGGCACACTCATAGATATCATCCTAACTAACTTGCCCTCCAAATAACACCTCTGCTGTTATCAACCAAGATCTCAGCGATCACTGCCTCATTGCCTGCATCCGTAATGGGTCTGCGGTCAAACGACCACCCCAAAAAACGATCACCTTAAAACACTTCAGCGAACAGGCCTTTCTAATCGACCAGGCCGGGGTATCTGGAATGACATTGACCTCATCCCGTCAGTAGAGGATGCCTGGTTATTCTTTAAAAGTGCCTTCCTCACCATCTTAAATAAGCATGCTCCATTCAAAATATTTAGAACCAGGAATAGATATAACCCTTGGTTCACTCCAGACCTGACTGCCCTTGACCAGGACAAAAACATCCTGTGGCATTCTGCATTAGCATCGAATAGACCCCGTGATATGCAACTTTTCAGGGAAGTTAGGACCCAATATACACAGGCAGTTAGGAAAGCTAAGGCTAGCTTTTTCAAACAGAAATTTGCATCCTGTAGCACAAACTCAAAAAAGTTCTGGGACACTGTAAAGTCCATGGACAACAAGAGCACCTTCTCCCAGCTGCCCACTGCACTGAGGCTAGGAAACACTGTCAGTACCGATAAATCCACAATATTTGAGAATTTCAATAAGCATTTTTCTACGGCTGGCCATGCTTTCCACCTGGCTACCCCTACCCCGGTCAACAGCCCTGCGTTCCCCACAGCAACTCACCCAAACCTCCCCCACTTCTCCTTCACCCAAATCCAGATAGCTGATGTTCTGAAAGAGCTGCAAAATCTGGACCCCTACAAATCAGCCGGGCTAGACAATCTGGTCCCTCTCTTTCCCTCTATTACCAGCCTGTTCAACCACTCTTAAGTATCGTCTGAGATTCCCATATATTGGACAGCTGCCGCGGTCATCCCACTCTTCACTCTAGACCCAAACTGCTACAGACCTATATCTAGTCTACCCTGCCTTTCTAAGGTCTTTGAAAGCCAAGTTAACAAACAGATTACCGACCATTTCGAATCTCACCGTACCTTCTCCGCTATGCAATCTGGTTTCAGAGCTGGTCATGGGTCCACCTCAGCCACGCTCAAGGTCCTAAACGATATCATAACCACCATCGATAAGAGACATTACTGTGCAGCCGTATTCATCAACCTGGCTAAGGCTTTCGACTCTGTCAATCACAACATTCTTACTGGCAGACTCAACAGCCTTGGTTTCTCAAATGATTGCCTCGCTTGGTTCACCAACTACTTCTCCGATAAAGTTCAGTATGTCAAATCGGAGGGCCTGTTGTCCGGACCTCTGGCAGTCTCTATGGGGGTACGACAGGGTTAAATTCTCGGGCCGACTCTTTTCTCTGTATATATCAATGATGTCGCTCTCGCTGCTGGTGATTCTTTGATCCACCTCTACGCAGACGACACCATTCTGTATACCTCTGGTGTCACGCCCTGACCATAGTTTGCTTTGTATGTTTCTATGTTTTGTTTGGTCAGGGTGTGATGTGGGTGGGCATTCTATGTTTTATGTCTAGGTTGTCTATTTCTGTGTTTGGCCTAGTATGGTTCCCAATCAGAGGCAGGTGTCAGTCGTTGTCTCTGATTGGGAGCCATATTTAGGTAACCTGTTTTCCTTTGTGTTTTGTGGGTGGTTATTTTCTGTGTCTGTGTTTCACCATACGGAACTGTCTCGGTCGTTTGTCAGTTTATTGTTTTTGTTCATTGTTCAAGTATTCTTATTAAAATGGATACTTACCACGCTGCGCATTGGTCCTCCTCTTCTCATTCCAACGACGAGCGTTACATCTGGCCCGTCATTGAACACTGTGTTAACTAACCTCCAGATGAGCTTCAATGCCATACAACTCTCCTTCCATGGTCTCCAACTGCTCTTAAATGCAAGTAAAACTAAATGTATGATCTGCAAACCGATCGCTGCCCACACCTGCCCGCCCCTCCAGCATCCCTAATCTGGACGGTTCTGACTTAGAATATGCGGACAACTACAAATACCTAGGTGTCTGGTTAGACTGTAAACTCTCCTTCCAGACTCACATTAAACATCTCCAATCCAAAATTAAATCTAGAATCGGCTTCCTATTTCGCAACAAAGCATCCTTCACTCATGCTGCCAAACATACCCTCGTAAAACTGACCATCCTACCGATCCTCGACTTCGGTGATGTCATTTACAAAATAGCCTTCAACACTCTACTCAACCAATTGGATGCAGTCTATCACAGTGCCATCTGTTTTGTCACCAAAGTCCCATATACTACCCACCACTAGTATATGCAAATTAATTACTTAAAAATCATACAATGTGATTTTCTGGATTTTTGTTTTAGATTCCGTCTCTCACAGTTGAAGTGTACCTATGATAAAAATTACAGACCTCTACATGCTTTGTAAGTAGGAAAACCTGCAAAATCGGCAGTGTATCAAATACTTGTTCTCCCCACTGTATCTCACTGGTCACCCCCAAAACCAATTCTTCCTTTGGCCGCCTCTCCTTCCAGTTTTTACTGCCAATGACTGGAACGAACTGCAAAAATCTCTGAAGCTGGAGACTCTTACCTCCCCCACTAGCTTTAAGCAACAGCTGTCAGAGCAGGTCACAGATCACTGCACCTGTACATAGCTCATCTGTAAATAGCCCATCCAATCTACCTCATCCCCATACTGTATTTATTTATTTTTCTACTGTATTATTGATTGTATGTTTGTTTATTCCATGTGTAACTCTGTGTTGTTGTATGTGTTCAACTGCTTTGCTTTATCTTGGCCAGGTCTCAGTCGCAAATGAGAACTTGTTCTCAACTAGCCTACCTGGTTAAATAAAGGTGAAATAAAAAAATAATAAAATAAATGTTTGTTTGTTGGTGATGTGGACGGCAAGGAACTTGAAGCTCTCAACCTGCTCCACTACAGCCCTATCGATGAGAATGGGGGCGTGCTCGGTCCTCCTTTTCCTGTAGTCCACAATCATCTCCTTTGTCTTGATCACGTTGATGGAGAAGTTGTTGTCCTTGCACCACATGGTCAGGTCTTTGACCTCCTCCCTAGAACCAGTCTGTCCTTCAGTCTCCAGTCCACAACCGTCTTGGAGAAATACTTTGGTCACGTGACTGGAAAGATTGGTTTTGTTGGATCTTTTATTTTTTTAACTAGTATGGTGTCCATATTAGGACAGTCACACTTAACATGAGGTCAACAAGACTTGGCATGTTAGTGCTACTCCCCAAATTACCACGTCTACAGTATATCTCCTGACACAGACTCTAGAACACAAGACGTTCCAAATACCAAGCACCAATTCTGTACCATCACATACAACTGACATGTCACATTACACTTTGCTGTATCACCGCAATGTTCCAGTCAGTTCAGATAACATTGTATAGGAACTGTGAAGGGGCAGAGTAAGAATGTATCTCAGAGGATATTGAAGGGTTTGTCTGTGTCCGATGTCCAGACTCAGTACAATGCGCCTGCCTGCCTGCCTGAGACTCCTCTCTATGTCCGTGGGAGACAGGCACAGTTCTCAAGCACTGACCAAGTCAGTCACGCTGCCATTGAGCCGCAAACAATGACCCAAATCTAATAACAGATGACATGTAGGGGTGTGTGGTAAACTGCATCAGGAGATCTCCCCAACCCCATCTGTTTGCACGTGCAAAGACATATTCAGAGGATAAGCGCATACACACTCGACACACGCACACATACACACACATGCACGGAGCACACACATGGAACACACAAACACACAAAAGTACAAGCATGTATTTTATCTTCGAAATGTGCAGTTAGGAATACAACAGAGATAGAAATGCTAGTTGTTGCTTCGAAATGGCATTACACCTGTTCAAATCTCAACTATATTGTTTTTATCTGTGTCTGAATCTGTAGGCCTAGGTCAAGTATCTGAAACAAGGTGTTTCCAGTCGTCAACTTACAAACAAAGTGTAAAAGAAGGCTTGAGTGTAGAGAAAGATGTGTGTGATATGCAACATACAGTCGCTGCCACAGTAGTGATGGATTTTATTTTAAGTGAATAAACTGAGATTCAGATGCTCTTCACATGGCACACAGCTGCTAAAGGGATCCGGCAAAGGTAACAGCTTTTCTGGTTTTAAAATGTATTTCCTTCAATGTAGCACTTCGCTAATAACATAATGGCAGGTGGAATGTCACTGAGTGGTGTAATGCAGCTAAGTCCTCGCGGGCGTTTTAATGCTTTCCTAATTGGAGCCCACTTTGGAACACGTTGGCACGCGAGAGGCAGGGGAAGGAAAAAATAAATGATTTGTAAAACGTCGAAGGCAGAACTAATAATTAGCCTTCGTGGCTAATGTATGGCTCTTTGCAAAATGGAAAAACATGTGGGTCGTTAATTGGCTCTGCCTGAAAAATACATTTAAAACTCATAATTTCATTTTACCAGCCTTTTTGTGGAGCATTGTGTTTAGACAGAGGAAAAAAAGGGAACACGAAAGCGGTTTTTATATCCATTTTTTAGGTTAATGGTCAAGTTTTCAGGCTTTTAAATATCGGCTAAACCTTGCTGAAAGGATTTGGGTTCATTAATTGTGCATGATTTTTCAATTTTTTTTGGTATGTGGGAGGTTTTTGCACAGGAACTCGAAAGCTTTCAAACGAGGTCTCATGACATGAGGGAAAGCACGATTTTATACATTTTCAATTCTACCACAACACCACCCTGGTAAACTCTTCACGTGCTTTGAAAATTAAGTTTGGTGTAATCAAATCCTTCAAATTCTGAGAAAAAGTTACCCTACAAAACCTTTGTATCTACGTTCACTGCAATTTAAAACCATAAAAAATGACCCCTCATTTGCTCATCTCACCAATTTCTAAAGAACCAGGAAGTGAAGTCCAATGCAAAAATCCATTGATTTGTGATGCTATCTTCAGGTCCATACATTATCAAAACCCTCCTCCGCCACTATGTCCCCTGGCCCTAAAGCTCATATATAGCCATTGCCATGCCTTAATAATGACTCTGAGGCTGTCCTAATATGGACACCGTAAATGACTGGTGGTTGGTGGGCGCACTGCTAGGTTGCGGCCTACAGGCAGTGACCAGAGCAGAAAGGTCCAATAGTAGTAAGATTGAGTGGGGCTTTCATACAGACAGTGTCCTACCTCCCGGGTTATATTGTATCACCGTCATTGGCTAAAAACATGTCTTCTATCTTCTAAAACCACACCCTCAGGGTTGAGCAGGCCTCTTACAGTATATATCAACATACATTGGCCAAAGTCAAATCGCTCTTTCTTTGAAAGCACTCAGCTGTTGTGTGGGCGATATGGCAAGTGGTACAAATGAGTCCTTAGCCCCGTTACTCATAGATTTACTGTTGCCCCTGAAAGAGCCTCAAATCCTTTTTAGCGTTCTCGTGTGCTCTTTTCTCAACAACAAAAAAACGAAGTTTCTCAAAACATCCCCATGAAATGAAAAAAGGTAGCCTGAGGTGAAAGAGCAGGGAAATCATTTAAAGTACTATGATGAGGTGCCTTGAGAAAATAAGTTGTCCTATAATTGTAAATGCTGGTTTTGGCCATTTAACCTGGGCTTCGAATCATTTATACCCATACAAGCACACACACCAGAGCGAGCACACACACACACGCGCGCACACATCCAAACATCCGCGCACAAGCAAACACACACACAGGCCTAGAGATACATTCAAAATAAAGTGCTCTTCATATTCATTATTATGAAACTTCCCATACACGACCATTACATTCATGTACGGTGCCCATTCATCATAGGTCAAAGCAACCTCTCATGAAACATACAGTACAGAGAGATTTACACCCCACTCTAAGCGTCAACAGAATTGAGATGCATGGGCAAATTGCACACGTAAGTTAATGATGGGATGTATCTGGCCCTGCAGCAGTTAGCACAGCTTACCTACACCATGTATTCCAGACACATCATGGGAGATGAGGTGTGCATGTGAGTACGCATTTCTCCCAGAAACTCATTTTCAAAGGAACTCACTCTCACTTTAACAACCAGGTAAGCACCTTCTCTCTCTTTTTTGAACAGCAATCCTCTAAAATGACCTATTTCATATATAGCCGCATCTCACTTCCCGTGCCAAACATCCGCTTCCCTTTCCTCTCAAACTCCTTTTTGATTGACCAGCCTCATCTTATGTGCCATGGCAAAACTTTGGACTATCTACTGTAAGGCCTAACTGTAGTTGAAGTGCTGGGGCACTGTCAAATTATGTACGGTGTCCACATTAGGACAAAGTCACACATCCACGGAGGTTGTGTGGCTTTGTCCTAATATGAACACCATAGTAATGACACTAGAACCTACAGTAACATAAACTAATGAAAACGCTATTGAGTTATTTAAAATATATAAATACCGTATATATGGTATATATATATATATATATATATATATACTACCGGTCAAAAGTTTTAGAACACCTACTCATTCAAGGGTTTTCCTTTATTTTTTACTATTTTCTACATTGTAGAATAGTGAAGAAATCAAGACTATGAAGTAACACATATGGACTCATGTAGTAACCCAAAAAGTATTTTATATTCTTCAAAGTAGCCACCCTTCGCCTTGATGACAGCTTTGTACACTCTTGGCTGCTTTTCCTTTCCTCTGCGGTCCAACTCATCCCAAACCATCTTAATTGGGATGAGGTCGGGTGCTTGTGGACACCAGGTCATCTGACGCAGCACTCCATCACTCTCCTTCTTGGTCAAATAGCCCTTACACAGCCTGGATGTGTGTTTTGGCTCAAATGATAGTCCCACTAAACGCAAACCAGATGGGATGGCGTATCGCTGCAGAATGCTGTGGTAGCCATGCTGGTTAAGTGTGCCTTGAATTCTAAATAAATCACAGACAGTACTTGAACTCTAATTTATTTGGCTGCAATTTCTGAGGCTGGTAACTCTAATGAACTTATCCTCTGCAGCAGAAGTAACTCTGCGTCTTGCTTTCCTGTGGCGGTCCTCATGAGAGCCAGTTTCATCATAATGCTTGATGGTTTTTGCGACTGTACTTGAAGAAACTTTCAAAGTTCTTGAGATTTTCCGGATTGACTGAGGTTCATGTCTTAAAGTAATGATGGACTGTCATTTCGCTTAGCTTTTTTGAGTTGTTCTTGCCATAATATGGACTTGGTCTTTTACCAAATAGGGCTATCTTCTGTATACCAACCCTACCTTGAAGGAAAGAAATTCCACAAATTAACTTTTAACAAGGCACACCTTGATAATTGAAATGCATTCCAGGTGACTACCTATTTGAAGCTGGTTGAGAGAATGCCAAGACTGCAAAGCTGTTATCGAGGCAAAGGGTGGCTACTCTGAAGAATATAAAATATATTTTGATTGTTACCCAAGGCCTTCATAAACACAACAACATTTTTTTTTTTGCGATAGCATATATGAAATGCATTCATTCCACAGTGAGAATGTTAGTCAGAATGACTGCTAATTAGCTTGAAGGGGAGTCCATGTGTTCATGTCACCCCATCATGACAGATGAGCCCAACGTTGACATCTTGACATCTTGGGAAACTAAAGAATGGAACGGAACCTATCCAGCTGGTTCTGGACTTGAAGCCAACTGTCCGTCGAGGCTGGCAGCTTGCTCTAACATGCTAGTCGAGACCTGCGCCGGCTCACCCGGACCAGCTTGATGCCAGAGGCCATCTTATGCCAATGCCTCACACTCTGCTCTCAGATGGACCAATTGAGGCATTAAATCAAACTCGGAGGGGGAAAAAATAACATGAAGGCTGACAACAATACCTTAAGATGCCACGTGTTCCTCCAATGTTATTATATTATGTGCGGTATTACGTATGAGAAGTTAAACTGTAGGCAACAGTCATCTTTCCACGCATTTTGGAGAATGTAATATAATCTAATCAAGTCGAACCGAATAGAGGAGAATGTCAATTTGGAAGAGGAACAAAAGATGTGGTTGTGATTAGTCTCAAACACACACAAAGATGAACTCTTTGCATTGAACACCTGCACCAACAAAACATCATATTCCTGTCAGTGAAAATGTTTCTAAATGAGATTCAGTTAATGAAGCGTCAGTAAATATTCCACATTACTACTACTCTTCTACTCTCCAAAAAAATGCCGCTATAGTGGGTGGACTGGGGATCCTCCTTAGTTCTCTACCTTGTTCTCTGCTCTGAAGTCACTCCCCCTGTAGAAAGATGAAATATTCAACTCCTTTTCATTACCGGGCCTCCGTACTACTGTTCTCTACTCCTCTGCCACGCGGTGCAACGCGGACTGCCTGTTGCGTCATGGCAGCGGTGATAGAGGTGGCGTTTCAAGCTATCAGTAGGAGTTTGAAAGACGTGCCCGAAGGAGGGATGCGAAGCACACACCTGCTTTGTGAGAATCAAAGAGAATCAGATGCCGTGTTTGGGATACCTCGGCTTCCCCAAGTTTAGCACTGGATTGACGAGTGTTTGATGTCTCCACCACACAATGAAGGTGGTGATGGAGACACACACAGAGTGCAAGCACAGACACACACACACACACACACAAGCACACACACACAAGCATGCACAAGGGTGTATGCACAGATGATAGGGAACACAGAAAGAGGCATGATCTAAAACAGACAGACAGACAGACAGACAGACAGACAGACAGACAGACAGACAGACAGACAGACAGACAGACAGACAGACAGACAGACAGACAGATACCTACAGACAGACAAACACAAACAGACAGATACCTACAGACAGACAAACACAAACAGACAGACACACAGACACAAAGAGATAGACAGACACATACCTACAGACCGACAGACCGACAGACAGACACATGCAGTGAAATATGCAGGCACTGACACACAGATAAAACACACAAACGCAATCCTAACCACACAAAGAGATAGACAGACAGACTATGGGAGATCCCGAGACTGTCTGTCAGTCAATGCAATGAGCGTTGAAAACCCAACTCCGTAAATTATGTTTCTGTCACTGTGCAGCTCTAATCACTCTCCTTTTAGTCTAACCCAGCCTTTCATATTTGATACTCAGACTGCCACGGTATCAAAGAAACAGCATGTTTTTTGCAAACGGCTGAGAACACACACGCACACACACACAAAGAGAGAGCGTCAAGGCAGTCGCAACCGCTCACATCTCCCCTATTGTCAGCCACAGAGTGAAGTGGAGGCAGGACAGACTGTTAGACAAAACAGATAGAAGGAAGAAGACAGATAGACAGAAGGGGAAAGAAAGAAAGAGAGCGAGAGAGAGAGAGCAGAAAGACACCGTTTCCATCATACAGCAGGCCTACACACCATGGGCAGGTAGTGTGCTTGTCAGAACACATTGCCATCTCTTAATTGGGTCATTTTTGATATCCCAACGCCGGTGCCAGCGTGGTGCCAGCGTGGTGGTTGACGGGGACGTGTCAGAGAGCCAAGAGCCTGCGAGGCCCTGCTGGCACTGTATCAAAGAAGGCTCAAATGCTTCTGCTGCCCGCAGACAATCTGGCAGGCCCGGGCACACCACCAAGGCGCAAGAACATCCAAAAACATAACTCCACGGCCCCATAGCGCCATGGCTTCGCCACTAGGGTATAATTGGTACATGGGCATTTCGGGGGTGCGTTCAAAGGAGCTACGTAATCCACATGTGTACTATGAAATTGGCCGTTTTGTACCCACTTTCAATTGGCTCTCCACCCCTCCATTGCTCCCCAACCTCCTCCCTACTAGTTCTCCATATCTTTCTTTCTCTCTTTCTCTCAATCAACAACTCTGTGTTGAGTCTTTCTCTCTCTCTCTCTCCCTATCATCCTTCTCTTCTCTCTCTCATATCGCCCCAGGTTTGACCATGCAGTTTAGGCTGTGAAGGCGGACAAGGATGCCTAATCTTTACTCGCTGCTTGGTTTGACAAGATTTATCTTGTTTGTGTGTGTGGTGTGTGTTTGTGTATGCGAGCGCGTGTACCCGCTTCTCTGTGTGTGTGTGTGTGTGTGACCGTTTGCACTAAGATTTATGGGTGTGGGTGAGAAGCAGAAAGACTGCTTCACACCAACATCCTCCATTATCCAGAAATGTATGAAAGCTATCATCATCTTGTCTTGTTCTGTCACAACGAGCACGCTTCAATCTCAGTCTTCTTGTCTCTCCTTTGTGTGGCAGCGTTGCATGCCTCCCAGCCTGGATCTGGCTGGGCTGAACCAACTGCAGCTGCTTACTGACCGGAGGATACTTGTCTAATTAACCAGATTGTGATTCCAATGAAGGGGTCGCTTTGTTCCCAGCTGTTGGCCAGTCTGGCAGACCCAACCCAAGGCGCTGTCAAGGACCTGCAAAACACCCCTGGACCGGGCCGAACCACCTACCCACCCAGACAAAGGCTGAATCCTTCCTGGCATGCCGAGATGAATCACGCCTGAGTCTCTATAAATTAAACATGAGATCTGGAGGAGTTCTTTAAAACGGAAAAACCCAGAGGATATTTCCTCTGCCTCAAATTCACCCACACGCTGTTTTTGTGACTCGGACTCACTCAGACATGAAGAAAGAAAGGTGGGGGAAGAAAAGGTATAAACAGGTAGAAGGGAATTAGCAAACAGTGCCCTCAAAGACAAGTGTGTTGTGGGGTCGTGGTGTGCGTGGGGGGTTGCGGTGTTTGTGTGTGTGCGTGTGCGAGAATGGTGACCTTAAAGTGCAGTTCAAAGTGGTCTCTAAAGCCACTCAGGCCCTTTCCATGTACTTTCCATGACTCCACTAAACTTCACCAAATACTGCCTAAGAGCATTTCTCCTTGATCTATGAGATTTCCAGGGGCAACCAGACACTTACACAGAGTGATGGTGTATATGGAATCTGAAATCCTTCCACTTTCATTTGTTTGTCTCGTGTTTTAAGACTGATATTGAGGATGATTCTTTTTTTTTTATAGATTAGGCCTACATTGACGATGTGGGATGGAGTCTGCATGAAGTCCTTGCACTTTTATTTGCTTCCCTCAGACTGACTGACAGTGTTTTCTTCTTCTTCTGGAGTTTGCCTACATTACGGTTGAATGATACTGTAATTAACAGTATACTGTCATTAACAGTATACTGTAATGTCATAGCACAGTAGATTGAAAGTGATACTGACATGTCTCATCTCGTTGTAGAAAGCTACATCATTTCCCGATACGGCATCGCTCCTCCCAATCGGAGACGGTATATACAAATTGCGTCTGAGTCGCTAATTGCTCTGTCGTTAGGTTTTCATTGTGTTCCCACTCTCTTTCTAAATAAACTCGAAGCCTCTAGAGGAACTAGGTCCTGAAGTGACATCCTGGTGCAGCAATGTCACCACCACCACCACCAAGCCCACAGCATGAGCCTCAGCCGTAGCAACACTGGAGGGACTTCATTTCACAGCATCTGCTTGACAGGCCCGCACACTGCCACCACCGCAATTGTCACCTTTTACGAGTAGCAGTCATGCAGCTGCTGTCCTTGATGCCGTGATAATATAGCAGGGTGTCACAGGGCTACGCATCGGCAGCCAATCACTAGCGAGATGAGCCAAGAGACAAAGCAGATCAACAACAACCCCCATATGGGGGAACAAATAAACACAGTGTTTTTATGATATTGGTCATGAGCTACGTGACATACAGATACGCCAAAAACAACTCTGTTGATCATACCATGATTGCTTTGGTGCTTTGGTTCTTGACACACAGGCCATGGCTATCCCACCCCATCCCCTGTTTCTTCTCTCTCTCCCCCCCCCCACCCCTGGCTCTCCTCATTTTTTTGTGGGCCCCGGTGGCAGGGGTCCACGGCAGCCCCATTTGCTGTGACATATGGCCAACAAGCGCGGCGCGCGAGCAGCCTCTGTCTGGGAGCCGTGACTTAGTGTCGTCCCCCGGCGCCTCTGGCAGCACAGGGACGGAGGGATGAAGGGATGGAGAGAGGTGTAGAGATGGAGGGAGGGGTGGAGGGAGGGAGGGATGTGGAGTTTTCGCCCTGGAGACACACTGGCAGTCCCAAGATTAGAGGGGTAATCAATCTCAGCGTGGAGCCGGTGAGTAGGGCCGCCCCTCTGCCCGGCAACCTGGCCTCCCTCCCCAGGTGGGGGTGGGGCAGGGGGAACAGGGAAACAGGGAGTGGGGAGAGAGAGAGGAGAGGAAAAGGGGTTGGAAGTGTGAGGGTGGAGAAGTTAGGAGAGATAGAGTAAGAGAGGGAGAAAGAGAAAGAGAGAGAGAGAGAGACAGACAGGAGGAGGGAATATGCTTTATTATTAACAGTCATTTGTCCTCTAACAAGCCTTGGTGGCGGACAGGTGATGAAGCACAGCACTGGGAACACATGATTACTGTCATTGTTGTAAACCTTGCTGGTTTAGTTTAGCTGCCTCTGCTGTCACCTCACTAGGGAGGGAGCCTTGTTTTGGGTGCTGCTAGAACCACCACACACACATAATTCCACACACACAATGCCACACATCACATCCACTGGTAGAAGAGCCAATCTGAGCAGTGAACACTCTGGATTAACAAGGCAATTAGGATATGATCTGTAAATTGACAGTATGTCTCGAAAGATGATATCTAATGTATATTGTAGGAACACGGACAGTATAAGTTAGTGTTTACATTGTGTAATGCTTCCCTAAAGTCTTTAAGGCCCCATCGATGACAATAGGGTTTACACAGGTCGTCCAGGTCTACGGTGGAGCACATTGGTTAGTGAGCCAGATAACATTTGTCTCCTGTATAGCAAATGACTTGGATAACTCACCATGGCCTTTGTCAGTTGCTATAAAAATGCTATCGTTACATTTCCTAATTCAGAAGGAGTTGTACTGTACTGTTGTGGATCTTTTTTTTTTCACAGGGTAAACACTGGACAAAGTAGTGTACCCAATAAGCCTATCTAGTCGTGTGAGATCGAGAGAACCACATTTTGATCATGTAATATAGAATAATATAGAAAACTGCTAAAAGGTGTGAAAACGAGAAAATGAGAGAATAAAAAATAAAAAAAGGAATCTTAAAGAAAAACAGGAAACATCCCCATGGGCCCTTTTACAGATAAATGAAATAATTAGACCCTACTCCCGTGTGGCCTTACCGTTTTATTTCATTTCTAGGGAAATAAGAGTTATTTTTTTCTGTTATACTACTTGTGTTTATTTTTTGTGTGTCTTTAATCTTTAATCAGAGTGGAACATCTCCCGTCGGGCACCAAGGTGCTCCATGATAAGGTGTCATTTTGTGCAGTAGGGAGGTAGTACAAGCTTGTAGTACTTTCATTTAGCCACACGACTGAGGCTGTCCTAATAAATCAAATCAAATCAAAAGGTTATTGGTCGCATGCACAGATGTGCAGATGTAATCGCATGTGCAGTGAAATGCTTGTGTTTCTAGCTCCAACAGGACACTATAAGCGACTGATGCGCCAGCTCCCCTAGTTCGAACCTGCTCGTCAAAGCCATGCATATGGATGTGAAAAGAGATGAGGAGGAATGTGCTAGTGAGGTAGGAAACCTTGGCTTTAATTGGGCCAAGAGGTTCAGAGTGAGTCCCTTCTGTGGTGTTGTGGGGACTAAATTACAAACAAGTCTGGCAATGCGCTGTGAACCCTCGATGGGGGCTGAAAGCAAGAATAATAATAGTTATCACTGCAACACACAGTAAACAACATGGATTTATTAAAATAAACAGATACAGAAGAATCCGGACGTGAAGTGGCGTGGATCAAATCGATAACAACAGCAAAAATAAGAATCAATCAATTACACAAGACAACATCTCCAAATCACTCCTTTAGTTGTTTCGGTAAGAAGCTCAGCTATGTGGATTTCACAATCCAAAATGTCGAAAGAGTACTTGAGTTAGGGTAAAGCTCCTTTGGTGCCAAACTGTTCTTCTCCTCTTACCTAGATGCGGCAACCAACTGGGCACAGATGTCAATTAAACGTCTATCCCACTTTGGTTCAATGTAATTTAATTGAAATGACCTGGAAACAACATTGATTCAACCAGTGTGTGCCCAGTAGGAAGGGACCCAGGCATAGGCATGAGGCATATCACTCAGGCGTCTCTCATACAACCACAATACATCCCCACATCCCCATATAGCAATAGCTGTTAAACCAATGGGATTGAAAGGGAAGAGAGGGAACTCAATGGCTCTGTGTTTTCGCTCTCTTCTTCTGGTCCAAATCATCTAGCTGCTGCTGCTACTGTAGCTGCTCCTCTCTGGTCCAAATCATCTAGCTGCTGCTGCTAGCTGCTCCTCTTTGGTCCAAATCATCTAGCTGCTGCTGCTAGCTGCTCCTCTCTGGTCCAAATCATCTAGCTGCTGCTGCTAGCTGCTCCTCTTTGGTCCAAATCATCTAGCTGCTGCTGCTAGCTGCTCCTCTTTGGTCCAAATCATCTAGCTGCTGCTGCTAGCTGCTCCTCTCTGGTCCAAATCATCTAGCTGCTGCTGCTAGCTGCTCCTCTCTGGTCCAAATCATCTAGCTGCTGCTGCTAGCTGCTCCTCTTTGGTCCAAATCATCTAGCTGCTGCTGCTAGCTGCTCCTCTTTGGTCCAAATCATCTAGCTGCTGCTGCTAGCTGCTCCTCTTTGGTCCAAATCATCTAGCTGCTGATAGCTGCTCCTCTCATCTGTGAGCTGTGCTTCCAGGCACTTGTATTAATTGAGCTGGTAATTGAACAGTTGTCTTCATTAGTTCTGGTTCCCTGCTTGCGAGTCTTCGTTACGGATTACTGCAACTGTTTGTGTAAGAAGGGGGTTTAAAGTCTTCACACGGCTTAGAAGATACAAGAAAGACAATATCGTCTCATCCGCCTCTTCTCCGACCCTTCATGCTACGACATTGATGAAACGCCACGACGACTCACGGATGACCAGTGCCACGGTGTTGTGTTCCCGTAGCAACGGCGGTGGCTTCAAGCTTTGCAAGACACCAAAGAGGCACAGAACACCAGGATAAAGTGGGTCAGTTGAAAGGCAACAATCGACAAGAGACATTAATATTCCAGTTGAAGAGAAAGCTCCATCACAAAGACTTTACCTGCAGCACATAGATCTGTCATTCGCTGAGTCATTATACAGTGTGATGTCATGCAATGTAAGCACCTCTCTTGAGATGCAAATGATGTCATTCACTGGTATCATTGAAATCTCAGATATATTGATAGCACAGTTACTTCCATAAAAGCCAACAAAACACCCTTTATGACAAACATAACCCAAAGACAAAATGTTACAGGTAAAGTGCTATAGAGAGAAGAAATTATCCAAAGAGTTCAAAAGTAAAGTCAAGTTCTTGGGGAGAAAGAAGCAGTTTCATTTGTATGAGAAAGAGAGAGAAACAGAGAGAGAGAAACAGAGAAACAGAGAGAGAGAGAGAGAGAGAGAGAGAGACAAGGTAGACAAATAAACAGGGAGTAAACAGGCAGGCTAGCCAGACGTCGACAAGGCGATGTGGCTTGGGGTCAGGCAGCATGGAGAGACAGATAAAGGCAAATTAAAGGAGAGGTCCCTGACCCCTCCAAAAGTTTTTTAAATGCCTGGCAATTTTCTACGGGTGCGAGAAAATCCTCCTTTCTGCAAATGAAGGCCCGCTCCTGACCTCATCCACCAGCAAAGGAAGTTAAAGAGAGGTTAACAAAGAAAAAAAAGGAGTCAAGGAGAGAGGGGAAAATGGTAATTTGACTTCCGAACAGACATTTCTAACCCCCTTTAAGGTGCATTTTTTTATAGATCTGTGGCAATTTGCATCTCCTTGCTCGGAACCCATTATTGTGGCACGCGTTAGAGCGAGGCAACGGAATTTCAGAAACTCTCAAATTGTCAGAGAAGGAAAAACAAAATGAAGCCCAAAAAATGAGACTTCACAGTGATTGGGGCTGGAGCTCCCCTGGTTAAGGGTAGACTTTAGGTTCGTTTTTAACTTTGATTTGATTTAGTCAAATTCTTGAACATTTATCCCTAAGTGCTCTCCTTAAGACATCCTGGAGTAGTGACATTTTGGTTGGCGTTGAGACACTGGGCGAAAAGGATCTATATCAGGGGATATTTTTATCTACATATTCCGGATATCTGACATTTTATTAGATGTAAGGAGTAGACATGAGTTGAAATAATGATGGCTGTAACGTGTTCGTCAGACAAGAATGGTCGTTGAGTTGGATGTGCGTCGCAATGTCTGTCAGTGCCTCACTGCCAAGCACAGGCACTATGGCTGACAGGAAACAAGTAACCAAATAAACTATGGAGGTGTTTGACTGGAGACAGCAGGGAATGGTGTAGGGTGAGGTGGGGGTGGAGATCAAACCAACACTTTAAATATCCTCCACAATAGCACTGCAGACACCTCGCATCTGTCTACCTTGCAAAAGAGACACCCTTCTCCTTCTCGCCAAAGCGGATTCGTCGGTTTCCTGGTGCCTCACAGCTTCGCGAATAGGAAGTGATTACGCCAAACTGGAACAAACAATGCCCAAAAGCATATAAAATGGATCTGGTATGAATATTCATTGTATGAGGGGAAAAATTTAAATCCTCATTTTCACCTTCCTACAGTACATTGCAGCTTTTTTCTTTACTGCATAATTAATGAGGGAACAGAAGTGTGAATTTGTTTGTGTTGCAAAATAAAGAATGGTGGGAGATTACAAAGAAAGGACTTTAGAAAAACATTAGTGAGAAAAAAAAAAAAAAAAGGGGGCTGTAGTCTGTATGTACAGTATGCAGCCCCAGTTAAATTACAGGTGAACATTTATTCATTGAGCAGCCGTTAAGTATTTAACAATTCTGAAATATTATTCTATTTTTGGACGGTAATAATTAACAAATACCTTTTTCAAGCATTATCAAAGTCAGAATTGACATCAGTTAGCTTACTCCAGTGTTGTTTCAATACAACTCTCACTATTGTTTTTCAGACCCTGTTTAGTCATCCCTAGCATGCGGAGAATGACGTAGGCTCGGTTGTAGAGACCCACCTATATCATCCTAATGAGGGACAACACACACACAAACACACACACAAACACACTCTCCAGCTGAATCTAAGAGAAGAAAAAAACTACTCGCACAGATTTGTTCCCCTGACATCAATCGTTGATCCTGTAATTTTCCCGACCTTTCTGGGCTTGATGTGCTTTTAAAATGCATGTGTGCCATTTGCCTCGGAGTAGACAATTGGGTATACAGTACATACGTGAAAAAAGGAAGAAAAATGACTGGTAGAAGGGGTTTCGCGGAGCTAAAGAGATATGTATTTTGTTTTTCCAAAGGTACACAGATACCCCGAGGAATAGATTTACTGGCCTAGAATCGGTTGTCAGAATTTGATACATTCATAACTTTTGCGGAAAGGAGTCTAGACAAATTTATGCATTTGTGGTGTGTTGCTGTGTTTGTGAGTGTATGTGTCGGCCGTGCATGGGGGCGACTCAATGCATGTGTGTGTTTGTTTGTGTGTGTTTGTGTGGGTGCGCGAGTTAGTATGCTGGAGGCAGGTATAAGGTGAGAGGGCTGACCAGCAGGCAGGTAGATAGGAGAGGAGACAGAGCAGAGTAATCACGCTGCCCATAGCCCAGTAGCAGCTGCCCAGGCTAAGCAGACTCTACTCTTTCATTTTCCTAATGATCCACATCGCAGCATGAAGCTAGGTCGGCCATGTTGGAGATCAGACCTCTGCCTTAACCCTCACCAGGAGCCAGCATTCGCAGTGTTAGTGAGGCTATTATTTCTATAAGGTAGATTCAGTGTATGGTTGTGTCCTTTTGTTATGTTGTTTTCAATATCTCCCAAAGCAGTAGTTTATTTCAAAAGTACCCTTGACCAGAGCTTAGACCTCTTTTGAAAAATGCTGTTTATAGCCAGAGAAAGTACTATATTATTTTGTGTATGCTATTTTGAGGCAGCCCTCTGTCTCCAATTTAGAAACATTTAGTTAACCTTTGACAACACCTCTGGCTACACACTCTCTCTCTCTCTCTCTCTCTCTCATTTTAGCTGGCCACAGTTTCTCTGAAATTTCTCTGTAAATATGTTGGTAAAAAAAGACATTTCACCCGTGTATTTAGGTAAATATCAGGGCAGATGTGGCGGCGCGGCGCGGTGGCCCAGGGTGGCCATTAGGATGCAGCGAGCGGTGTTCCCATGCAGACACTGTCTCCACATGGAAAGGTCACCTCCCTCCCTCCGTAGGATAAACACGCAGACGTATACAAATGTGAGTGCGTGCCGAAATGGCTCACCTTAAGAAGGCATTAGGCTCCACCGTCGGAACTGAACTTTAAAGTCCTCCTCTTGCCATTACCCGACCACTGGTGGCATTTTACTGCCAAAAAAATGGAGGATGCTGGGATGCTCACGAACTGCACAATGCGTTTAGCTTTGCATCTTGGAGATATAAGCGTAAGGTACGTGCTTGCCAGTGCATTGGTTCAATCAATTAACATATATTAGCGGTCTATGACTGCGTTTACACAGGCAGCCCAATTCTGATATTTTTTTCACTATTTGGTATTTTGGACAATCAGATTAGCGTTGAAAAAGATCAACATTTGGCTGCCTGTGTAAACGCAGCCATTGCTAATGCTGGAGTCGTTGTTGAGTCTATGCTGTTTCATTTTAATCGGCAGAGCATTATCAAACATAAAACTGCATTTGATTAGAAAATATTTTTGCTGTGCAGTGTTTGACAGAGAACAGCTTATTTAATGCAAAGCGATCAAATATCCCGGATGAGGCCCCAAATATATGGTAACCTCTTACTGACTGTTTTACAAAAATGTGAAATAAAGTGGGGCAACACTGATTGACCAGTTGTTCATCGAGTCAGGCTTGAGCCGTGACTCAGTGCTGTTGTGCCTCACTTCCATCTCCTGTGTGAGAGGTCCAGTTTCTCTCTCTATGGCCCTCAGCAGTAGAGCTGTCTCCTGGCCCCTCCAGGCCCTGCCAGGTCTCCATGCTGTCACATCACATCCAGCCAGGAGACTAACCAGGACTGGCAGCATCCCACATCCCACCGCCAACACACCTGAGCTGGGGCACGCCGGCTATTCCAGCCCCGGGCATGGCCAGGCCTAGGACTAGCGCTAGCTGAGTATTCCATGGAGCTGTGGGCCAGTTGTAGGTCATTTTACAAAATGCTTTGTTTTAGAGTTGGGTAGGAAAGAGGGAATGTTTTTTTTAACTAGCAAAATTATTGGAATCCTTAGCTTCTCTATTTTGATGTTTTTCCTCTTTTTTGTTCACTCTTTTTAAACAAATTTCCTCTCTCGTTCTTCCTGTATCTCTTTCTCTTCTCTTTACCTCTCCAACTTTCTTGCTATGCCACCCATTGTGGGGTTATGGTCTGTTTCAATGTGTTTTTATGAGCTAATATAGAGTGCCTTCGGAAAGTATTCAGACCTCTTGACTTTTACACATTGTGTTACATTACAGCCTTATTCTAAAATGGATTAAATAAAAAATCCTCAGCAATCTACACACAATACCCCATAATGACAAAATGTTTGCAAATGTATTTATTTATTTACATAAGTATTCAGTCTCTGCTATAACACTTGAATTTGAGTTCAGGTGAATCCTGTTTTCATTGATCATCCTTGAGATGTTCCTACAACTTGGTTGGAGCCCACCTGTCTATATAAGGTCCCACAGTTGACAGTTACATGTCAGAGCAAAAACCAAGCCATGAGGTCGAAGGACTTGCCTGTAGAGCTCCAAGAAAGGATTGTGGTGAGGCACAGATCTGGGGAAGGGTACCAAAACATTTCTGCAGCATTGAAGGTCCCCAAGAACTCAGTGGCCTCCATCATTCTTAAATGGAAGAAGTTTCAAATCACCAAGACTTCATAGAGCTGGCTGCCTGGCCAAACTGAGGGGAGAAGGGCCTTGGTCAGGGAGGTGACCAAGAACCTCTAGGGTTCCTCTGTGGAGATGGAAGAACCTTCCAGAAGGACAACCATCTCTGCAGCACTCCACCAATCAGGCCTTTATGGCAGAATGGCCAGATGGAAGCCACTCCTCAGTAAAAGGCACATGACAGCCCGCTTGGAGTTTGCCAATAGGCACCTAAAGACTCTCAGACCATGAGAAACAAGATTCTCTAGTCTGACGAAATCAAGATTGAACTCTTTGGCCTGAATGCCAAGCGTCTCATCAGGAGGAAACCTGGCACCATCGCTACGGTGAAGCATGGTGGTGGGAGCATCATGCTGTGGGGATGTTTTTCAGCCGCAGGTCCTGGGAGACTAGTCAGGATTGTGGCAAAGGTGAACGGAGCAAAGTACAGAGAGATCCTTGATGAAAACCTGCTCCAGAGCACTCAGGACCTCAGACTGGGGCGAAGGTTCACCTTCCAACAGGAAAACGACCCTAAGCACACATCCATTCTGCCTTATACCCATTCCCTCTCTCCTCATCTCCCGGGAACAGCACCTTACCCCTGGCCCTGGATCCCTACGGAATGTTCGGGTGGGAAGGAAGCCCCCTCCAAGGCTGTGACAGCCTCTCCCCGCTATGCTGAGCCTGGTTCCTGTGGTGCTCCTTCGCAAAGGGAATTCCCACCAGAAACAATGGGCAGCTTACCAGGGTAAACAGGAGCCTACTTCATGTCAGCCAGTACAAAGGAGGAGATGGGGAGAGGATGCAGGAGGAGTACAAATACAGTAACAAAGACAAAAACATTCAGAGTAGGTTTAACCTACTCAGATATTGAAGGCTTTGACGATTATGATCTCTATTCAGAAAGCGCAATTATGCATTTACAGTACAAGCATGTCGCTTTTCTCCTGGATGGAACTGAATATCGCTCTCTGATTAGTGAATTTCCAGCTAGAATTCCTGAGATAATAACCTACAGCCCCAGTGATCCACAATAAACTGCTTATTAATCATCAAAAAAAGGGAGTAGTGCAGTCCATCCAACCCCAAAGTGTTGGTGCAATATTCAGAATCCCAAGGCTGGCCGATTTTATAGTACATACAATTATGACTGACATGTCAAAGCATATGCAATATCGTTTTCCAGATATTAAAAGATGGGGTGGTCCTGAGAATTCAAATCCACTTACTGCTAGACACAGGCTGGTACCTCTACCATAATGGCTGTTTACAAGATAAAGAAGAGGAAAAATAGCCACTTCTCCCTGCTCGAGACAAGAAATCCTCTTATGAAATTAGGCTGATAAAAAGGCTTTGTGACGGCGGCCATTTTTCCACTTGTCAAGACAACCTTGCCTCTGAACGTTATTAATGGCATCCTTGTGGCACGTCATTTTTCTCCATCTCCAATCCCCTCCCAGTAACACTACACAACCACAGGCTTACACCATCTCTCCAGCTTTCCAGCTTCTTGACAGAACAGTAACCACGCAATACTAATATGGACACCGTACTTTTGAGTTTACACAACACTCCTGCCACGCACAGGTATCTACAGTATTGGCTTTGAGGATCCTAAAAACACACTACGGTCTGAAGACTGGCCCAGGGTTTAATAATGGTTGGTTCCTGGTTGCCTTCAGAGGAGGCTGAAAGGAAAAGTGAGGTGGAGTTGAAACAAATAGCGGCGTTGGGAGAGACGTGTGGCCTTCAGTTAAACAGAGCTATAAATCAGAGGGCTGACATGGAGAAAGCGAGGGAGGGGAGAGAGAGAGAGAGAGAGAGAGAGTGGGGGGGTGAGAGCGAAAACGAAGGCAGAAAGAGAGGTGTGCGAGAGGGAGGGAGAGAAGGAGAGGGGGGTGGGGGACAGAGAGAGGGAGGGAGTGTTTAGAAAGCCAACAACACAACACTAACAAAGATTGGCCTCGCCATCCATTCCAATTTACTCTTTATCCACTATAACTTCCTTTCTTTTTCTCTTACTCTGTTTATATCCATCTTCAGAACCTGCTACGATATCTTTTTTATAACATAGTGCACTGCTTCTCTTTTTTGTTATGACAAATGTCATATGTTATTTGTCACATGCGTCAAATACAACAGGTGCAGACCTTACAGTGAAATGCTTACTTACAAGACCTTAACCAACAATGCAGTTTGAAGAAAAATACAAAAGAAAGCTAGAAATAAAAGTAAGAAATAATTAAAGAACAGTAGGAAAATAACAATAGCGAGGCTATATAGAGGGGGTAACGGTAGAGTCAATGTGCGGGGCCACCGGTTAGTTGAGGTAATTGAGGTCAAATGTACATGTAGGTAGAGTTATTAAAGTGACTATACATAGATAATAACAGAGTAGCAGCAGCGTAAAAGAGGGGGGCAAGGCAAATAGTCTGTGGTAGCCATTTGATTAGATGTTCAGGAGTCTTATGGCTTGGGGGTAGAAGCTGTTTAGAAGCCTCTTGGACCTAGACTTGGCGCTCCGGTACCGCTTGCCGTGCGGTAGCAGAGAGAACAGTCTATGACTAGGGTGGCTGGAGTCTTTGACAATTTTTAGGGCCTTCCTCTGACACTGCCTAGTATAGAGGTCCTGGATGGCAGGACGTTTGGCCCCGGTGATGTACTGGGCCGTACGCACTACCCTCTGTAGTGCCTTGCGGTCGGAGGCCGAGCAGTTGCCATACCAGACACTGATGCAACCCGTCAGGATGCTCTCGATGGTGCAGCTGTAGAACCTTTTGAGGATCTGAGGACCCACAGTCCTGTTGAGGAGAATGGGGGCGTGCTCGGTCCTCCTTTTCCTGTATTCCACAATCATCTCCTTTGTCTTGATCACGTTGAGGGAGAGGTTGTTGTCCTTGCACCACACGGCCAGGTCTCTGACCTCCTCCCTATAGGCTGTCTCGTCGTTGTCAGTGATCAGGCCACCATTGTTGTTTCATCAGCAAACTTAATGATGGTGTTGGCAGGGCAGTCATGAGTGAACAGGGAGTACAGGAGGGGACTGAGCACGCACCCCTGAGGGGTCCCCGCAGGAGGCCTTTTGCCTTTTGGTAGGCCATCATTGCAAATAAGAATTTGTTCTTAACTGACTTTCCTAGTTAAATACAGGTTAAATAAACAACTAAACATAGGTTTTCCTTTTGTCCAGGTGTGAAAGGGCAGTTTGGAGCGCAATAGAGATTGCATCATCTGTGGATCTGTTGGAACGGTATGCAAATTGGAGTGGGTCTAGGGTTTCTGGCATAACGATGTTGATGTGAGCCATGACAAGACTTTCAAAGCAATTCATGGCTACAGACGTGAGTGCTATGGGTCGGTAGTCATTTAGGCATGTTACCTTAGTGTTCTTGGGCACAGGGACTATCGTGGTCTGCTTGAAACATGTTGGTATTACAGACTCAGACAGGGAGAGGTTGAAAAAGTCAGTGAAGACACTTGCCAGTTGGTCAGTGCATTCTCGGATTACAAGTCCTGGTAATCCATTTGGCACTGTGGCCTTGTGAATGTTGACCTGTTGAAAGGTTTTACTCACATCGGCTGCGTAGAGCGTGATCACACAGTTGTCCGGAACAGCTGATGCTCTCATGCATGTTTCAGTGTTACTTACCTCGAAGCAAGCATAGAAGTTATTTAGCTCGTCTGGTAGGCTTGTGTCACTGGGCAGCTCTCGGCTGTGCTTCCCTTTGTAGTCTGTAATAGTTTGTAATCCTTGCGACATCCGACGAGCGTCGGAGGTGGTGTAGTACGATTCGATCTTAGTTCTGTATTGATGCTTTGCCTGTTTGATGGTTCATCGATGGTTCATTCAATTTCTTATAAGCTTCCGGGTTAGAGTCCCGCTCCTTGAAAGTGGCAGCTCTACCCTTTAGCTCAGTGCGAATGTTGCCTGTAATCCATGGTTTCTGGTTGGGGTATGTATCTACAGTCACTGTGGGGACAACGTCATCAATGCACTTATTGATGAAGCCTGTGACTCATGTGATGTATTCCTCAATGCCATCGGAAGAATCTCGGAACATATTCCAGTCTGTGTTAGCAAAACAGTCCTGTAGCTTAGCATCTGCTTCATCTGACCACTTTTTTATTGACCGAGTCACTGGTGCTTCCTGCTTTAATTTTGCTTGTAAGCAGTAATCAGGAGGATAGAAGTATGGTCAGATTTGCCAAATGGAGGGCGAGGGAGAGCTTTGCATACAGAGACGCATAGCGTGTGTGGCATAAAGGTGGTCTAGAGTTTTTTTTTCTCTGGTTCCACTTTTAACATGCTGATAGAAATTAGGTGAAACTGATTTAGGTTTCCCTGCATTAAAGTCCCCGGCCACTAGGAGCACCCCCTCTGGATGAGCGTTTTCCTGTTTGTTTGTGGCGGAATAAAGCTCATTGAGTGCGGTCTTAGTGCCAGCATCGGTCTATGGTGGTATGTAGAAAGCTAAGAAAAATACAGATTAAAACTCTCTAGGTAGATAGTGTGGTCTACAGCTTATCATAAGATACTCTACCTCTGGCGAGCAGAACCTCGAGACTTCCTTAGATATCGTGCACCAGCTGTTGTTCACAAATATACATAGGCCCATGCCCCGTGTCTTACCAGAGGCTGCTGTTCTATCCTGCTGATACAGTGTATATCCCGCCAGCTGTATATTATTCATGTCGCCGTTCAGCCACGACTCGGTGAAACATAAGATATTACAGTTTTTAATGTCCCGTTGGTAGGATAAATGTGCTTTTAGTTCATCCAATTTATTATCCAGCGATTGTACCTTGGCCAATAGTACGGATGGCAAAGGCAGATTAGCCACTTGTCGGCAGATCCTCACAAGGCACCCCGATCTCCTTAAGCGAAATCTCAGTCTCTTTCTCCTGCGAATGACAGGGATGAGGGCCTGTTCGGGTGTCTGGAGTAAATCCCTTTCGTCCGACTCATTAAAGAAAAAGTAGTCGTCCAATTCAAGGTGAGTAATCACTGTTCTGATGTCCAGAAGCTATTTTCGATCATAAGAGACGGTAGCAGCAACTTTATGTACAAATTAAGTTACAAACAATGCAAAAAAAAAAAAAAAATAGATTTAAAAAATAGAATTAATACAATTTTGAACCCTTACATTCTCTTAGAATTATCATTTTACTTCCCGTTTTGCACTTTTATGTGTTCATATATAATATCTTGATACCAATTTCCTCTGACATGCTGTGATGGCAGGCACACCCAGTGAACCTCCATGGACGAGGTCTGTGTTAGTGGAGCCTGAGGCTGCCAGCACTACCACACTACCAAGGGCACGAGGGTTTAGACGGATACATGTGTCTGAGTTATGCACAGTATATGTGCGCGTGTGTGTGTGTGTGTGTGTGTGTGTGTGTGTGTGTGTGTGTGTGTGTGTGTGTGTGTGTGTGTGTGTGTGTGTGTGTGTGTGTGTGTGTGTGTGTGTGTGTGTGTGTGTGTGTGTGTGTGTGTGTGTGTTCGCTTACATGAGTTTGCATGGGCATGTGTGTTTTTGTATGCGTGTGCGTGTATATATGCAGCAATCCGTGGGTGTGTGTGTTTGCGCATCTCTACACACATGTCTGTGTCTACCTGTTCGAAGGCGAGGATTAACAAGCCTCTTTGGATTTAAGGGGGAGACTGGGTGGAGGCGGGGTGGACACGTACAGTATGTGGATTACATGGAGCGGGCATCATCGCACTGTGATGTTTTTAATGATGTCCTGTGTGTTTAAGCCGCCGTGTGTGAACAGGCTGCATGAGCTCCAGCATGTGGAGTCTTAAAGCTACAGTCTGGGATCTGGGTATCTGTTCGATGGTCATTTGTATTATTGATATACTGTACAATGTATAGCTTCCCAATGTGTTGAAAGAGAATTTGAGAGGGATAACATTTCCCAAGCCTCATCCCTCAGCTGTGTACCAAAACAAGTGGTGGGGCTGCTGTTTTTAGTTTTTTGAATCGCAGACTGTAGCTTTAAGGCTAGCTGTATGATCACCAATGTACTGAAAACGTTCAGGAACTGTCTATAAGCCACAGGATGGGAGAGAACCACGATATAGAAGCAGGAAATAACGTATGCAAGGCACTGGCTATATCCCAAAAGACATTCTGTTCCCTTATCTAGCCCATAGGGCCCTGGTCAAACGTAATGCACTACATAGGAAATAGGGTGCCATTTGGGATGCACAGTCTGCTCTGACTGCAACCTACCCCTATGCCACTCATATTGTCTTGCTCTGTGAGGGATTACTGTGTGGACTTGTGTTGAGGTGGCAAAACAGCCGAGCAGGATGAGAGGAGAGGAGGATGGATCTGCATTTTACAGTACATACAAGATAACGATCTTGTTATTACCCAATGTCAGAGCATGTTTTACGTTATCTGATTACTATGACAATTGTACTGATGGAATATTTAGATTTTGACGCAAAGAGGCATTTTCATGACCTACATGATCTTTCCACACATCAAACGTGATTGAATCCCATATGTCTAAGTTCAGAAAGGCACACGAGTGAGAGTAAATGTATGTTATAGATTACCTCCAAGTGCGCTATTCTACGTAAATGGATGAACCTCTGGTGGTATCAGCATGCTCAGAGAGTGGACCTACAGTATAGTGCAGAAAGGCTAGCTCAAGCGGGAAGAGGCAAAAAGGACAGATTGTGTGTGCTTCTATGATAGAGCCTAAGCATGTAATTGCCTGTTGGATTTCCACAGTTTAGGCGGAAAGTATGTGCAAATTATTTATTTCACCTGACACTAAAGAACGGTGGCCGCTTGGTACTTTGAGGGGAAATGAAATTACGGGGACGGAAAACATTGCAGCAAACTTGGAGGATATAGAATAGGATTTATAGGCCTTAAATCTGATGGAGTTTGATACTAATACGATATAAATCCTCCCTATCCATTATAGTATTATATGAAATGCATTGGAATGGAGCGGCAGATCCTATTTGACATTCTGTTACCAGAGCGGTTGCAGCTCCACACTTAAGCCTTTTGAACGCTAATACATAAATGTTGCGTTATATCATACTTCTCTGCTGCGTTTTGAGTTCTGAATGAATCAGTAGCAGCTATATGAGATGATGCTCCGAAATGGTTTAATTACTTCAACAGATTGAGGAGCATAATGATGTTTTGTGCCTCTGATGAGAACAATGCTAACGCTAATCGGCTCAGTCATTATTACAGACAATAAGAATGAATCATAAGGCGATTGTTTCTCTTTTACAATATGGTAATAGTCTACTATAATTGACAGTGCTCCCGAGAATGGTTTGGAGACAAACGTTTGTTTTGAAGTATCCATGTCTGCCTGAAATGCTGATAAGGTGTCAAAAAATATGACAGAAAAAAATACACACACACACTGACAATATTTTTTTTACACAAAAATAACATAGATTGCTTACAGCTTCTGCCCCCAAGCCATAAGACTGCTTGGGGGTAGGCCACCCGGACTATTTATTTACTATTTATATAGCCTCGCTATTGTTATTTTACTGCTGCTCTTTAATTATTTGTTACTTTATTTGTTACTTTTTTTTGTATTTTTCTTAAAACTGAATTGTTGGTTAAGGGTTTGTAAGTAAGCATTTCACTGTAATATCTACACCCCCACCGACCCCTTTGTTTTTACACTGCTGCTACTCGCTGTTTATTATTTATGCATAGTCACTTTATGATTTTTTTATTTAAACCTTTATTTAACTTTACTCCTACCTATTGTACATATACAAATTACCTTGACTAACCTGTACCCCCGCACATTGAATCGGTACCAGCATCCCCTGTATTCGGCTTGTCACCAAAAACACTCACAAACTTTTACAGATGCACAATCGAGAGCATCCTGTCGGCCTGTATCACCGCTTGGTAGGGCAACTGCTCCGCCCACAACCGTAAGGCTCTCCAGAGGGTAGTGAGGTCTGCACAACGCATCACTGGGGGCAAACTACCTGCCCTCCAGGACACCTACAGCACCCGATGTCACAGGAAGGCCAAAAAGATCATCAAGAAAAACAACCACCCGAGCCACTGCCTGTTCACCCCGCTATCATCCAGAAGGCGAGGGCAGTACAGGTGCATCAAAGCTGGGACCGAGAGTCTGAAAAACAGCTTCTATCTCAAGGCCATCAGAGTGTTAAACAGCCATCACTAACATTGAGTGGCTGCTGCCAACATACTGACTCAATCTCTAGCCACTTTAATAATTAAAAATTGGATGTAATAAATGTATCACTAGTCACTTTAAACAATGCCACTTTATATAATGTTTACATACCCTACACTACTCATCTCATATGTATATACTGTACTCTATACCATCTACTGCATCTTGCCTATGCCGTTCGGCCGTCGCTCATCCATATATATTTTTATGTACGTATTCTTATTCATTCCTTTACACTTGTGTGTATAAGGTAGTTGTTGTGAAATTGTTAGATTACTTGTTAGATATTACTGCATGGTCGGAACTAGAAGCACAAGCATTTCGCTACACTCGCATTAACATCTGCTAACCATGTGTATGTGACCAATAAAATTTGATTTGATATAGCCTTGTTGGTTTTTTTCTTCTTTTTTTTTTTCTTTTTTATATATTTTTTTACTTTAGTTTATTTTGTAAATATTTTCTTAACTCTATTTCTTGAACTGCATTGTTTGGTTAAGGGCTTGTAAGTAAGCATTTCACGGTTGTATTCGGCGCATGTGACAAATACAATTTGATTTGATTGGTTTTTATTGCACAAATGATAAAGATCCGAATTAGGATTATGATGATGGTGACGATGAAAAAGACAATAAGAATGAAAAAAGCAGACCTTATCCTTGTTGATCTAGGAACAGTGTTGGGAGAACATGTTACAAATAAATCGTTGGAGTACTCAGATTACTTTTTTGTGGTAACGAGTAAATTAACGCATTAGTTTTCAATTTAAGCAATCAGTTACTTAGTTACTTTTTCAAATAAGCAAGTAGTTACTTTTACAACATTATTTCCCTTTTTCTTTGTAGGCGCAAATAAAAATGTTTTTTTAATGTAATTCCGTTTCTACACGAACAAGTATTATTCACCTATTTAGCAGTGGCACTCGAGTCTCCTTTTCAGGAGAATAACGTCTTTTCACATCATTTAACACCTGATTTATTAACAAAAGGCACATCTCAATAGGTGGTCCAGGTATGTCATCACACAAGTGAGGGGGTGTGGGCCTTTCCTCTTATGTTGTCTTTCGCTCCTCTATTGTTTCTCAGGCAATGGGGAGCCTGATGACATCACACATTTCCATCAGACCAACTCCTTGAATGTCCTACTCCTTGAAGTTGGCAGTTATGTCTAAACAACACTACTTTGCTCAAAACATAGTTGTTTTACCCTTTAGTGTGTGTACTTAACTGTATTTAAACTTGGGATATCACTTTTCAACTGTAAAAGTAAAAACAAAACAAAAAAGATTTCTGGGGTTCTGTACTCCCAAAGTTGTTGACTTATTGAGCCGTTTCTTACTGAATTATTTAATGCAACAAATCAAACAAAATACCGTTATAGATGATAAAGTAAAATCCCAGATATTGCGTCTATAGTTGTTACTTGAGTTGGTAAAGCCCAGACTTATAGATTACGGACGAGGCTTTACAACCACTCAAAAGTAGGGCATAAGAATAACCAACAATCGTTAATGCACCTTCAGGTTTTTCTGTTTTTGGTAATGCAAAAGTAATGTAACTAATTACTTTCCACAGTAAGTAACGTTGTAATGAAACAAGTTACTTTTAATGGAAGTAACATTGTAACGTAATGAGTTACCTTTAAATGTAACGTTCCCTAACACTGTCTAGGAAGCATCCACCTTTAAGTCTAGATGAATACTCAAGTACCAACACTGGGTCCACTGTATACCCTTTTGCTATGGGATAGCATGTAGATGGGTGTGGACATGGTGTGGAAATACAGACCCTATTTACTATTTCCCGACTGCCTATTGCGGGTGGCGGTGGAACTCAAGTCCATTTTGTCCGATGTCAGTTGGTGTGGAGGATGGGATCCATTGTGCCCTATGGCGTTGGGTTGTGGCGGGCGGCTGCTAGCGTGCTAGCTCCATTGTGATGTGATTATGTAGGACGAGCACGCAGGATGCTAATCTTCCTGTGGGAGTGTGCATGCCTGTGAATGATTGCACGTGGGGAAAGAGAAAGGGAAAAGGAGAGGAGAGGGAGATGAAGAGGAGGGAGAAGGAGAGGAGGAAGAAGAAGAGAGGAGAGAAGCCCCCTTGGCTGTGATTATGAAATGGTCTTGTCGCAGATTAAAGCTACAGGGATGCAGGGGGAGAGATGAGCCACAGCCTCCCACAGACACAGAGGCTAGTAGAGCTCGGCTGCTTCATTGAGCTTACCTGGGGTTATACACGCCTCGCCTGTATATATGTGTGTACACACACACGCAAACAGAGGGAGAGGAGAGAGGAGGGAGGACGAGGGGAGGGAGGGAGGGAGGGAGAGAGAGAGAAAATTAGAGGAAGAGATTGAGAGTGAGAAAACAAACATGCTCCAAATAGGCTTGCGATTGAGAGAGAGAAAGAGAGAGAACTGCGCCCAAGGAAAAACCCCAAAGAAAAAGAGAGAGGGAACTTGAGGAGGCTGGCTGCCACAAAGACAGTGACTAAAAAAGGCCCTCTGTGGCTTTTGTATTTATCCAGGAGGGCTTCTAGTAATAAACCCACATTATTTGTAGTCTTTTCCTTGGCTTGTTTTCTTTTCCTTGAGAGCATAGTGACCTGGGAGTTTATTGTCTTTGAGAGAGAGAGAGAGAGAGACCAACCAACCTGTATATGTCCTCTATGCCATTGTTATTGTCCATTGTATGGTTATTTTTACCCTTGATTATTATTGTTCCCGATTGTCCCATTGAAATTATGTTAATATTGTAAATTAATCACTTCATTTCCAAAGTCTGCATTGTTACGTCATGCCAATGAAGCAATTTTAGAGAGAGAGAGGAAGAGACGAGTTGGGGTGCGTCTGCAGAGAATTTGGAGGCCTGTATGTCTTTTCAACTGTGGTTAGAAGTGTCTATAGCAGGTGGGGGTAATTATAGTGGGGGTCTTTATCATAAACGTCCATTATTTTCACGCTCGGCAGCTTCTGCGGGAGCACCGCTGTATACAGAAGTCCGAATTTCTCAACTCTCTGGCGATTGATTGACAGGTACAGACGCTGGAGTTCTCTCCAATCACACATAGAGCTGTCAGGTCGATCCTTCCTCCTGGCTTCAAGCAGGGCAGAAAAGACGTTGCCAGAGTTTGTTACAGGAGAGTACGACAGAAACATCCTGCAGTGATTGGCAGGTCAGGTCTGCTTATGGACAGAAGGGCCAATCAGCTTAATTAACTCCATGGTATTTCCTGGTCTATCAATTTTTTTGTTTCTACGATTGTCGGAATGGTGCTCCAGGCTCAAGTTCAACCTTTTAGTTTATAGATTCAGCATTCTTTTGTCTGGGAAGTCAATATGGCATTGCCTACAATGCCTACACATCAGGCAGGTATATGTAGACAAAGTATAGGACAAGGCGGATTTTCAAGAGGTAGCCTAGCGGTTAAGAGCGTTGGGCCAGTAACATACGGTTGCTGGTTTGAATCCCTGAGCCGACTAGGTGAAAAATCTGTCGATGTGCCCGTGAGCAAGGCACTTAACCGTAATTGCTCTTGTAAGTCTTGCATCTGCTAAGTGACTAAAATGTAATATAAAGGAGGAAGTCTACCTTAAGGTTTGAAGATTTACAGATATAGTAGGTAAAATGTACTTGAAATGTATTTGTATTTTCTTCGCAACACTGCAATGGCTGGAGCGTTGCAGTAGTAGTGTGTTGGAAATCAAAATAATCCTTGAGATATTTCATTAGTTCTGCTAAATGCCTTCCATTACTTTTTGCCGTACAATTCACTTCATCATTAAGAAGTGGTTGCATATAATAAATATTCATATGCATTCATAAAGCTGAGTGGAACTCTGTAGTCCACATAATGCTCCCTCAAGGACACAGCAGCTCTGTGGGCACCGTGGAGAGTTTAGCCCCGTGACCTTGTCGTGACCAGGCTGTTTTCACCCTAACCACTGGACCATACAGGACGTGGTGGCGCGCTCCTGAGAGATAAACTGCTGAAAGTTGTGAGTTATTACGACATCACTGCGCTGACACGCCTGTGACAGCCTACGCTGATCTGAGATAATTGCCCTTGTGCCTCGTCGCTTAATGAACATAATGGCACTTTCTTTCGCATTCACCCCATGATTAATAGTTACAACGTTTCTTTGTTGGGTTCCGACAAATTACCTCGGCATAATGACACTATTTTCTTAACGCGACATCGCACAATCATAAACGGCGCAGGCTCTCAAGAAGACAGACCGGGGTCCTCGAGAGCTACAGTACGTTGGAATTATTAAGGAAGTGGACGAATTAAACAACCAGTTAGGAAGAATAATGGGAAAGGTTTTGAAGTCTCTCATTCTTAATGAAATAATCCTTTGATGTTAAGATTCCAAGTACAATCTACTCCTAATATGAAAAAATATTGAAATATACAATTACATTTATACAACTTTATTTTTCCCCTTAGAGCAATTAGTAATAAGGGTACAACAAAGTTTCAAACACATACAACACACAAGCCCCGAAGCAATACATAGATAGAATACTTTACTAATGCTTCACAACTCTAAGCCTAAACAAACACATTTAAACCTACACCAAACACACGTTAATAGATAGATAGAATACTTTACTAATGCTTCACAACTCTAAGCCTAAACAAACACATTTAAACCTACACCAAACACACATTAATACATAGATAGAATACTTTACTAATGCTTCACAACTCTAAGCCTAAAAAAACACATTTAAACCTACACCAAACACACGTACTCTGAGCTCCATGACTCTATCCCCACATCAAACGCAGAGAAGAAGGGACATCCGAAGAAGTCAAACGGAAAAGTTTCCTAATCCTAAAGCTCCGGCTTGTGGTCGGGGGCAATTAGTTTAGGGAGGATGTTTCACAGACGACCTAATTGAGAAGCTGTCACCCAGTTAAGCAAGGCCTGCCTTAAGAGCCTTTGCTTAATAAGCCATGGCCTAATGCAATAAGGTGCCTATTTCCAATCAGCCATGACAAAGTCTAATTTATGCCAGGATCAAATCAGCAGGGAGAAAGAAATGAGGCAGGGGAGAAGGGAGAAGTAGTCATGGTGGCGGCCCGTCGGAAAAGTGTGACAAAGAGGTGGGGGGATCGCAAGGATTGAGCAATGGGATGGGACTCAGACGCCAGCAAAAGTAAATTAGTGGTCCTAAAAAAGTCATTTTTCCAGGATGATTAAGAGGTTGTACAGAACAGGATCACGCAAAGAGGAGTGTTTCGTGTTTCTGTCGTGGCCCCCTCTCCCAAACGCAGACACACACCCAAGCATACGCACACACAGGCATGCACACAGATGCTCACAAACATACACACACTCGCACACACACACCACAGCTCCTCCTTGTGATGGATTCACATGAACATCAGATCGCTCACTGTGACAAATCACAGTGTGACACGGGAACCCAAAAAAGCCCACACCCTAACACCTAAACTGTGAGAGGGAGCAAGGGGGGTTGACCTCCCAGCAGGCCGCCACAGCAGTCTCCTCTCTCACTCTCTCTTTTTATTCCCTCTCTCTCTTTTTTTCCCTCTCCCTCTCTCCTTCTCGGGGAGTGATGGATTCCCCCTCAGTTAATTTATCCTGGAAGCGGAGGAGACGGCACTGTGACGCGAACCTTCTCCGTGACGATGGGGGGGACCAGAGCGTCCCTGATCACAGACTCAATCAATCTCACTCAGAGGGCCGTATCAGCGCCACTGTCACAGATGTCACACCGTCACAGCCTGGAACTATACCTACTGTACCTGGACCTGTATCTGTACTCTGCTCTACTCTAGCTGAGAATCATAGAGGATTCAACTACTGTACCTGCACCTGTATCTGTACTCTGCTCTACTCTAGGTTGAGAATCATAGGGTATTCTACTACTGTACCTGGACCTGTATCTGTACTCTGCTCTAGGTTGAGAATCATAGGTTATTCTACTACTGTACCTGGACCTGTATCTGTACTCTGCTCTACTCTACTCTAGGTTGAGAATCATAGGTTATTCTACTACTGTACCTGGACCTGTATCTGTACTCTGCTCTACTCTAGGTTGAGAATCATAGGGTATTCTACTACTGTACCTGGACCTGTATCTGTACTCTGCTCTACTGTAGCTGAGAATCATAGAGGATTCAACTACTGTACCTGGACCTGTATCTGTACTCTGCACTACTCTAGCTGACAATCGTAGAGTATTCTACTACAGTACCTGGACCTTGTTATTCGGGTGGTGCCAGAATAACAACCTATCCCTCAACGTAACCAAGACTAAGGAGATGATTGTGGACTACAGGAAAAGAAGGACCGAGCATGCCCCCATTCTCATCAACGGGGCTGTAGTGGAGCAGGTTGAGAGCTTCAAGTTCCTTGGTGTCCACATCAACAACAAACTAGAATGGTCCAAACACACCAAGACAGTCGTGAAGAGGGCACGACAAAGCCTATTCCCCCTCAGGAAACTAAAAACATTTGGCATGGGTCCTGAGATCCTCAAAAGGTTCTACAGCTGCAACATCGAGAGCATCCTGACTGGTCGCATCACTGCCTGGTACGGCAATTGCTTGGCCTCCGACCGCAAGGCACTTCAGAGGGTAGTGCGTACGGCCCGGTACATCACTGGGGCAAAGGAGCCTGCCATCCAGGACCTCTACACCCGGCGGTGTCAGAGGAAGGCCCTAAAAATGTTCAAAGACCCCAGCCACCCCAGTCATAGACTGTTCTCTCTACTACCGCATGGCAAGCGGTACCGGAGTGCCAAGTCTAGAACAAGTCTTCTCAACAGTTTTTACCCCCAAGCCATAAGACTCCTGAACAGACAATCAAATGGCTACCCGGACTATTTGCATTGTGTGCTGCTGCTGCTACTCTCTGTTTATCATATATGCATAGTCACTTTAACTATACATTCATGTACATACTACCTCAATTGGGCCGACCAACCGGTGCTCCCGCACATTGGCTAACCGGGCTATCTGCATTGTGTCCCGCCACCCGCCACCCCCTCTTTTACGCTACTGCTACTCTCTGTTCATCATATATGCATAGTCACTGTAACCATATCTACATGTACATACTACCTCAATCAGCCTGACTAACCGGTGTCTGTATGTGGCCTCGCTATTGTATATAGCCTCGCTATTGTATATAGCCTGTCTTTTTACTGTTGTTTTATTTCTTTACTTACCTATTGTTCACCTAACACCTTTTTTGCACTATTGGTTAGAGTCTGTAAGTAAGCATTTCACTTGTTGTATCCGGCGCACGTGACAAATAAACTATGATTTGACTTGATTTGTATCTGTACACTGCTCTACTCTAGCTAACAGTCATAGGGGATTCTACTACTGTACCTGGACCTGCACTGACTCATAGGGGATTCTACACCTGCACCTGGACCTGCACTGACTCATAGGGGATTCTACTACTGTACCTGCACTGACTCATAGGGATTCTACACCTGTACCTGGACCTGCACTGACTCATAGGGGATTCTACACCTGTACCTGGACCTGCACTGACTCATAGGGGATTCTACTACTGTACCTGGACCTGCACTGACTCATAGGGGATTCTACTACTGTACCTGGACCTGCACTGACTCATAGGGGATTCTACTACTGTACCTGCACTGACTCATAGGGATTCTACACCTGTACCTGGACCTGCACTGACTCATAGGGGATTCTACACCTGTACCTGGACCTGCACTGACTCATAGGGGATTCTACTACTGTACCTGGACCTGCACTGACTCATAGGGGATTCTACTACTGTACCTGGACCTGCACTGACTCATAGGGGATTCTACACCTGTACCTGGACCTGCACTGACTCATAGGGGATTCTACACCTGTACCTGGACCTGCACTGACTCATAGGGGATTCTACTACTGTACCTGGACCTGCACTGACTCATAGGGGATTCTACTACTTTACTAGCTCTTTACACTCAGAAGGGAGT
The DNA here is from genome assembly GCF_045679555.1 of Salvelinus alpinus. Taxonomy (NCBI): domain Eukaryota; kingdom Metazoa; phylum Chordata; class Actinopteri; order Salmoniformes; family Salmonidae; genus Salvelinus; species Salvelinus alpinus. The sequence continues at coordinate 50,017,075 of NC_092089.1, read as the reverse complement.
CTACTATTCTAACTTCCAATGTTCAACATTGCTTTTCAATCGGATTGGAATTTCAGTTGACCCACGACCCTGCCTACTGTTCACTTCACTAACACAACATATTCTGTACTCTTTCATATAGTACTTGGCATACAAAATACATTGATCTAACATTACCCTTGTATCCAAATATATTACCCTATATTTCCCTTACATAAAACAATATAACTGTAAACCTAAAACAGACATAGATATACAGTACCAAGACAAATATTTAAACCCTTACTGATACCCCCCTACACAGACACATAACAGCCTTAAGCACATTCACTGAGACATACCCTGACAATCATCATGCTGACACACACACACACGCACACGCACACGCACACGCACACACGCACACACACACACACACACCCACATCCACAGTAGTGGGCCACAGCAAAGCATTCCCTGTCTGCTCTGCCCCAGAAAATGTTGACTGATCAAATTAGGCCTGATCAAAACATGCCATTCAGGAGACGTGGCGTTGAGGCGTCGAGGGGAGCTAGCCGAGCACAAAACACGCTCTGACCTTGGGAGCAATTAGCATGACCAGAGAGCAGTCCTGAGTAGAATAAAGAAGCACTGAAACACCCCTGGATCTGCATAGGGAGGGAACCAGGGGAGCAGGGGATCTCACCAGGCCCAGCCCCATAGAGCCCCAGCACGGAATGGCACCACCAGGAGTGGAGCCTGCGGCTTAATTTGATGGAAGGGCACCACCAGGAGTAGAGCCTGCGGCTTAATTTGACTCAACACGGGAAACCTCACCCGGCCCGGACACGGAAAGGATTGACAGATTGATAGCTCTTTCTCGATTCTGTGGGTGGTGGTGCATGGCCGTTCTTAGTTGGTGGAGCGATTTGTCTGGTTAATTCCGATAACGAACGAGACTCCGGCATGCTAACTAGTTATGCGGCCCCGAGCGGTCAGTGTCCAACTTCTTAGAGGGACAAGTGGTGTTCAGCCACACGAGATTGAGCAATAACAGGTCTGTGATGCCCTTAGATGTCCGGGGCTGCACGCGCGCCACACTGAGCGGATCAGCGTGTGTCTACCCTTCGCCGAGAGGCGTGGGTAACCCGCTGAACCCCACTCGTGATAGGGACTGGGGATTGCAATTATTTCCCATGAACGAGGAATTCCCAGTAAGCGTGGGTCATAAGCTCGCGTTGATTAAGTCCCTGCCCTTTGTACACACCGCCCGTTGCTACTACCGATTGGATGGTGTAGTGAGGTCCTCGGATCGGCCCCGCCGAGGTCGGTCACGGCCCTGGTGGAGCGCCGAGAAGACAATCAAACTTGACTATCTAGAGGAAGTAAACGTCGTAACAAGGTTTCCGTAGGTGAACCTGCGGAAGGATCATTAACGGGTTGCCAGCCGCCGGCATGGGGCTGTGCTCCAGAAACCAAACTCTGCTGTGGGTTGGGTAGGGTAGGGGGTTCACGCCCCCCGCCTCTCCCATCTCTCGGCGCGGGTGTCCTCGGTCTTAGCCCGGTTCCCTGCTATTCCTTTTGCCTGGGTTGCGCCCGACTGGCTCCATCCCCTTTCCCCGTTAGCCACGGCCACATGACCCACCTATGGGCGGGTGAGTCGGCCGCTACCGAAGGGGACTGGGGGTGTCCGGTGAACCGGGACTTCCCGAAATGGTCTCCCATTTTTAAGCGGCTTGAGTATCGCCCAGTATCCTCGCTCGGCACCGGGAACCCAGTCAACCGAGATTATATGCATTTAATACTACTGTAATTTTAGTCCATTATTATGTTGTAACATAACATCTGTTCATCTCCTGTTCATTAGTTATCACACATGTTATTGCATGTCAGAGTAAATTTGTGAATCAGCGATTTAATTATTATCCCTACCCTTTATCGCATTATCAAGTGCAGTATTGGGTACTACCGCCTATAATATGAAGCTTTTGATATAGCATTTTCAGTGCAGTTCTGGGATATTCTTCAAAACACACTACTCCAAGGCCGTGTTATGTTTGCACAGCATCAAGGGATATGTTTACACAACCATGTATTCCTCCAGCGTACAGTGATGCTCTATTCTGACAGCCAGCTCCGATCTGCCTTGCTTCTCTACCTGTAATCTAATTTCAATTGACTGCGAGGGGGTGTGAGGTTAGCAGCACCATAAATGCTGGCGCGGAGGCCTTAAGCAGAGGTGTGTGCAGTTCAAATTGTTTTCTGTAAGTCACCTCTACAGGGGGATTTTTGATCATCCCGCCCATTGATTTGTTGCTGGGGTTCATTGGCCTAGAGCTGGGATGGCAGGTGGATGGGAGAATGGAGTGGGCCAAGCTGGCTGGCATTCGTCCTTCTCTGGGACCTGGCATTCGTCCTTCTCTGAGAGAGCGAGAGAGATAGAGATAGAGAGATAGAGATAGAGATAGAGAGAGAGAGATAGAGAGATAGAGAGAGAGAGAGTGTTAGTCTCCACAATTCAGAGGTTAAATGACCTGTGCCTGCTGTCACCCACGGCACATTGCCTACAGCAGAGCCTGGACCTGCCAGAGCAGTACTTCCAGACCTGGGCCCAAAAATACAAAAATAATGATTTTCCAGAGAAGATGCAGATCTCAGGGAATTAGACCAAAGTTCTCTATTGGTACACAATATATAGAGTACTGCACACTACAATGAGGCAATTAATTAAAAGAGAAGGAGAAAGCATGCAGGGCATTCTACACCATTAAAAAACAATTGGCTAAACCTAACTGAATGTGTCATTGAACCAATTGCACTTTATGGTAGCGAGGTGTGGGGTCCACTTGCAAAACAAGATTTCACAAACACCCCACTGAAACACTGCATGCAGAGTTCACTAAGATTCTCCTACATGCCCAGAGGAAAACTACAAACAATGCATGCAGAGCAGAATTTGGCCAATATCCACTAATAATAAAAACTTTTAAAAATAAAAAAAAGCAATTAAGTTTTGGAAACCTCTAAATACTGTGACGCCCTCTCATATCATTACCAAGCCCTGCAATGCCAAGAGCTGAGCAAAGAAGAGAGTCCCCTCATCCAGCTGGTCCTGGGGCCGAGTTCACAAACATGTTTTACTAACACACTGAAGCCTCAGGACCAGAACATACAATCAATCAATCAGAATAAAACAAATGACAACACAGTCAAAACAAAACTACATTACCTATTGGGAAGCACAAGCACCAAGCAAAATGCAGTGTTATCTGGCCCTAAATGAACAGTACACCATGGATAACTATTTGACCATGGTTACTGATCAAAACCTTTGAAAAACCTTGACAAAGTACAGGCTTAGTGAGCACAGCCTTGCCATTGAGAAGGGTAGACACAGGTAAACCTGTCTCCCTGTAGAGGCTGTGCAACCACTGCACCACAGCAGAACCCGAGACACAGATGCAGTTCCTGACAAAATGCAAAAAATATAAAACCATTAGAGAGTGTCATTTCCCCAAATGTGAAACTCTTATTCAAGGTTATAAAGACCTCTCTGATGAGAATAGGCTACCCTTCCTGTTGGGGGAAGAAGCAGAGGGCTGTGGGTTGGCAGCGCACTACATTGCTGCCTGCCATAAAATGAGGGACAGTGTCTGACAGACCAACCAACCTGCACATGTCCTCTATGTCATTGTTATTGTCCATTGTATGGTTATTTTTATTGTTGTTACTGATTGTCCCGTTGATAATCCTGATTATTATTTTTTTTAATTATGTTAACATTGTAAATGTATCACTTAACCTCCAAAGTACGCTTTGGCTATATGTTGATAAAGTAAATTGAATGGAATTGAAATTGAGAGAGAGAGAGAGAGAGAGAGAGAGAGAGAGAGAGAGAGAGAGAGAGAGAGAGATAGCAAAAGAAAAAGAAAGAAAGAGAGTGACCAGACAAACAGACAGACAGACAGACAGACAGACAGACAGACAGACAGACAGACAGACAGAGAGCCAGAGAGACAGAGAGAGAGAGAGAGAGAGAGAGAGAGAGAGAGAGAGAGAGAGAGAGAGAGAGAGAGAGAGAGAGAGAGAGAGAGAGAGAGAGACCCAAAGACACAACAGGCGGCAGCACAACCACCACCTCACAGTGAACCCAGCTTCCTCTGGCACATCATGAACAAAGCATCACTATGTATTTCTCTATCTTTCCCTCTCCCCTCCTTCCCCACATCCCCCTTTCCCTGTACAGCTAGGAACTTCCCCACAGGCGCTAAACCTGTCTGATGCTTACACATTTCATGATGATCAAATATGTTTACATGCACTAATAAATCTCTACATAATACCTTACTTTGGGTGCAAGATAGCGTCGCTGTATTATGCTAAATACCCCGGCATCAATCCGTTGTAGTAAACGAGTGTTTTCTCTCCTGTTTTTTGGGGGGGGTTTGTTTGTTTTTCCGATACAATATGAGAATCATGATGGGGAAACTTTCAATCATAGTTATTTTTCCTTTCATTCTTCTTCCTCTCTTGTCTTTCTTTCTCTCTCTCAAATAATGCCTTGACTTGCCTGTTTCAATTTCACTTAGTGGCTTAATTATGGCGAGTGTTTATAATGCACACGATGAGACACAAAAGAGGAAGAGAATACAATCAACGCCATGTCTTATTAACCTGTGTTGTCTGATCCCTCCCTATGCCATACAATGTACAATGTGACCGTGTTCAGGATGCAGTTTGTATATGCTGACGTATAGGCTTTGCATGGGCAAATGCAAATGCTGGTTTGCGTACAGCATGACTCGCTTATCTGCTAATGTGGAAAAGAGCTATGAGAGGAAACGGCTTTGTTGACTAATGTGATGTGAGGTGAATACAGGGACACTGTTATGGAACAGAATTATGAAGCGTGTGTATTATTTCAAATGGAAACAGAAAGGTGTGACCGTAGAAATTGAATTTCTCGAAGTGACAGCCCCTCAGACCACGGTTATATGAATTGGAATGCCCGGTCTAGGAATTATATTTCTATGGGTGTGAAGCTGATATGCAGTATACAAGCTCATACCGGGATGAAGCTGTGGATGACCATTGCTATGTAGTGGCAATATCGCTCAGATGTAATCATTCCAAGTTCTCCAAAGCAGAGTCTAAGCTGTCAGAGTCTACGCTGTCAGAGTCTAAGCTGTCAGAGTCTAAGCTGTCAGAGTCTAAGCTGTCAGAGTCTAAGCTGTCAGAGTCTACGCTGACAGAGTCTACGCTGTCAGAGTCTACGCTGTCAGAGTCTACGCTGTCAGAGTCTAAGCTGTCAGAGTCTACGCTGACAGAGTCTACGCTGTCAGAGTCTACGCTGTCAGAGTCTACGCTGTCAGAGTCTAAGCTGTCAGAGTCTACGCTGTCAGAGTCTACGCTGTCAGAGTCTACGCTGTCAGAGTCTACGCTGTCAGAGTCTAAGCTGTCAGTCTAAGCTGTCAGTCTAAGCTGTCACAGTCTAAGCTGTCAGATTCTAAGGTGTCAGTATCTAATCTTAGATTGGTGATAGATCAAACAATCAATTACTCCTACTGTTCTATGCAAAACCCAAACATTGACAAGTTTCCAAAAAAGTGTACTTTATAAAAATATGAATATGTTTGGATGTCTGCGCATGTTCACTCATGCATGTGTATGTATATTTCCATCTAAGTGTGTGTGTGCGTGTGTAATTCATTCATTTTGGCTCGATTCAGAGGCTTGCTACTCGTCTGGGGGCTGGGGTACTAACCCACAAACAAGATGGGTCCAAATTAGCTGCTCGGAAAGCCCATGGCCTTGAGTAGCAGCGTCCTACCCTGCAGCTACATTATTGAGCAATGCTAATAACCTAAACTTAACTTATTTACACTCACTTCAGCACCATCCAGCAACACTCGCCAACATGAACTTTAAAGAGGAGACTTTCAAGAGGGTTTATATAAATATCATTTTTATTAATTTTTTATTTAAAAGCTACCATGTACGCCTCCCGAGTGGCGCAGCAGTCTAAGGCACTGCATCGCAGTGCTTGAGGCGCCACTACAGCCCCGGGATCGATCCCAGGCTGTGTCACAGCCGGGCTTGACAGGGAGACCCATGAGGCGGCGCACAATTGGCCCAGTGTCGTCTGGGTTAGGGGAGGATTTGGCTGGACGGGATTTCCTTGTCCCATCGCACTCTAGCGACTCCTTGTGGCGGGCCGGGTGCCTACACGCTGACTCTGGACGCCAGCTGGAAGGTGTTTCCTCAGACACATTGGTGCAGCTGGCTTCCGGGTTAAGCGAGCAGCGTGTCAAGAAGCAGCGCGGCTTGGCAGGGTATTGTTTCGTAGGACGCATGGCTCTTAACCTTCACCTCTCCCGAGTCCGTAGGGGAGTTGCAGCGATGGGATTGTAACTACCAATTGGATATCACGAAAAAGGGGTAAAAGTTAAAAAATAATAATAATCATGTTTAACTACCATGTGGAGAGCTCTAACTCTTTCTATCGTTATCTCTCTCTTTCTCCTCCTGTAGTTACTTCTGTCTCTGTCTGTATTTCAGTCCCTCCATCTCTCTCCCCCTGTCTGTCATTATTTAGGTAGAGCTGCTCTTCCTGGTTTTAATAAGCACTGGAGCGAAGTGTGTGTGTGTGTGTGTGTTCGTGTGTTCGTGTTTTAACGGTGAGCCGGTAACGAGACATGGCCCTCCCTCACCGTTGCCGCCGAGCTCCTATTTACTTTAGCAAGTCCGTGAGCTAGGCCGAGTCTTGCGTCGCTCCGAGAGCTTTACTTCTGTTAATTGGTCATTAAAGGTAGTCATTTTGTAGGCCTCACTAAATCTTTAAACAGGCCATGAAATAATAAAAGAGGGCCTGTCAATGCTTTAGCCTCCGAGAAGCCTGACTGCGCAGAGAAGAAGAAGGACTAGGCTTTTGATCATTATCTCTAGAATTACCATGTCTAATAATAATTGCTCTATTCATTTTGGGGGACTTGTAAATACATTTTTATTAATGTCGCTCCTTATCGAAAAGATGAAAAACAGATTGTCATTGATGTGCTGGTAAAAGGGGGGTTGCGGTAAGGATTAATAGTGTGTGTACTGCTAGCGTGTTCAAATTAGGACGGAGTTGGACACTTTACACTAATATAGTCCTGTTATTAGGTAAATTGTCACATGGATAACTCTTTCTTCTTCATACATAACACCATATACTGAGTGGACAAAACATTAGGAACACCGGCTCTTTCCATGACAGACTGACCAGGTGAATCCAGGTGAAAGCTATGATCCCTTACTGACGTCACTTGTTAAATCTACTTCAACCAGTTAAGAACTGCAACGCTGCTGGATTTTTCATACTCAACAGTTTACGTGTGTTTCAAGACTGGTCCACCACCCAAAGGACATTCAGCCAACTTAACACAACTGTGGGAAGCATTTGAATCAACATGGGCCAGCATCCCTGTGGAACGCTTTCAACACCTTGAAGAGGCCATGCCCCGGCGAACTGAGGCTGTTCTGATGGCAAAAGGGGGTGCCACTCAACATTAGGAAGGTGTTCCTCATGCTTTGTGCACTCAGTGTATGTTTGAAAGCATACTTTTATAGTTGTAGTTTTGTTGTGGGGTCTGGAGGAAGTACATGCATTTCTGGGAGAAACATTCAATATGCATAACACACTGTCAAGCACTCATGACATCACCACTCTTTTAGAAGGGAATTTAGAACGGGGAGGGGTGGCAATTGCTTAAAAAGTGACAACAGCAATATGGAGACAAGATAACAGGTGTTGAACACTCTCACACATAGACACACACTGTAAAGCCTCCCCAAGAGTAATGATTCTGTTCCACTTGCATGACTTCTCATTTATTGATTTGAGTCGTATCGCCCTCCCTACGGCCCCTCGTCTTTTGCGCTCAGGCCTGAGCCTATTGTGTGCGCGTGTGCATGTGTGCAAAATACCAGCAGTTGGTGTGTCAACAGAGGCGGTGTGGGAGAGGGATGGAGTTGCGGTGAAGGGTTGAGATCCCTGGTTTCAGTGACATCTGTTGGAGTGGGGTACCACCCCGGCCCACCTCTGTCCCCCGTATTGGGGTATCAGTTCAGGCCGTCAATAATGGAGCAGCCGAGTGTGAAGGAACAGGCGTGACCCAGTCTGCCCAGGGTGTGTGTGTGTGGGGGGGGGGGGTCGAGAGAGAGTGAGAGAGACACACACTCACACACCCGTGATCACTGACCCTAATGACCTTCCCCGGCTCTCCCTCTCTCCTGCTGTCGGTCCCGTGTGCCCTAGCCTCTCTTTCACCAGCTCCCTCCTTTCCCCTCTCTCCGTCGCAGGCCATTGTTCCCTCTCCTCCACTATTGTCTCAGCTGAGAATGGCAAAATGAGCAGCTGTGAAAGAGGGCTGATCATCAGAAGGCTTTGCATGGTTCTGAGATTCATACCGTAACACAGAGGTTTGTTTACCATGTGTGTCCTTCTGCACAACTTGGTCAGGTAAAGTAGAAGAAAGGTAGTGAATATGATATGAACCGCCAGCTTTTTTAGAATGACAGAATGCCGAAGTCTAAAGGATCAACTTTCCACTTCACATTTCGATGAAAAGCAAACGAGTATAAAGTTTTAGATATGTTCTGTTTTTTTGCTTGAATTCTTTTTTCTCTACTCTGGTTGTTTAATCAGTGTATTCTAAACTACAAGCTTTAAGGCTTTGAATATGTCAATGCAGTGAAATGTGAAAATCACTTTTCTTAGGGCAGTCCCACTCAAACGAATGTTCTGTCCTGTTTTCATTTGTACAATCTAATGTCATATTTTCTTTACGCCGTGATATTTCATGCTTTGGCTCATCTGTTTTGATTCAAGCTGTCTTCTCTAGCAGGTGCACCTTACTTAAAGACGAGGAAGGGCTCAGTCAGCTTCATTCCATAGTCTGTCTGACACTAAATCTGAAATGATAGAAGTGTAATACATGGGCCGGTAAAACATGTTCTTGAGTTCTCTCTCTGTCTGACCTATGAAGTAATTTTCTGACAATGGACTGTAAATCCACATGCTGCTGCTACAGGCTAGGTTCTGAGTGCCATCTACAGATGCGTTTCAGTATTGCACCATTAGGACCCCATGGATTAAATGTACAAACCCTCAAGCCAAATATGGTGATATCGTGTTTCTTGAAAATACCATATCTCCCTCTCCATTTTTATGTTAATTAAAGGATTTGTAAATGTTGTCACCTACGACTTAAGTTGCAAATTATCCAGAAATACAGAATCTGATTACATTAACACCTCTTTTCCCATTTATTGTATTTCAGCACCGTTTTAACTTAATTTGATTTTAAAAATCATGTGTAATATATTTGATGAAGTTGGAATATGTAAGTACACAATATTCATTTAGGTAGAAATCATTGTGATTCATAAAATAATTTCAGATAAATCAGTTCAGTAGAACGACATCATTTCAGTAGAATTCCTAGATAGAAATAAGACCAGTTTCATATCCAAGTTGCACTAAAGCAATTCCATTTTCTTATACAAGTCTATCTGTTCTGTGTAGATATGTGCTCCAAATCTGGTTTAACACCCTCAGGGATTTGTGTTATTATTAAATAAGGACTTCCTGTGACACATTAGTGAGATTTAATGTGAGGAATATAATTATTTTCCCACAATAACCCACAAGAGGATGTTATTTGATTTCAAAGTTATTCCAAAGAAACAGGCTGCTCATGCACAGTTAAACCATGTGTTTTTACACTAAACTAGTCTATTCAAAAAATCACATCTCTATTTTTAAACAAAAAATATTAATTTCATTGTTCAGATAATAGTGTCATAAACTCCATAATCTGAGTTATGCAAATAAAACACTCAGGTGACACTCCACAGAAGCAGCACGAGTCTCTCTGTGTAAACAGTAAATAATAAACAAGAGCTCCGAGAAATCTTAAAAAATACAAATAAATGTCTGACAAAATATAACTTAGAACGATTAAATGGTATCGTGGCACCCTTACAGTGTCAGTAACTCAAACATAGAGAGCATACTCTGGAGTCAGGTGAATACAACAACAAAAAGTACTGCCACATGCAGTTGCCTAAAGTGATTCTGTCAATAATGTATCGGAGCTCTTGTTATTTATTTACTGTTTACACAGAGAGACTCATGCTGCTTCTGTGGAGTGTCACTCTCACCCGCCACCGCCATCTGAGATGAACGAGACAAGCCGAGCACGCCAGCCGGCGTTCATGCTGCCACGCTCTGTCGAAACCGAGGCACTGGACTGAAAAATAAAAGACACGGCGGTTCACGTGAGCTGTTGTACATGCATCCTGAGGTAGTCAAAGAGAGGGAAATAGAGGGGGGGGGTATTAAATATTAATATTAATGTAAGGAGGGAGGGAGGGAGGGAGGAAGGAAGGGAGCCACCTAACTGGTAACTGGCCATTGAGCCTCAGCCTTTAAGTCTCAGACGGTTCCTCCTTTCAGTTTTCAGTTTACGCTACAGTAAGTGGGATTTGTCTACCCTAAGAGGGAGAGAAAAGGGAGATTGTTCGTTTCTTCATCGTACCCCAGGGTAAGATAGTGTGTATCCACTAATACTTTAGAGAGTTGTACTTGTCTTAATGCAGTCACACTCACAACTGTCTTTTCTAACTAGCACTGATTGTGCAGATAGCGGCTATTTGGAAGTTTTACTTGCAATGATTGTGATATGGGATTGTTTTACCTACCTCAGTTGAACGCACTGATTGTAAGTGGCTCTGGATAAGAGCGTATGCCAGATGACTATAATGTAAATGGGAAATGTACACTGTCACCACATGGTCACCCTCCCAGATATCGGCATGACATGCGGAACAGGTCTTTGGTAACATACAAATGACAGGACAGAATGGACAGACTAGAGTATAATTCCTGGATTATTTTTGTAGCCTACACGTCTGCAAGCCTAAACACATATTGTTTACAATATTTTGAAGAAAAAAAACATTTGGCCATACGGGATAATAATGACATGTTTATACCGTAGACATTAAGCCCATCAGGTCCCATGTCAATTTCATCCACATTTCTAGAGTAGATGAACACATAAACAAGCACTAACATCAAACTACAAACAAAAACAGACACACACACACACACACCAGATACACAAACACACACACACACGCTTTCAAAGTCATAAAACGAGGGGACTTCAAATGCAGCTATTTGTTTGGGGCCTGTTGTCGTGGGAATAGGCAGTGCGACTGTGTGGGTTCATTAGAATTCTTTTCAAGTTGTGGAGTGCGGTCTCCCTGTGTTCCTCTCTCCATATTCCCTGACCCTGTCGGATCTCACAGGGGTTGAGGTAGGGCGGGGCAATGAGCGGGGGATAACACTATAGACTGCATACACACACAAAAACATACAGTACACACACATGCATGTAGGCAACACACATACACAAACACATAAACACATAAGGCACAGTGTGTGGAGGGGGGATAGCAGTACACACACACACACACACACACACACACACAGTCCTTCGCCCTAATAGTGTCACCCTGCTGCACCACCTTCTCTGGGACGCAGTGGGAGGTTCTCCTCTCTCCAGTTAGAACTGGAACCCTGGGTACAGGAGAGAGAGGCTGTTGTTGTCTTTTTGCCACATGAGATGGTCTCTGTCATTCTAATAATTGCTCACGCATTCTCCCAAAATAACACGCAGTCAGGAGTACTATAAGAAATACTAGCACACTCTCAAATGTGCTGGAGCAGCTTGATCTTATGGTCTCTAATGTTATGGAGATCTAAGGTTCTTCACTGACCCAGCAAGCTATAGATAGTATAGTAAATGGAATATGAATGAATAATAACTCTGATGTAATATATTGGATACCTATTGTCAAAACAGAAGGTTCAGGAAAATGTACGTTTGTCAAAGGTTAAGGTTATTTTAAATAAGCAAAACTTAGAAGAAACAATTATACCAGAAATAGCAGGTGTTTTGGATCGGACTGGATTGAAGATGGTGGAAAGAAACTGAGGTGGGGACGGAGGGGTGGCGGGGGTGGATTTTTGTGCTGCCTGGGGAGGTCACTTTGGCAGGCTGGGCCCCGGACGAGATCCCAGTGGGTGCCAGACTGCGGGGAGAGGGGCGAGGAAGGGGTGCAGTAGCTGCCCGTCACAGCCCACTGCCTGTCTGACGGCCTGGGGCCTGGCAGACTGACACCCTGCCTGGGCAGGAGGCAAAGGGGACAGGGAGGGGTGGAGGGGGGAATGGAGGAGGTGAGGGGGTGGAGGAGGTATATAGAGGTGGTGGAGGGGGGAATGGAGGAGGTGAGGGGGTGGAGGAGGTATATAGAGGTGGTGGAGGGGGGAATGGAGGAGGTGAGGGGGTGGAGGAGGTATATAGAGGTGGTGGAGGGGGGAATGGAGGAGGTGAGGGGGTGGAGGAGGTTTATAGAGGTGGTGGTGGGGGTAATGGAGGAGGTGAGGGGGTGGAGGAGGTATATAGAGGTGGCGGAGGGGGGAATGGAGGAGGTGAGGGGGTGGAGGAGGTATATAGAGGTGGCGGAGGGGGGAATGGAGGAGGTGAGGGGGTGGAGGAGGTATATAGAGGTGGCGGAGGGGGGAATGGAGGAGGTGAGGGGGTGGAGGAGGTATATAGAGGTGGCGGAGGGGGGAATGGAGGAGGTGAAGGGATGGAGGAGGTATATAGAGGTGGCGGAGGGGGGAATGGAGGAGGTGAGGGGGTGGAGGAGGTATATAGAGGTGGCGGAGGGGGGAATGGAGGAGGTGAGGGGATGGAGGAGGTATATAGAGGTGGCGGAGGGGGGAATGGAGGAGGTGAGGGGGTGGAGGAGGTATATAGAGGTGGCGGAGGGGGGAATGGAGGAGGTGAGGGGGTGGAGGAGGTATATAGAGGTGGCGGAGGGGGGAATGGAGGAGGTGAGGGGGTGGAGGAGGTATATAGAGGTGGTGGAGGAGGTGAGGGGGTGGAGGAGGTATATAGAGGTGGTGGAGGAGGTGAGGGGGTGGAGGAGGTATATAGAGGTGGTGGAGGAGGTGAGGGGGTGGAGGAGGTATATAGAGGTGGTGGAGGAGGTGAGGGGGTGGAGGAGGTATATAGAGGTGGTGGAGGAGGTGAGGGGGTGGAGGAGGTATATAGAGGTGGTGGAGGAGGTGAGGGGGTGGAGGAGGTATATAGAGGTGGTGGAGGAGGTGAGGGGGTGGAGGAGGTATATAGAGGTGGTGGAGGAGGTGAGGGGGTGGAGGAGGTATATAGAGGTGGTGGAGGAGGTGAGGGGGTGGAGGAGGTATATAGAGGTGGTGGAGGAGGTGAGGGGGTGGAGGAGGTATATAGAGGTGGTGGAGGAGGTGAGGGGGTGGAGGAGGTATATAGAGGTGGTGGAGGAGGTGAGGGGGTGGAGGAGGTATATAGAGGTGGTGGAGGAGGTGAGGGGGTGGAGGAGGTATATAGAGGTGGTGGAGGAGGTGAGGGGGTGGAGGAGGTATATAGAGGTGGTGGAGGAGGTGAGGGGGTGGAGGAGGTATATAGAGGTGGTGGAGGAGGTGAGGGGGTGGAGGAGGTATATAGAGGTGGTGGAGGAGGTGAGGGGGTGGAGGAGGTATATAGAGGTGGTGGAGGAGGTGAGGGGGTGGAGGAGGTATATAGAGGTGGTGGAGGAGGTGAGGGGGTGGAGGAGGTATATAGAGGTGGTGGAGGAGGTGAGGGGGTGGAGGAGGTATATAGAGGTGGTGGAGGAGGTGAGGGGGTGGAGGAGGTATATAGAGGTGGTGGAGGAGGTGAGGGGGTGGAGGAGGTATATAGAGGTGGTGGAGGAGGTGAGGGGGTGGAGGAGGTATATAGAGGTGGTGGAGGAGGTGAGGGGGTGGAGGAGGTATATAGAGGTGGTGGAGGAGGTGAGGGGGTGGAGGAGGTATATAGAGGTGGTGGAGGACAATAAGAAATGGATTGTATTTATATAGTCTAGTGATTTCACCAGAGTGGACAGAGAAGAGGGGGTGAGAGGTGCTGAAGACACAGAGAGAGGAACATCCTGGTATCCTGCAGTGCACCCAGTGCCGTAGACAGTAGTTGCAGGCGACACGAGAGAGAGAGAACTGGTCATTGCAGTCTGTGTGCTCAGAGTGCTTTGACAGTAACCTTGTCTAAGTTGAGTTGTATGTTCTATTTGTAAGAAAAACTTTCTATAACACGTTCTGTTCCATGAGCAGTGATCTTCATAATAAAAAAATTAAAAACAAGGACACTTCGTTTCTGTAATTTTGCAAGTGTAGTAGTTCAAGGTGCTTAATATCACTGAAGTGACGACACTCAGACACAGCAGATAATTCTCAGCTGAGATTCGCTGACAAACACTTGCGATTGACTGAAATAGAACTGAGATTACAGTATATGAAGCTAGTTCTCCTCTTTGCCACAGCATGTGTCTGCTGGTGTGGTGCAAGACAGGGAGGAGGGCAGGACTCAGAAAGTCTCTCAGGCGTGTCCTGGGCATGAGCCAAACACACACACACACACACACACACACACACACACACACACACACACACACACACACACACACACACACACACACACACACACACACACACACACACACACACACACACACACACACACACACACACACACACACACACACACACACACACACACACACACACACACAAAAAGTCTAAAACGTCAACCACTGCTACAGTATGCTGTATACCTTTCCGGGCTTTACAGTAAAGATGTTAAGTACACAGAATCATTTGCTAGTCTGTCTCTCTCTCTCTCTCTCTCTCTCTCTCTCTCACTGTCTCTGTGTCCCTTTAAACAGGGGACGTAAATGACAGAGAGAGACAGCTCCAGACCATCCCGTTGACACTGAGCAGCGAGTGTGTGTCTTTGTGTCTGTGTGTCGACGTAACACCTTTCAGGATTGTTGAGCACCAATGTAAACAATATCTGCTCACAGATGAATGCTCAGGCCAAGCCAGGAACAGTACATGTTCAGGCCAGGGACAGTACATGCTCAGGCCAGTGAGAGTACATGCTCAGGCCAGGAACAGTACATGTTCAGGCCAGGGACAGTACATGCTCAGGCCAGTGAGAGTACATGCTCAGGCCAGGGAGAGTACATGCTCAGGCCAGGGAGAGTACATGCTCAGGCCAGGGAGAGTACATGCTCAGGCCAGGGAGAGTACATGCTCAGGCCAGGGAGAGTACATGCTCAGGCCAGGGAGAGTACATGCTCAGGCCAGGGAGAGTACATGCTCAGGCCAGGGACAGTGACAGCCATCCACCCACAAAGTTTAAGACAGCAGTTATCTTGTACAAAAGGTAATCTTGACTGGTTTTGCTTGTAGATACTGTTTTAGTTTGATTTTCCAAACATTTTCTTATTTGTCTAGTGATTTAAATAATATGCTGACAGCATTTATGGAACATACACCACAAATAAAGGTTTTGAGTGAAAGAAAAGGCTTACCTAATGACACTATGCAGGACGTATGATGTACATCCCCTTTAATGCTGCAGACCCATTGGAGATAGGATCAGATCCCCTGCTGTACACACAGAGAGATAGACAGTTACACTATAACACACACAGGCAGACATTAACACTGTTACTCCCACTGTAACACACACACACACACACACACACATATACTATAATACGCATACACACAAACAAACATAAACACACACACCTTTTAACCTGATTGAGAATTTAAGCTGAGGACTGAAAGGGTTTGTGGTAGACGTGGAGGCAGGTCTGGCTGGGCAGATCACATAGAACCAAGTCTAAACAGATCCAGTGTTCCCTGGTCTCCAGGCTCAACATAGAACTTTGTAATTACTGGTAAACAGACTGATCAGTATATACAGTATGTAGTTCTGTGTGTTTATATGTGCGCGTGTATGTGTCTAGGGGGCCTCAGGGGACCCTCCTAATGAGCTCTCTGTGTGCAAGCCTAACAAGAGCCCACTGCAGCGCCCACGGCGCTGTCTTCAGGGGCCACGGCTGACCTTGCTCAGCTGCTAGGCTCTGTCGTTTGCTATATTTATGGCACCACCACCTTGCGCTATACGTGTGTGTGTGTGGGGGGGACTTCTGTGTGCGTGTGTGTGTGTGTGTGTGTGTGTGTGTGTGTGTGTGTGTGTGTGTGTGTGTGTGTGTGTGTGTGTGTGTGTGTGTGTGTGTGTGTGTGTGTGCGAGCGAGCATTTGCGAAAGAGGGTGGGGGGGGGGGGCTCACTCAGGAAGCAAATAATATGTATATATCAGCATAATGAATGAGAGAGAGAGAGAGGGGAGAGAGAGGGGAGAGAGAGAGAAAGAGAGGGGAGAGAGAGAAAGAGAGGGGAGAGAGAGAGAAAGAGAGAGAAAGAGAGGGGAGAGAGAGAGAAAGAGAGGGGAGAGAGAGAAAGAGAGAGGAGAGAGAGAGAAAGGGAGGGAGGGAGGGAGGGAGGGAGGGAGGGAGGGAGGGAGGGAGGGAGGGAGGGAGGGAGGGAGGGAGGGAGGGAGGGAGGGAGGGAGGGAGGGAGGGAGGGAGGGAGGGAGGGAGGGAGCCATTTTTCCCCTTCTGGCAACAAACCCCTGTGGTGTCAATTCCTTCTCTTCTTCTTTTGCCTTCCTCTTTTTTCCTTCCCCTCTCCCTCGTTTTATTCCTCTGCCTGAGCTTATCTGATAGTCATTCTCTCCTTGGGCTGATCATTAACACCACGATGCGTTCAGGCAGCACAAGATGGACTGGACACGCCATTTGATAGGCTATGTGTCTGGAAGGATGCTTAATGCTCTTCTGTCTCTGTCACAAATACATCGTAACCCTCATGATGATCATTTAATTTCCCTGCAACATTTATACAACATTTACACAACACATAGATAATGCAATACTAAATAGCCTAAATGTATCTTGGGGTGTGTATGCAGCTGCATGACTCTGGCTGAGCGGATCCCCACCCAGAAATAAAAATGCATGTGCATGGTTTCTCGTTTCTGGGGGAAATTGAGTGTGGGGCGCACACACATACAGCCTCAGTATGCAAAGCCCCGGCAATCGGTTTTGAGAGAGAGACAGAGAGAGAGAAAGAAAGATTGAGAAAGAGAGAGACAGATTGAGAGAGAGAGACAGAGAGAATTTTTAAATCCCCTTTATTGGGTCAAGACCCCACACCACAGTGCATCACATCACCATTCAGCCCTCAGGTGTCATGCTCCAAAAAGTACCAGCCCGTGAGAGAAAACAACGTAAAGAAGACTTAAATACACAACTCCAAATCCCCCTCCTCATTGACAGAGCACAAGACCCCTTGAAGACCCTATGTCCCAACTAAGAGCCTAAGGTTCCCCACCAGACTGTAATAGCCAACATCCCCCTGAGCATGCCCACCACATCCACAGACCCCTGTCCCTGTATGCAATGTTTCCTGGTCTTCCAGATAGCTAGCTTGGCTGCTCCTGATACGAAGTTGAGTAGGACTACCACTCCCCTGAGCCTAAAACTATACTTTGGTCCAAAAACAAACAGGTAGGTAGATTAAACCTCTCCCAAGGCAGAAAACCAGATGGTTACCAGTGTAAACAGCCCCACCAGTCTGGGACATTGCACAAGAAGATGAGCTAGCAACTCAGACACAGAACGGACACCCCCTCCCCAATGCTAGGATCCAGGTGCATCAGATGAGTGTAGGTGGCTATCGCCCCACGTATTATCCTCCATTGGAGGTCAGCTGTCCGTTAATCAATCGGCAGTTGACATAGAGACCGCCAGCAGCCTTTCGTGGAAGCGCCTGATCCAAACAAATCAGCCCACCTCGTTGATCTCACCCCTTCCAGGGAGGACGCACGCTACACCTTCACATATATTGTGTACATCACTTCTCTTCCCATAGCCGTGAAATACAGGAGCAGCCCCTTTACCCTCGTGCACTGCCCCCGTAGCAGCAGCGGTGACATTCAGAGTAAGGACTACGTACTCTTGGCCCTCCTTCCACTGGTCAGTGTGTGTGTTACTGGACACTCTGTTACTACCTGCTTCCACAGGCGAGATGATCGGATCCCCGCGCTCTCTCCCAGTTCCTCCACAGATCTGCTCATGCTCTACATCATGTGCCACGGCTTGGTGCATCCTGCACCCGCCAAGCTTAAATGCAGGCCGGCTGAAGGAAATATTTGTGACTGTAAAATGGGATTATAGATAAAGTGATTCTTCAAACAGCCACATCCCTGGTGATGCGCTGGCCTTCTGGGATGTTAAGAACGCTTGTCAAACTTGCAGGACAGACTGTAACTTATTTTGTGCATAATGTTGCTGCTGAACGTCAGAACAGCGATTACTCACCTTGAATTGGACGAATAACTTTTCTTTAATGAGTCGGACGAGAGGGATTTAGAGCTGCCCAGTGACTCAAGCCTACCAGACGAACTAAATTACTTCTATGCTTGCCTCGAGGCAAGTAACAATGAAACATGCATGATAGTCTCCCTGTATGAGTCTGTAGTACCAAGATGTTTCAATGCAGACCAATCTCCATCACAGACACCTGTCCGTGTGGTGCCAGGACAACAACCTCTCACTCTATGTGATCAAGACTAAGGAGATGATTGTGGACTAAATCAAATCAAATTAATTAGAGGAAAAGGAGGACTGAGCATGCTCCCATTCTCATCGACGGGGTTGAGAGCTTCAAGTTCCTTGGTGTCCACATCACCAACAAACTAACATGGTCCAAGCACACCAAGACAGTTGTGAAAAGGGCACGACAAAACCTATTCCCCCTCAGGAGACTGAAAAGATTTGGCATGGGTCCTCAGATCCTCAAAAGGTTCTACAGCTGCACCATCGAGAGCATCCTGGCTGGTTTCATCACCGCATGGTATGGCAACTGCTCAGCCTCCGACCGCAAGGCACTACAGAGGGTAGTGTTTATGGCCCAGTACACCACTGGGGTCAAGCTTCCTGCCATTCCGGACCTCTATACCAGGCAGTGTCAGAGGAAGGTCCTAGAAATTGTCAAAGACTCCAGCCACTCTAGTCATAGACTGTTCTCTTTGCTACTGCACGGCAAGCGGTACCGGAGCACCAAGTCTAGGTCCAAGAGGCTTCTCAAAAGCTTCTACCCCAAGCCATAAGACTCCTGAACATCTAATCAAATGGCTACCCAGACTATTTTCATTGCCCCCTCCCCTCTTCTACTACTCTCTGTTATTATCTATGCATAAGTCACTTTAATAACTCTACCTGTATACTGTATATTACCTCAATTACCTCGACTAACCGATGCCCCCGCACATTGACTCTGTACCGGTACCCCCTGTATATAGCCTCACTATTGTTATTTTACTGCTGCGATTTAATTATTTGTTACTTTTTTTCGTGGTATTTTTCTTAAAACTGCATTGTTGGTTAAGGTCTTGTAAGTAAGCATTTCACTGTAAGGTAGTAGTCGGCGCATGTGACAAATACAATTTGATTTGATCCAGCTAAGACCATCATGATATCACAGTCTCTCCCAGCTTCTTGCCGTAGGTCGAATCCAGTGCTGTCCTGCCCAAAATAAATGAACAAGCATCCTTTGAAGCTCCTGTTTCAAACCTCCTGGTGGCTGTAGCACTATCCGTCTGCGCCACAGGGTGGAGGAGGTCAGGTTGTTTGCTACCGGAACCCTTCCCCTATAGGCCAGCTGGGGCAGCAACCATTTCCACCGAGACAGTCTGACACAGACCTTCTTCACTACACCCTCCCAGTTCTTCTTTTGAAACTCCTCTGAGCCTAATGAAACCCGACAAAGTCTTTAGCCCATTCCTACCCCACTGTAACCCCCCTATTAGTTGTGAAATGGTCCCTTTCTGACACTGACCTGACCACGGAGCTTCACTTTTAGCCCAATTCACCCTAGCTGAAGAGGTCTTCTCATACACTTCTGGAGCACCTGAGAGAATTTGAATGGCATAAAACCATGCGTTTGATGTATATGATATCATTCCACTAATTCCGCTCCAGCCATTACCCCGAGTCCGTCCTCCATAATTAAGATACCACCAAACTCCTGTGACATGATTTTATATTCTGCACACAACAACGCTACAGATCGGCAGTTTTTCAAAAGAACCAAATCCCCCTTCTTTGGCAATAATTAAAGCACAGCATGTTGACAAGACACAGGAAGAGAACCCTCCTAAACAATTTACACAACATTTCGTGGAAATACATCCCCAGAAATGTTTGTAAAAGTATGATGGCAAACCATCAAAACCAGGGGCTCGGCCTGAGGAGAGCAGTATAACTGTAGTGGACAGTTCCTGCAGAGTAATGACAGAGTCCAAAGCAGCTCTCTGCTCGGGCCAATTTAGGAAGTCCTTGAAGCAACTGTGCAGTGCACACAGAGTCACAGTCCTCCGCCATGTAGAGGGCAGAATAGAAAAATCCACTGCATTTTGGGGCATCTCAATATTGTCCGTGGTCACCCTCCCATCAGGGAGACGATGGCAAACCATTTGTTTGCCCTGAGATACCGACCGCTCTAGATTTAAAAAGAAAGGGCTAGGAGCATCCATATACCTGAGAGTAGCAAAACGAGACCTTACCAAGGCCCCCTTCACCGTCTCATGTAAGAATAACCTCGGTTTAGGTCTTTTATCCTGTAAAGTTCTGTCGAGACAAGGGTCATTCTGAGCGAGCAGTTTCAGTTTAATAGAGTATATATCCTGCTCAAGTGCTCTGACAGTTTCTTTCATCATAATAGTAGACAGAGAAGTATACTGTTGACAAAACACATGTCTGTGGGCCTTCCCAACCTCCCACCATTGCCTCATTGACTCGAATCTCCCCTTTGTAGCCCTCCACTGCTCCCAAAAATGTTTTACAGAACATGGTATCTTGCAACAACTTAACATTGAAAAACCAATACGATGTTGACCTTTGTGGACGTGACATGTCTATCTCAACAGTGACAAGATGGTGATCTGTAAAACCCACAGCAGCAATGACACACCACATAATCCTACCACTGTGGTGCTCAGATACATACTGCCTGTCTAACCTTGCTGCACTGACCCTACCACCCCGGACCTTTATCCATGTGTACTGCCTTACGTTTGTGTGTTTGACCCTCCACACATCAGACATACTGTGTATATCAGCACAGTGAATCAAGTGGCAGAGTGAGAGAGAGAGTGAGAGAGTGAGAGAGTGAGAGAGAGAGAGAGAGAGAGAGAGAGAGAGAGAGAGAGAGAACACAAAGCTTTTACCATCTCATGCTGGAATATTCAAGGTCTAAGGTCATCTGCCTTTGGCCTAAAGAGCAGGAACACAGACATTGTTATTCTCGAAGAAACATGGTATAGAGGAGATGGACACACTGGTTGCCCTCTGGGAGACAGAGAGCTGGTAATCCCATCCACCAAACTACCAGGGGCAAAACAGGGAAGGAACTCAATGGGTATGCTAACTTGGTATAGATCAGACCTAATCCACTCTATTAAATTAATCAAAACAGGAGCATTTTACATCTGGTTAGAAATGAGGGAACAGAGAAAAATGTTATCATGTGTGCTACCTATACACCCCCAATAGAATCCCCATACTTTAATAACGACAGCTTCTGCACGCTAGAGGGGAAGATTAACCAGAACCTGACACTCTTAGCACACAAGGGGACAAACACCTACCTTGCGGTGACAGCATTCCCTCCCCAGTATGCCCACCTGAATAAAACTATGACAAAACAACCAACAAAAATTGGTCACAACTCCTGCAGCTCTGTCGCACGCTGGGTCTGTACATAGTCAATGGTAGGCTTCGACGGGACTCCGACTGTGGGTACATCTATAGCTCACATCTTGGCAGTAGTACTGTAGACTCACCCTCTGTAGCGCCTTACGGTCAGATACCGAGCAGTTGCCATACCAGGCGGTGATGCAACCGGTCAGGATGCTCTCGATGCTGCAGCTGTATAACTATTTGATGATCTGGGGACCCATGCCAAATCGTTTCAGTCTCCTGAGGGGGAAAAGGTGTTGTTGTGCCCTCTTCATGACTGTCTTGGTGTGTTCGGATCATGATAGTTTGTTGGTGATGTGAACACCAAGGAACTTGAAACTCTCGACCTGCTCCACTTCAGCCGTGTCGATGTAAATGGGGTCCTGTTCGGCGATCATCTCCTTTGTCTTGCTCACATTGAGGGAGAGGTTGTTGGACTGGCACCACACTGACAGAACTTTGACCTCCTCCCTATAGGCTGTCTCATCGATGTCGGGGATCAGGCCTACCACTGTTGTGTCATCAACAAACTTAATGATGGTGTTGGAGTCATGCTTGGCCACGCAGTCGTGGGTGAACAGGGAGTAAAGGAGGGGACTAAGCATGCACCCCTGAGGGGAACCGGTGTTGAGGATCAGCATGGCAGATGTGTTGTTGCCTACCCTTACCACCTGAGGGCGGCCCGTCAGGAAGTTCAGGATCCAGTTGCAGAGGGAGGTGTTTAGTCTCAGGGTTCTTAGCTTAGTGATGAGCTTTGTGGGCACTATGGTGTTGAATGCTGAGCTGTAGTCAATGAACAGCATTCTCACATAGGTGTTCCTTTTGTCGAGGTGGGAAATGGCCTCATGGAGTGCGATTGAGATTGCTGTGGATCTGTTGGGGCGTTGTCGTGGAATATTCTAATCAAGTGAGAGAGACTTTGTCATTTCTTCAAACAATTATCTTTATTCAATATCGATTAATTATTGCAATAACGAGGCTGATCAACCCCCACACCCTTGAGTGTTGGACTGCGTAACGTAACCTTTACACAAATGCAGAGTACTATATATAGCTGACACTAAAAATGCTTAGTCATGGTTGGTTCCACCCCTCCCATGCATATCGGGGCATCATACGCCACTCTGGGTTCATTCTGTCGTTATCTGCATGGGGCTGTTGTCTTAACCCCACCCTGGCTTAGTTTCCCAGATGCACGGATGATTTTGAGACAATGAAGGATTGTTCTACTCCTAAGCTATCCCTAGTAAAACACATTCGTATCTATGTAATGCAGTCTCTTTAACTCATTTGTCAGCTCAAGCCATCTCTGGTGACCATACACCCAGATTAGCTGCAGAGAACTAGAGTCGAGACCATAAAAACACAGACACTAGGACAGAAATGTCTTATTATTAGTTAAATAATAATTGTTAACCATTAATATCAAATAAATCAGGTAAATGCGTAATTTTTCTCTCACAGCGGTATGCGAATTAGAATGGGTAGAGGGTTTCCGCGATGATGGTGTTGATGTGAGCCATGACCAGCCTTTTAAAGCACTTCATGGCTACCGACGTGAGTGCTACGGGGCGGTAGTCATTTAGGCAGTTTAACGTTGCATTCTTGGGCACAGGGACTATGGTGGTCTGCTTGAAACATGTGGGTATTACAGACTTTGTCAGGGAGAGGTTGAAAATGTTAGTGAAGACACTTGCCAGTTGGTCAGCGCATGCTTTGAGTACACGCCCTGGTAATCGGTCTGGTCCCGTGGCCTTGTGAATGTTGACCTGTTTAAAGGTCTTGCTCACATCAGCTACGGAGAGCGTGATCACACAGTCGTCTGGAACAGCTGGTGCTCTCATGCATGCTTCAGTGTTGCTTGCCTCGAAGCAAGCATAAAAGGCATTTACAGTTGAAGTCGGATGTTTACATACACCTTTGCCAAATACATTTAAACTCAGTTAAGAATTCCTGACATTTAATCCTAGTAAAAATTCCCTGTCTTAGATCAGTTAGGATCACCACTTAATTTTAAGAATGTGAAATGTCAGAATAATAGTAGAGAGAATGATTTATTTCAGCTTTTATTTCTTTCATCACATTCCCACTGGGTCAGAAGTGTACATACACTCAATTAGTATTTGATAGCATTGCCTTTAAATTGTTGAATATGGGTCAAAGGTTTTGGGTAGACTTCCACAAGCTTCCCACAATAAGTTTGGTGAATTTTGACCCATTCCTCCTGACAGACCTGGTGTAACTGAGTCAGGTTTGTAGGCCTCCTTGCTCGCACACGCTTTTTCAGCTCTGCCCACAAATTTTCTATGGGATTGAGGTCAGGGCTTTGTGATGGCCACTCCAATACCTTGACTTTGTTATCCTTAAGCCATTTTGCCACAACTTTGGAAGTATGCTTGGGGTCAATGTCCATTTGGAAGACCCATTTGTGACCAAGCTTTAACTTTCTGACTGATGTCTTGAGATGTTGCTTCAATATATCCACATAATATCCACATAATTGTGATGCCATCTATTTTGTG
Source organism: Salvelinus alpinus (assembly GCF_045679555.1). Classification (NCBI taxonomy): domain Eukaryota; kingdom Metazoa; phylum Chordata; class Actinopteri; order Salmoniformes; family Salmonidae; genus Salvelinus; species Salvelinus alpinus. The sequence continues at coordinate 49,992,813 of NC_092089.1, read as the reverse complement.
AAGTGCACCAGTCCCTCCTGCAGCAACGCACCCCCACAACATGATGCTGCCACCCCTGTGCTTCTCAGTTGGGATGGTGTTCTTCAGCTTGCTATCTTCCCCCTTTTTCCTCCAAACATAACAATGGTCATTATGGCCAAACAGTTCTATTTTTGTTTCATCAAACCAGAAGACATTTCTCCAATGTGCAGTTGCAAACCATAGTCTGGGTTTTGGAGCAGTGGCTTCTTCCTTGCTGAGCGGCCTTTCGGGTTATGTTGAAATAGGACTCCTTTTACTGTGAATATAGATACTTTTGTACCTGTTTCCTCCAGCATCTTCACAAGGTCCTTTGCCGTTGTTCTGGGATTGATTTGCACTTTTCGCACCAAAGTACGTTCATCTCTAGGAGACAGTACAAATCTCCTTCCTGAGCGGTATGACGGCTGCGTAGTCCTATGGTGTTTATACTTGCGTAGTATTGTTTGTACACATGAACGTGGTACCGTCAGGTGTTTGGAAATTGCTCCCAAGGATGAACCAGACTTGTGGATTGATTTCCTTTGATTTTCCCATGATGTCAAGTAAAGAGGCACTGCGTTTGAAGGTAGGCCTTGAAATACATCCACAGGTACACCTCCAATTGACTCAAATGATGTCAATTAGCCATGACATAATTTTCTGGAATTTTCCAAGCTGTTTAAAGGCACAGTCAACTTAGTGTATGTAAACTTCTGACCCACTGGAATTGTTATACAGTGAATTCTAAGTGAAATAATCTGTCTATAAACAATTGTTGGAAATATTACTTGTGTCATGCACAAAGTAGATGTCCTAACCGACTTGCCAAAACTGTAGTTTGTGAACAAGACATTTGTGGAGTGTCATTAAAATTAGTTTTAATGACTCCAACCTAAGTGAATGTAAACTTCCGACTTCAACTGTAGCTCGTCTGGTAGGCTCGCATCACTGGGCAGCTCGTGGCTGGGTTTCCCTTTTAGTTCGTAATAGTTTACAAGACCTGCCACATTCAACGAATGTCAGAGCCGTCGTAGTGGGATTCATTCTTAGTCCTGTATTGATGCTTTGCCTGTTTGGTGGTTCGTCTGAGGGCATAGCGGGATTTCTCATAAGCGTCCGGATTAATGTCACTCTCCTTGAAAGCGGCAGCTCTAGCCTTTAGCTCGGTGCGCATTTTGCCTGTAGTCCATGGTTTCTGGTTGGGATATGTACGCACGGACGACGTCCTCAATGCACTTATTGATGAATCCGGTGACGGAGGTGGTATACTCCTCAATGCCATTGGATGAATCCCAGAACATATTCCAGTCTGTGCTAGCAAAACAGTCCTGTGGCGTGGCATCCACGTCATCGAACAACTTCCGTATTGAACGAGTCACTGGTACTTCCTGCTTTCGTTTTTGCTTGTAAGCAGGAATCAGGAAGATAGAGTTATTGTCAGATTTGCCAAATGGAGGGCGAGGGAGAGCTTTGTATGCATCTCTGTGTGTGGAGTAAAGGTGGTCTATAATTATTTTAGCCTCTGGTTGCATGTAGAAATGAGGTAAAACGAGTTTAAGTTTGCCTGCATTAAAGTGCCCGGTCACTAGGAGCGCCGCTTCTGGATGAGCATTTTCTTGTTTGCTTATGGCCTTATAGAGCTTGTTGAGTGCAGTCTTTGTGCCAGCATCGGTTTGTGGTGGTATATAGACGGCTACTAATAATATAGATGAGAACTCTCTTGGTAGGTAGTGTGGTCTACAGCTTATCATGAGGTAGGTGAGCAATACCTCGAGACTTCTTTAAAATTAGACATCGCACACCAGCAGTTATTGACAAATGGACACACACCTCCGCCCCTCGTCTTACCAGACGTAGCTACTCTGTCCTGGCGATACACAGAAAAAACAGTCGACCGTAGACCATCGAGTTTGTTTTCCAGTGATTGCACATTGGCCAATAGAACCGTTGGTAGTGGCGATTTGCTCACTCGCCTACGAATCCTAACAAGGCATCCCAACCTTCTCCCTCGGTATCTCTACATTTTCTTCACGCGAATGACGGGAATTTGGACCTGTTCTCCGGAAAGCACTATATCCTTCGCGTCACACTCATTAAAGAAAAAATCTTTGTCCAGTTCGAGGTGAGTAATCGCTGTTCTGATGTCCAGAAGCTCTTTTTGGTCATAAGAGATGGTAGCAGCAACTTTATGTACATAATACGTTACAAACAATGCGAAAAAAAATAAAAATAGCACAGTTGGTTAGGAGCCCATTAAACAGCAGCCATCCCATCCAGCGCCATTACTATAATTGAGACTCTGCATGTAGAATTCAGCCAAAATATACTTGTGTACAACACAAAACCCCAAATAATGCATGCAGAGCAGAATTAGGACTATACACACTAGTTATCAAAATCCATACAAGAGCTGTTAAATTCTACAACCACCTAAAAGGATGTGATGCCCACAAATTCATCCACAAAGCCCTCACCTACAGAGAGATGAACTTAGAGAAGAGTCCCCTCAGTCAGCTGATTCTGAGGCTCTGTTCACAAACACAAAGAGCCCACAGAGGCCAGGGGAACACAGGAGCTTGCATATTGCACAAGAGACATAGAAGCTTATTATGCATAACCCATCATTAATTAGCTAAATATAAGGCTAATACTGCATTGAATGTATTACCTGAAAGAGGTAGGCTAGGACATCTATATATAGGGCTATTCAGTGCATTGCATATCATTTAACAGTTCCATTTCATGCCATGCTGCTCATATAAATAATTTCTCACAGTTATTTGTCCCGGGAAAAGGGAGTGGTTTTAGGCTGTAAATCCCGGTAACAGGTTTCCCACCATTCAACTTTAGTGGAAACTGAGCTGCACTTCCTAACCTCCTGCCAAATGTATGACCATGTCACGTTTCAGGTATGACCCAGATGCAGACAGTGTCGAAGTAACAAAAGTGTATTAGTAGTACAGGGGCAGGCAAAACAACAGGGCAGGCAGAGGTCAGTAATCCAGATAGGGTTGTAAAGGTCCAGAACGGCAGGCAGTCTCAGGGGCAGAGCAGACAGGTGTCAATAATCCAGTGTGGTGTGGCAAGTTACAGAACGACAGGCAGGCTCAGGGTCAGGGCAGGCAGAAAGGTCAAAACCGGGAAAAACTAGAAAACAGGAACTAGAACAGACAGGAGCAAGGGGAAAACCGCTGGTAGGTTTCACAAGATAAAACTAACTGGCAACAGGCAAACAGAGAACACAGGTATAAATACACTGGGGATAATGGGGAAGATTGGCGACACCTGGAGGGGGGTGGAGACAAGCACAAACACAGGTGAAACAGATCAGGGTGTGACAGACCAAATTAGAGAAACATATTTCCCACAGATCACACAGACTCAAAGATTTTGAAAACAAATCTAACATTGATGAATTGCAATCACAGCAGCAAGATTGGTGGGACATTGCCATGAGAATAGGGCAACCAGTGGAGCACAAACAACATTGGAAATACCACCAATACGTATCTGTTGATTTATCTTCCCTCACTTTTCGTACTACAACAATGTTCACATTGTTAAAACACTGATAAAATAACACTTGAAATGTCTTTGTATTTTTGAAACCTTATTGAGTGCAATGTTTACTGTTGATTTCTAATAGTCTCCTTTGTTAATGATGTTACATTTGTTTCATCTCACGTTTGCTTTGGCAATGTAAACATATGTTTCCCTTGCCAATAAAGCCCCATTGAATTGAGAGCGAGAGAGAAAGAGAGAGGGAACAGAGGGAGGAAGTCATTTTCCCCTAGTCATTCTCTCCTTGGGCTGATCATTCTGTCTCTGTCACAGATACATCTTAATGCGTTAACACCTCGTGATGACGATTCAACCTCCAAGCAACATTTACAAAACATGTACACAACATATAGGCAATGTAATATCAAATGTCTCTGAAAAGATGCCCAATGACCTTCGATCTCTGTCACAGAAACATCTTAACCCTCAGAATTTCCCAGCAACATTTATACAACATTTACACAACACATAGGTAACGTAATACTAGATAGCATAAATGTATCTTGGGGTGTGTATGCAGCTGTATGACTTTGGCTGAGCGTATTAGCCACCCAGGAGTAAAAATGCATGTGCATGGACTGGAGTCTACCCGGTTTCTCGTTTCTGGGGGGAATTGAGTGTGGGGAGCACACACACATAACGCCTCAGTATGCAAAGCCCCAGCACTGGGTTTTGAGAGAGAATGAGAGAGGGAGATAGATAGATTGAAAGAGAGAGAGAGATTGAAAGAGAGAGAGAGAGCGAGAGAAGTGCTGCTGTGAATACTCATGTGAGACCGGAGGAGAGCTTTGCTGTGTAACCTCAGGGTGAGGGGCAGCGGTTGGGTTTCCATTCACGCAGGACATACACACATACATACAAACATACAGACAGAGGCAATAACACATGCGCACACACACAGAGGCGATAACACACACACAGGCGATAAGCGACAGCACTGTGGGGAGAGTGCCGTGACCAAAAGTAAAGTTTTAATTCGGTCCTCGGGGAGGCTGCTTACTCATCCTGGTCCCCTGAGGAGTGACTTCCTCTGAAATCTATTCAAATCACATCTCCTCCGCTTTTTATTGCATTTCTCATATCCCCGATCACAAAGTGACAAATCACCACACACTTCAGGGAACTGGATCCGTTTTCTCTCCATTTTTGGGATTTGGGCTTCACTTTTAAAGTGATTACTGAGAGCGAGAGAGACTGACTGCCTACTGGCTTCAATTATCTATCTAATGACCATTGTGTTGCAGTGAAACATGTAGTGAACCTGTAGCCACTAGATAGGAGAAGCAGGCAGGAAAAGCCTGGCAATTCCACCCATCCTACACACACCCACCCACACACAGACATACAAATACACTCCCACACATGAATGCTCTCCCACTCTTAAACACACACACACACACACACACCCTCATCCACACACAAACGTACACACACATAAAAGCACTCCCACTCTGAAACAAACCAGCACTCTTAAACACACACACACACTCCCTTGCACACACACACAAGCACTCTGACTCGGAATGCAACACTTCCGCCAGTGCTGTGCTCTCCTAATAAAGCTTTGCAATGAGAAGTGCCGGGAGGATAATAAGTTTATGCAGACACATGACGGTGGGACAGGCTCCATTGTTATTATTTCCCCAGCCCCGACGTTGCCGCGGTGACACTTACAACGCCGCCGCCACCGCCACCCCGACCGGCAATGCTCCTCAATGGTGGCAGGCAGAGAAGGGGGGGGGGGGCATGGAGCCGCCAAGCCGGCAAGCCACCGAGCGCCACTTGATATATTCGTAATGTTCCTTAATATTTTCATTTTGATGTAATTTGTGGCCCCGGTTTTTTAAATATCCGCTCTGTAATAATGTTTAATTTCAAGGGTCAGTCTGCCAAGGAGTATATTAAAGCTGATAAAACTCATTTTCCAAAGCCCCAATATCAAGCCCAGATCAGGTTAGGAGGCCAGCCTCTGTGAATATTTCATCTTTTATCATGCTGATAATGGGGAGATGACAGAGGCGCATTATTACAATGAGAGAATTGCCTCATTTTCCACAAGGGGAGGGCTATAGGGAGGGAGGGCTGGCTGCTGGAAGCTTGGCATCCAGGAGTGGGGAGTGTTTGCCTGCCGTTACTCAATAAAAGCAATTCTTCCAAGAGGAGAGGTGAATAAAAGAGAGGAGGAGAGGCGAGGGATAGAGGGAGGTGGAGAGGGAGAGAAAAGCAACTTTCACCAGCCACCACTCTTGATTGCGATGAATAATAAATAGACGGATGGCGGTCGCTGGTTGGAGGGGAGTTGCGGTCGGACGGGGGTTGTGGTTTGAGGGTAGGTGATAATCAGTGATTTGCAGGGGGTCCCATTCAGAATTAACCTAGCCTAATTGACCCATTAGAAGAGAACAGAGCTTTGGCTATTGGGAGACGTGAGAGGAGCGGGCTAATATCCACATATTAGCCCCTCATTGGCCATGGAATGAAACCATGGATCTCCAGAACGTAATGACAAGTCGGGCCGACACCGTCTCTGACTGGCCTAATAAATGGACCCAATCAGGGCGGTTCTGGCGACCACCTGTGTCCCGGGTGGGTCAGAGCCATTAGCTCCAGATTAGAGGATGGTGATGAGACTCCCACCACCCAAATAATGAGTACAATAATAAAACCATCATGGCATATTTATTGCCTGGGAGGGATATGAGAAGTAGAGGAGTCTTTCTGATAAGGTTGGTTATTTTTGAAAGGGATGCTTCGGGAGAATTTTTTATTGAATAACCGATGAGTCTCTGAAAATGGCAACTCAGGCAATTGGAGTGCCCAGTTGAACGACTCATAAGTGATCAATTCAGTCCATAACTTCTAACAAATTGTTAAAAATCTATGTGGACATAATATACTGCGTCTTAACCAGAACTACGTGCTACTGAACAATCAAACACGGAATGTTTTATATCGGTATAACGGTCAGTTAGCAATGCCACTAATAGAAAAGAAATCCCAAATCCAACAAAAAAAATAAAGATTAGCAAAATCTAAATATTCAAGCAGCAAGAAATATAATAAGGATTGATCTAACCTGTTCAGTTGTACGTCTGTGTAATAATCCAAAGAAAAATAGACCATAGAGAAAAAACCCAAATATGTAAGTAGGCCTTAGTAACAGCCGTCCACACTTATTGGAAGTCAATAGTCCACAAAGTAAACGTATTTTAATAATCAAAGCAATATACCTTACACGTCTTTGAGAAAGCTCTCACATGTATGGTGTGAGAGAACTAGACTTTTAGACTATAAACAGTTTTCTAGTTAACAAACATTTCTGACCACAACATGGCTTCCCTCTAAAAATGGCTTCCCTCTTCCTCAAAACCAGGAAGTGACTATGAGTGTGGCTAGGGAGTGACCGGGACAGAGTCTACAGCCTATCTCCAGGTACCACAGAACCTTGTGGGTTACATCAGTCAGTTTTCAAATAATAAATGCATATACAGTTGAAGTCGGAAGTTTACATACACTTAGGTTGGAGTCATTAAAACCCGTTTTTCAACCACTCAACACATTCCTTGTTAACAAACTGTAGTTGTGTCATGTTGGTTAGGACATCTACTTTGTGCATGACACAAGTCATTTTTCCAACAATTGTTTACAGACAGATTATTTCACATTATCACAATTCCAGTGGGTCAGAAGTTTACATACACTAAGTTGACTGTGCCTTTAAACAGCTAGGAAAATTCCAGAAAATTATGTCATGGCTTTAGAAGCTTCTGATAGGATAATTGACATAATTTGAGTCGATTGGAGGTGTACCTGTGGATGTATTTCAAGGCCTACCTTCAAACTCACTGCCTCTTTGCTTGACATCATGGGAAAATCAAAAGAAATCAGCCAAGACCTCAGAAAAAAATTGTAGACCTCCACAAGTCTGGTTCATCCTTGGGAGCAATTTCCAAACGCCTGAAGGTACCACATTCATCTGTACAAACAATAGTACGCAAGTATAAACATCATGGGACCACGCAGCCATCATACCGCTCAGGAAGGAGACACGTTCTGTCTCCTAGAGATGAATGTGCTTTGGTGCGAAAAATGCAAATCAATCCCAGAACAACAGCAAAGGACCTTGTGAAGATGCTGGAGGAAACAGGTACAAAAGTATCTATATTCACAGTAAAACGAGTCCCATATCGACATAACCTGAAAGGCCGTTCAGCAAGGAAGAAGCCACTGCTCCAAAACTGCCATAAAAAACCCAGACTACGGTTTGCAACTGCACATGGGGACAAAGATCAATCAATCAATCAAATATATTTATAAAGCCCTTCTTACATCAGCTGATGTCACAAAGTGCTGTACGGAAACCCAGCTTAAAACCCCAAACAGCAAGCAATACAGGTGTAGAAGCACGGTGGCTAGGAAAAACTCCCTAGAAAGGCCAGAACCTAGGAAGAAACCTAGAGAGGAACCAGGCTATGAGGGGTGGCCAGTCCTCTTCTGGCTGTGCCGGGTGGAGATTATAACAGAACATGGACAAGATGTTCAAATGTTCATAGATGACCAGCAGGGTCAAATAATAATAATCACAGTGGTTGTCGAGGGTGCAACAGGTCAGCGCCTCAGGAGTAAATGTCAGTTGGCTTTTCATAGCCGATCATTCAGAGTGTCTCTACCACTCCTGCTGTCTCTAGAGAGTTGCAAACAGCAGGTCTGGGACAGGTAGCACGTCCGGTGAACAGGTCAGGGTTCCATAGCCGAAGGCAGAACAGTTGAAACTGGAGCAGCAGCATGACCAGGTGGACTGGGAACAGCAAGGAGTCATCAGGCCAGGTAGTCCTGAGGCATGGTCCTAGGGCTCAGGTCCTCCGAGAAAGAAAGAAAGAAAGAGAGAAAAAGATAGAGAGAGCATACTTAAATTCACACATGACACCGTATAAGACAGGAGAAATACTCCAGATATAACAGACTGATCCTAGCCCCCCGACACAAACTACTGCAGCATAAATACTGGAGGCTGAGACAGGAGGGGTTGGGAGACACTGTGGCCCTGTCCGACGATAGCACCGGACAGGGCCAAACAGGCAGGATATAACCCCACCCACTTTGCCAAAGCACAGCCCCATCACCACTAGAGGGATATCTTCAACCACCAACTTACCATCCTGAGACAAGGCCGAGTATAGCCCATGAAGATCTCCCCCACGGCACAACACAAGAGAGGACGCCAACCCGAACAGGAAGATCATGTCAGTAACTGAACCCACTAAAGTGACGCACCCCCCCCCCCCTATGGACGGCATGAAGGAGCACCAGTAAGCCAGTGACTCAGCCCCTGTAATAGGGTTAGAGGCAGAGAATCCCAGTGGAGAGAGGGGAACTGGCCAGGCAGAGACAGCAAAGGTGATTCATTGCTCCAGTGCCTTTCCGTTCACCTTCACACTCCTGGGTCTGACTAAGACATCCTATCTGACCTAAGACAGGGAATTTTTACTACGATTAAATGTCAGGAATTGTGAAAAACTGAGTTTAAATGTATTTGGCAAAGGTGTATGTAAACATCCGACTTCAACTGTACCATGAAACAGGATTGGCCATGAAGAAAGACCCGGTAATGAAGTTCTGTGCAATAAACTGTGAAATCCTTAAGATCCCTGGTGGGCCTGTTCTTCAGAAAACAGAATTGCTCAAAAGGGAGAGCACTGTATGGATGCATGCCATTACATACTCATATATACACAAAAGTATGTGGACACCTCTTCAAATTAGTGGATTCGGCTACTTCAGCCACATTGGTTGCTGACGTGTATAAAATCGAGCACACAGCCATGGAATCTCCATAGACAAACATTGGCAGTGGAATGGCCTTACTAAAGAACTCAGTGACTTTTAACGTGGCACCGTCATAGAATGCCACCTTTCCAAGAAGTCAGTTTGTCAAATTTCTGCCCTGCTAGAGCTGCCCCAGTTAACTGTAAGTACTGTTATTGTGAAGTGGAAACGTCTAGGAGCAACAACGGCTCAGCCGCGAAGTGGTAGACCACACAAGATCATAGAACAGGGCCGCTGAGTTGCAACACTCACTCCAGAGTTCCAAACTGTATGGTGAAGCAACGTCAGCACAATAACTGTTCGTCAGGAGCATAATGAAATGGGTTTCCATGGCCGAGCAGCCGCACACAAGCCTAAGATCACCATGCGCAATGCCAAGCGTCGGCTGGAGTGGTGTAAAGCTCGCCACTATTGGACTCTGGTGCAGTGGAAACGCGTTCTCTGGAGTGATGAATCAAGCTTCACCATCTGGCAGTCCAACTGACGAATCTGGGTTTGACGGATGCCACGAGAACAATACCTGCTCCAATGCATAGCGCCAATGGTCTGGGGCTGTTTTTCATGGTTCGAGCTAGGCCTCTTAGTTCCCGTGAAGGGAAATATTCATGCTACAGCATACAATGCCATTCTAGACAATTCTGTGCTTCCAACTTTGTGGCAAAAGTTTGGGGAAGGCCCTTTCCTGTTTAAGCATGACAATGCCCCAGAGTACAAAGCGAGGTCTATACAGAAATGGTGTCGAGATCAGTGTGGAAGAACGTGACTGGCCTGCACAGAGCCCTGTCCTCAACCCCATCGAACACCTTTGGGATGAATTGGAACGCTGACTGCGAGCCAGGCTAATCGCCCAACATCAGTGCCCGACCTCACTAATACTCTTGTGGCTGAATGGAAGCAAGTAGTTGCAGAAGAGTGGAAGCTGTTATAGCAGCAAAGGGGGGACCAACTCCATATTAATACCAATGATTTTGGATGAGATGTTCGACGAGCAGGTATCCACATACTTTTGGTGATGTAGTGTACATGTAACGGATGTGAAATGGCTAGCTAGTTAGCGGGTACGCGCTAATAGCGTTTCAATCAGTTACGTCACTTGCTCTGAAACCTAGAAGTAGTGTTGCTCCTTGCTCTGCAAGGGCCGCGGCCTTTGTGGAGCGATGGGTAACGACGCTTCGTGGGTGACTGTTGTTGATGTGTGCAGAGGGTCCCTGGTTCGCGCCCGTGTCGGGGCGAGGGGACGGTTTAAAGTTATACGGTTACATACATTCTATCTCTCATCTCTGTGTCCTACTTTTCTAATGCAGAGCAGAAATCAGTATACTAGTGTAATGGAGTCAGGGAACTCCATCAGCCACCTCCTGTGCTCAAGCAAATATTAGAGCAGCATCAGAGATGGTGTGAAACCTCCTCTGCTCCTCTGGGGCCACTAAGATCATACTCATTTACCAAAGGAGGGAGAAGGGTAGGACAGAGAGGACTGTACACATATGAAAGAGATCATACTGATGTGTATGGTGTACAGTAACTCACAGTACTCAAGACAGTATTCACAATAATAACAACAACACACACAGGCTGCCTGTTTGAAAAAGGTCAAAGGACAGACTTCTGATTTATTGCTTAAGAATCCACAGTTTGGACCTTGCTAACTTTACAATCACATACATTTTCTAAAACGCACATAAAACTTTTGATAGCATGGCAATGCTACTGAAATAATAACCGATCACCCCCCCCCCCCAAATAAACAGCAAAAACCTCAAAATGTTTTGGCGAGGAAGAGAAAGCAAAGACCCGAAAGAGCAACAGAGGTCACCACGGACGTGCCACCTCAAAAAAAGACTCTGACTGCTAACAAACGCAGAAGGGTGGAGGGTGGGGCTGGGAGGAGGCCCTCTTCTGTCCCTGTCCACCCTTAAATATCTGCCATGGGGCTGGGGGTTATCAGACTGGGGCACCTCAGGGAGTTTTGGGGGAAGCATGCACCATGTCTCCTGCTACTGTTGTTCCCTCATTTGATTTGAATGAATAATGCATAGTTAGGGGAGACTGGAGGGGGGGGGGCAGCCTTAAAGGAGCCCTGCTACAGTGGAAGTCATTGCCGCACACACACGAGAGAGAGAGAGAAAGAACTGGCAAACATTCCAGGCGTGCCACTCATTTTAGCATTAGATGTTTTGTTGTTTCTGTTTTTATATGTTCATTTATCTGTTCATGTACAATAAAAATTGTTCAACATTAACTGGATCATTTTACTTGTTTGTTTCTTTTTGTTGTGGAGGTTGGAAGAGTGTGTTCATCTTAGTTAACATAAGCTATATTAGATTACTAGGGTAAAGACTGTGGATACAGGACCTGGTAGGAGTGATAAATCAGATACAATAGTTGGTCTTCTGCGTTAAGGAGTTTCAGACATTACAGAGAGACACACACACACACACACACACACACACACACAGAGAGAGAGAGAGAAAGATACATCTCACACACCCAAACACGTCACACTGTTTTATTTAACCTTTATATAACTAGGCAAGTCAGTTAAGAAGAAATTCTTATTTACAATGATGGCCTAGGAACAGTGGGTTAACTGCCTTGCCCAGGAGCAAAACGACAGATATTTACCTTGTCAGCTCAGGGATTCGATCTAGCAACCTTTCGGTTACTGGCCCAACGCCAATAGGCTACCTGCCGCCCCTCTCAATCTCAAGCATACGCATGCAACTGCGTCCAGCCACAATTTCCCTGTTCATATGCAGAGGTGGGCGGTAGATCAGGCAGAAAATTCAAGAGTGACTTCGCAATTGGACGTCTATCCATGTCCTGAGGACATCGGGGAATGCTTTCAAAACCTGCCACTAGGGGCAACAGTGAGCTCTATAACCATCAAGATGGGTGTAATCACCAACCACCCCTGGCCCACCATAATCCCATGACTCTGGACCAGACAGTTGCGTGTTCAATCCCAGTGGTGGACACATGTTTTAACCCTACCCCAAGCCTTAATCTTTACCTTAACCATTTGGAATGAGTGCCTGAACTTTATGTTTTAACCCTATCCAAAACCTCAACCTTCTAGATTTTACGTTTGGAGCAACATCAAAATTTTATGTATGGAGAAACGCTAGGATCCTGAGCAGAATGAGTCAACCCAGAGTGTCAAAAATACTTCTAATTATTCAGTGAGACAGTGAGAGCTTGTTGGGTATATAGGTAGGTAGGTGTGGGCAAGGAAGAGGCATAGGAGAATGAGCCTGTAAAGCTTTCTGTCCGTCTGTCCGTGACCATATGAAGCCAGTTTACTATAATTGTGCAAATAACTCACTAGTTAGCAAGGAATATCAACAAATGTGCACACGTGGCTACACTGGTTATAACTGGTTATTACTAGGTATGAGCGTATACAAAATCCAAATTACAATTGATTTAGTTGCAGTCAAATCACCTTTTATAAAAGTCTGTCAGTGGTATGAATACTTGGTAGAACTGTAATACAGAAACCAGCTATTCTCTGAATGTACAATTCATATGGTCCGTCCGCTATGTGGGTTGGTTCTTCTATCCTTGAGGGGACCTAAAATCCCCAAAAGTCCCCACAATGATAGTAAATAAAGGAAAATTCTCCCTCGTGGTGACATTTCCCATGTCCCCATGAGGATAAATACTATTTTAAGTTTAGGTTTAGGGTTACATTTAGGTATAGAATTAGGGTTAGGATAAGAAGTTAGGTTTAGGGTTAGGAATTCGTTTATGGTTTAGGTTAGGGTTACAGATTAAGGTTAAGGTTAGGGTTATGGTAATGGTAAATATGATTTTTTTAGGGAAATTAATTTTGGGTCCCCACGAGGATAGAAGAACAAAACATGTTAGTGTGTGTGTGTGTTCATTTTTGTTTCACTATGTGTGCGTCTCTGTGTGTGTAGCAACACCTCGGCTTGGACCGAGGAGAGTAGCGGCCTAGCAAGGTGTTATCCCTCATTCTGATTCCGTATTACAGCATGACGGATGGGCCCCTGCGGGCTGGCGAGTGTCACACCAGCCCTTATTACCACCGCTCTTAAGTGGGAGTTGATTTAGCTTAAATAGGTTGTTTCATAAGGAGAAGACACCGCCGCTGTCAACGGTGCTCTGTTCCCCGCGCACTGCCAGCCGCCACCTTAATTGAATAATCCCGCCTCTAGATACATATTATGGTGCTTAGCAACATACCCTGCCCCAATAATTGCTTATACAACCAGGCTAATTCTGCACCCCTTTTCTCCCTCGTCTCCCCCAATAGGTGATATTTCAAGTTGCTAAACCAACAGTGCTACAGAGAAGAGAAGAAAGGATTCTATGGTTAGTCAGGTCTGCTCAGTAGGCTGTGTCAGGTGTAGGCTCTTTAATTTGGTATATAAAATGTATCTCATATTGTATATGACCAGGTGGATTGCTGAAGATTTACTTCGAAATTGGACGTCTGTCTATGTCCTGAGGATGTCAGGAAATGCCTTCAAAACCGGCCACTAGGGGCAACAGTGAGCGCTATTACCATCAAGTGGGCCTACTTAGTAGCCTTGGGTTTTGCTAGAGAGTAATCCCATGACTAATCCTATGACTCCGGATCAGAAGGTTGAATGTTTCAGCCCAGTGGTGGACACTCAGTTTTAAAGGTTTTTGTTTTAATTGTTTTAACCCTATCCCAAAATTGTACCCTTAATGTAACCATTCGGAATGAATGCCTGATGAATGGCTAAATGTTTTAACCCTTAACTTCGAAATTTGACATTTGGATAAACAGAACGATGCCGATTAGGGGGAGCAACCAGGCTGTCAAAACACTTTGAAATTTGACGTTTGGAGTAACTTCGAAATTCAATGTTTGGAGAAAATAACAAAAAAACATCAAATTGTACAGTGAGATTGTGAGAGCTTGTTGATATAACACATTAAAGGTGCAAAGAAACACCAGCCTCCACGCTATAACAGCCTCCACTCTTCTGGGAAGGCTTTCCACTAGATGTTGGAACATTGCTGCAGGGACTTGTGTCAATTCAGCCAGAAGAGCATTAGCGAGGTCGGGCACTGATGTTGGGCGATTAGGCCTGGCTTGCAGTCGGCATTCCAATTCATCCCAAAGGTGTTCGATCGGGATGAGGCCAGGGCTCTGTGCAAGCCAGTCAAATTCTTCCACACCGATTTCGACAAACCATTTCTGTATGGACCTCACTTTGTTGCATGGGGCATTGTCATGCTGAAACAGGAAAGGGCCTTCCCCAAACTGTTGCCACAACGTTGGAAGCACAGAATTATCTATAATGTCATTATATGCTGTGGCGTTAAGATATCCCTTCACTGGAACTAAGGGGCCTAGCCCGAACCATGAAAAACAGCTCCAGACCATTGTTCCTCCTCCACCAAACTTTACAGTTGCCACTATGTATTCGGGCAGGCAGAGTTCTCCTGGCATCCGCCAAACCCAGATTCGTCCATCGGACTGCCAGATGGTGAAGCGGGATTCATCACTCCAGAGAACGCGTTTCCACTGCACCAGAGTCCAATGACTGCGAGCTTTACAGCACTCCAGCCGACGCTTGGCATTGCTCATGGTGATCTTAGGCTTGTGTGCGGCTGCTCGGCCATGGAAACCCATTTCATGAAGTTCCCAACGAACAGTTCTTGTGCTGACGTTGCTTCCAGAGGCAGTTTGGAGTGTTGCAATGGAGGACACTTTGCGCTTCAGCACTCGGCAGTCCTGTTCTGTAAGCTTGTGTGGTCTACCACTTCACTGGTTGCTCCTAGATGTTTCCGCTTCACAATAACAGCACTTAAAGTTGACCGGGACAGCGCTAGCAGGGCAGACATTTGACGAACTGCCTTGTTGGAAAGGTGGCATCCTATAACGGTGCCACATTGAAAGTCACTGAGCTCTTCAGTAAGGCCATTCTACTGCCAATGTTTGTCTATGGAGATTGCATGGCTGTGTGCTTGATTTTATACAACTGTCAGCAACAGGTGTGGCTGAAATAGCCGTATCCACTCATTTGAAGGTGTGCACACCTACTTTTGTATGTATAGTGTATCTCAGATGAATAGGCCTGTATGTATATTCCAATATTTCCTGTATGGTCTTTCGATTGAATTTGGATGAGATAGGAGGTTAGGATAAGGTCAACGGAACCGAGCTAGCTCTGATCCATTTCCCTGTGTGTTGTTGGCTTGAATAGATTATTTTGTGACGCAATAGTGCGATGGAATCCAACCCGTGTGCATTATGCTGTCCTACTGAGGTTTGGAGTGGCTGTCAACCCACTCAGAGTGTACTACACTGTGTGGAAGGCTGCCAACCACAACACTCTGCTCAGCCAATGGTCAGTAAAATCACTCATCCCTCTCCGGTGTGTAAAAGCAGCCATTTGTCATTAGCCCCCCCCACTCACACACGTGCAGATTGTGCGTACACACACACAGATACACACGTACACATGCATATACACACTCACACATACACATTAATCCACACACACACATATTTATACCCCCCCCCCCCCCACACACACACACACAGAAACACCCCCGCCCACCCCTCTCGGTGCATTTCAGTGCCACCCTACGCGCCATGCGGCGCCCCACTCTGTGTGCCTGCAGTGCCCTCTGGTTGTGGGTGATTGATGAGAGCGATGGCAAGGCAGATCATTTGGGTGGCCCATCTACAGAGGACGTAAATCACAGCAGCCTCGTTAATGATTCTTCTCACTCTGGCAGGATCGGCTAGAACCCATCGAGTCGTGTATGGGGGGGACAAAAAAAAACATCAATAAGTCCCAAAACTATTTCATCTCACCACTCTTTCAAGGCATTGACACTCGGTTAGTCAAGGATTTCTCAGAAGGAAAGTGAAGTCAGTGAAAAGTCATGGTCATCATTGCATCACATGTCCAAGGATGACATGTCTGGTCATGTATAAGCATTTGGTATTTGCAAACAACAAACTCCAGACATTTGGCATTTGTATAACCTGGTTCCAGATCTGTTTGTGATATCTTGCTAACTCCTATGGTCATTGTCAAGCACAACAAACGGCAAGACAGCACAAACAGATGTGGGACCAATCTAATTTTGGATGCTCCACATTGTGTTTAAGGGATTTCAAACCAACAAGGCATTCATTAAACATCAATTACAGGCACCCTAACAATATTGGTCATATTAAGATCGAGGAGGATGGAACATTCTTAAATCTAACATTAAACGACAGAACCCAGGGGCACCAACACACCCCTCACTCAAACGACAGGTATGCTGTCCAGTATCCATGGCCATACTGGCTAGCACTAGGCTGCTGTATCTCTATACCAGTGTTGTTTATGCCATGGTTCTCTGGTTTGGTGGATAACACATTAGCACAGTACCAGTAACTGTTGCGAGAGGCTAGGTGATGAATGGCCATGGCATGAGTGAGGACCTCTAGCCCCCCTCAGGCGTCTGTGGGTGACCCATTACAACTTTTCATTAAAACGTCTGCCCGACGACCGGCCTTTATTTGACCATAATTTATGATGCCATTATGGGCTAATTAGTGCCACAATCCCTGTGCCCCGTTCAGCTCAGCACAGCACACGGTTAGCGCTCTTGGCTCTTAGGCACACGGCTACCTTTCTACTTCTAAAGCTAGTAGCAAAGACTATATTATCAGTCATGCTACATTGTAAATCATAGACAGGGTTAGACAGTTGAACTCAGCTCATTATGTATTCATAAGTGATATTCTTCAATTATCAATGGGTATATATCATTCATTTCAATTATCAAAAGCTGCTGCAAGTATCACAGAGCTGGCCTTTAAAAGTTGCTGCCTTATATCCTCAAAAGGAACAACTGAGAGACCACTAGAAAGTGACTTCCTCTATCAGAATTTTAACACGCTAGAAGGAAAACCAGCCTCAGAATGTCATATTTTGTTTCACCTTCATTTATTTACAGTACATACATCTTATTTGATCAAATCTATTTGTCAAACAATAGCAGGTCCGAGAAAGCAGCAGAGACATATGAGAGACTGGTTCTATAGACTGCAGCACTCGACATCTCCTCTATCTACATTAAGTGAGCTAGAGCAGTGGGGCAGGACTAAAGATGACCGTCCTCTCCTCTCCAGCTTATCTATAAGAAGAGGAGATCTCATCAAAGCCGGAGCACCCAGGCGTGAAAGTCAATCCACTGCACGCTTGTGTTTATTTATTCATTAGTGACACGAAGCTTAGCAAAGAAGAGAGAAAAATATAAAGTTCCATTCAAATAAGCATGCGGTCCCTGGAGCAGGGAGTGGGAGTGCTGGAGGGAGGGAGGGATGGGATGACTTCTTTTAATTTGGGACCCCTCGGGGGAAATCGTGCTTGTGCACACGCAATTACGACAGTCATCAGTGAAGCATGCACGTGAAGAAGAGGGGCAGTGTGCGGAAGAAAATGTCAGGATAGAGACAGAGAGAGGAAATTATTTGAAGTATTGTCATTTCAAGTCTTATCCTAGCCCCACTCCCTCGACACACACACACACCCTCTCTCTCTCTCTCTCTGGCTCATTTTGGGAATGATAAAAGTAAGCAATGCATAGGTAATCTATTACTGTTAACTGACAGTTTGGTGGAGGGGGGAGGGGCAGGATCATCATCACTGGCCAATTATCATCTTATTATGGGAGCTACGTAGCCCCATATTAGGGTCAATGCCCTTCATTTCAGTGAAAAAAATGATTGTTAACCTCCGTAATAGTGATACACAGAAACCATTTAACTCACCCCAGGGGATTGCCTTGGGCTAATCAATGGCCACTTTGACGGACAAAATGGCCGCCTTTCAAACAATCGCAATCTGACGCTTTAAACAGTCACATTGCGTCGTCGCTCCAGTAAGGTTGGAGAGATAAATAAACAGAACAAAGCATGCCAAATGAACTTGTGCATATCATTAGCCACATGACTGAGATATGAGACAAACAAAGAGATTCACATTTTCATATTTTGACTGTAAAGCACTATTAGCATGTCTCAAAATACTATAGAAGCTAACCGTGAACGCTGCTTTGGTGGTTTTGGCTGCATATTTTGAGAAGTTGATTGTTTTAGAGAGCATTGTGGCATAAATTGAAAAACAAAAATACTTTGAAAATATTTTGTTCAGCCACAGTATCAGTAGTGGCACATCGGGAACCACAACCTCCCAAATCTTATTCCGCAATAACCTTTTTCTTTGAGTCAGGTCAAACCAAATGGATTTAACTAGACGATATAACCATAGATCTTATATGGATGACTCTCCTAAGTCAACCTGGGGTTTTTGATTTTAAGAAAATCATAATTCTTGAGTTTCAATTTCATTCCCCAAATCGGTTTTTCACAAATTCCCCTCCGGCCATATCGCACCTGCCTAAGTCATCTTTATTGCTGTGGCTCTCCGGCGGCCCCTCTGCATGGTAAAGTGGGACCTCTAGGCCCTGTATCGCCTCCGGCTCATATTGAGAGAGACACCAAAGTGAAGATCCTCTCAACAGCCCATCTCAGTGAGCCGATCCACTAAGTGAGTTACCTGTCTTAGAAGCTAGCTTAGATAGAATGAAGGACTCCCATGTCAGTTATATTAACCCTCCTCTACACCCCAAACTCCTCCACCCCTCCAAAACCTCTCACCCACTCCCCTTACATTCTACAAAAAAAATCCCCTCTTTCTTTTTCTCTCGCCCCCAAGTAATTCTCCCTATCATACCCCCCAGCTAAATCATCTCCGCTTTGCATAATGCACTATTTAAACTGATAGCGGCGACATGAGCGGTGGAGAGCACTCAGAGGAAGATGGGATGATGGAGACAGAGAGAGAAAGAGAGGAAGTGATGGGGTTTTATTCTCTTCCCGGTCCTTCCTAAGAGCAGCCCGGGGACGTGGACCTGAAGCTCTGACCTCTGTGACAGTTATTATCCGCAAGGTCACAGACCGGACCCCTGTCCCACGAGCCGGACACAAACCCTCCTAATGTAGTCCCCCACTGGGCCTGCCCCCCCCCCCCCCCCGTCTCCCCCTCGTCTACTCTCAGCACCAGCCCCTCCCTCCTCTCACTGTTGTTCCTACATGGAGATATAGAGGTGTAGCAGAGAGACAGGGAGCTATACGGTACGTGACATCATTCTGATGTGGCTGTCAGAGAAAGAGAGAGAATCTCTCCCGGTCTTTCTCGTCATAGATTTATACTGCTGTGGTTTGCCTGAGTAGTGGTGGTTCCATCCTAGGATAATGTCTGCACTAAGGGCTCAATAAATGTGTTGCTGTCGTTACAAATGATGAAAACTGTGTTACATTGAATTGTGATTACTGTATCTCTATACACAGTGTACAAAACGTTAAGAACACCTTCCTAACATTGAACCCTGCCCCCCAGCCCCCCCTTTGCCCTCAGAACAGCCTCAATTCGTCAGAGCATGGACTATGCAATGAGTCAAAAACGTTCCACTGGGATGCTGGGCCATGTAGACTCCAATGCTCCCACAGTTGTGTCAAGTTGGCTGGATGTGGTGGACCATTCTTGATACACACTGGAAACTGTTGAGTATGAAAAACCCAAACCGGTGTACCTGGCACCTACTACCATACCTCATTCAAAGGCACTTAAAGTGTTTGTCTTGCCCATTCACCCTCTGAATGGCACACACACAATCCATGTCTCAATTGTCTCAAGGCTTAAAAATCCTTCTTGAACCGGTCTCATTCCCTTCATCTACACCAGTGGTCACCAAACTGGTCGATCTTAAAGGTATTCCTATTCGATCACCAAACATTTCTGCGGAAAAGCCAACGATAAAGGCTTTACGCTCCTTTTTTTTGTGTGTGTTTAATTTTTTATTCAGCACTGTCAACAGTTTATTACCCCCCTTTTTCGATCTTGTCTCATCGCTGCAACTTCCCAACGGGCTCGGGAGAGGCGGAGGTGGAGTCATGCATCCTCTGAAACATGACCCGCCTAACCACGATCCTTAACACCCGCCAACCGCACCAATGTGTCGGAGGAAACACCGCTCAACTGGCGACCGGGGTCAGCCTACAGGCACCCGGCCCGCCACGAGTCACGGCTAGGGTGCGATGAGCCAAGTAAATCCCCCCCCGCCAAAACCCTCCCCTAACCCGGACGACTCTGGGCCAATTGTGCGTCGTCCTATGGGACTCCCGTCCACGGCCGTTTGTGGCACAGCCTGAGAATGAACCCGGGTCTGTAGTAAACGCCTCTAGCACTGCGATGCAGTGCCTTAGCCCGCTGTACCACTCGGGGGATCCCAATCAACACGGCTTTAAAAACAGAAACTTTACTTCTCCCTACATCCACTCACGCTGTAGCTGAAATGAATGAGGAGCCAAGTGTATCAATAGGCCTGCGTTTTATTATTAGCAGCTCGTCTATTTGAATATGAGGATGTGGTGTGACTGGAGTTTGGCCATCAGGCGGAAGACGGTGTCCCCTCTCTCTGGTCAGTCTCACTGGAGAAAAGCAGGGACCGTGAGAGGGGGACCCTCTGCTGCGCTCTCCCTCCCTCCGCTCAGACTAATGCTGTGTTCAAAAACAACTGGGAACTTGGAAATCTCTGACTTCAGTGCGTTCAAGACAACTGGGAACTCGGGGGGGAAAAACTACAGTTACTCTGGAAATCAAAGTCGGAATTCCAAGTCGGAAACTCTGGCATCTTTGTAGAGCTCCGACCCGAAGATCACGGATATCATGATTTGACCTCGTTTTTTCCCTCATTCTCAGGTGTCTTAAACACCATGACAACCAGATGCAGGCACCATCAGTCCAGTAAAATAAAAAGCTAATTATTTCAATTTATGCTCAGCTGTGCCTCAAGTGCTACACGAACTGATCTGTTTTGTGATATGTTTTTATACGCACAATATTGGTGGGCCAAGAATATCACCAATATGCTGTGAAAATGTATCAGGCCTACTGCACAAACCTCATTCCTACACAACATTTTTTAAGTCGTGTTTTTTTTTTTTTTTTTATCTAAGCGGTAGATCTCGTCTTGCATTTTGACTGTGAAAGTGATCTTTAAAGGAGCATAGCCTGACTAGATGAAAGCTATGTTCATAATGTTTTGTACACTGTGTATTTTACTATATTTGTCCACTATATATTTCACGACATGTATGCAATACAATATACAAGATTTTTTTTTTTTTTTACACCACTTAAATTCAACTAATTCTAATTCAACTAATTATCTAAGCGTGTGATGCCCTACTCTGAGAGGAGAAACAAAAGAGGAAAACAGTTCAAGTAAAGGCAACTTTATATTCCAATCGAGAAGTGTGGGCAGAGACACACAACACAACCTCATGAATTCAAATGGTGGCTGCCCCAGAACGCCAATGTCGTCTCTCGTCCCTCTCCTTCCTGCTGCTACCAATTTTTATTTTCCATATAGGTCCTTAAATGGCAAATGTAACTCATTGCGTGCCCTTCTTTTGCTCCCAGCTCCCCCCTGGAGACCGAGACGGTCAAAAGTCAAGGAAATTCAGATTCCGCTCCAAACAAACCAAACATCTCAACCATTCTATAGGCAACTGGGCAAACTCCGGGCCCCCTCCCGGACAGATTCCATACTATTCTAAATGGTAATTAGTAGTTTTTAGGACTTGACTGCCACAATGCAAAATAAAAAGAGAGAGAAAAGGGGAAGGGAAGGAATGAGAGAGAAACAAGGACAGAAACAAAGAGAGTAAGAGGAAGGAAAGGAAGAGACTGAAAGACGATAAGAGAAAAAAAGAGAGAAAGAGAGAGAAAAAAACTGAAGATATGTAAATAGGGAGTCAGAGTTCAGGAGGAAACGGTCTAAATAATGTGGGGCCCTGACCGGAGGGCTGGGTGTTTGGGGGCCGAGGGGCCAGCGGCCATCTCTCAGTGGTTATTATTATGTTTGGGAGAGGTCATCAGTGTGTGAGGAAAGAGGGCTCTCTGTCGGAGGCAGCCCGGGGAATGAGGAGAGTTGAGGGCCAGCGGAGGGCACGGTCAGGGTCACTGGCTGTCGTTAGCGATGCAACGATGCTAGCGACGCTCACCTCATCTTTAAGTTTGTTCCACCCCACTTCCACCACTGCCTGTCTGTCTAGATTCACCACTATAACTCAGGCCTTACTGGGCAAAGTACCATTTGTTTGGAAGTAGTGTACACACATCCAGTAAATTGCAGGTGCAGCGCACAAAAAAAGTAAATAAAAAAGCATAGGTAAACTGTTAGTTGCTCTTGCAGTTTTAATTGTGCAACATATCAATTACACCTCCTGAATTTTCAGTTCCAAATACTTTCCCCTGGTAACTTTTGTTCAGTGTAAAGTAACTCATAATGGATCATGAATCTGCTTTTAAAGATTGAATTTGATTATAGATCTTCAATGATCCCAGTTGTGCTCTATCCGCCATGTGTACCCATAAGTGGGAATGATCCAGGCTGGAGAAAGGCTTGAAGAGAAAAGAGAGAGAGAGAGAGAGAGCTTCAGTGGGAGATGAATGACAGCAGAAGGGCTCTTACACAGCAACAAATTCATGACACAGCGCATGGCCGGCCTGTCCAAAAACACGGGACGCGACGATTAGAACTCATCTCCGCTTACAAAAGGCTCAAAAGACCACAAAAGGTGTTATTTTCATTGAAGAGATGGAGCTGAGCCCCGAAGGCACTAAAAGAGCCCGGGTCCCTTTCATTGTCAAGCATTTATTTTCTTTTTTCTCCAACAACACCCTGCTCTTTATCAGCACAATTACGCCACAAACAGTCTCATCACGGACCCAACTGTCCTCTCCAATCGGCTCTATTTCCACAGGCAACCTAATTAGTTCTAAAGAGAGAGAGAGAGAAACGAGGAGGGGGAGGAGAGGGAAAAAGCCCCAGGTATCATGTCCATCTGTGTGTGTTTGCGAGTTTCTCGTCCGACTCTTTTTTTTCTTTTTTTTTGCCAAAGAAATGAAGAAAGCCTTCAAAGGAGCGATTGTGTGGCGTTGGGGCTGAAGTGGTCTGTTGGTAAGCGGCAGCGGGGCGAAGGCGGACAACACAACAAACATGGCGGGATCTAATCAGGGCCCCGGCTAATGTAAACAATGTCATTTTTTGCCCTTAATGAGCCAATTTTCCTCGGATACGAGAGGCTAACAATTGTGGCAGCGGCTTTGATGTGTTTCATTTGAAGGTTTGTTTGTGATCGCTGGCACTTTTGTTGGAAGCCACACGCGGGGCCTCTTTCATCTCGCTGCTTGAAAAGGGAGAGCCACGAGGCACGTCTGACTTGGGTACAAAAAAGGGAAAAAAGAGAAAGAAAAAATAGATGACAAACACCCCTTTTTTCAATAAACAATCTCTTATCAGCTGACCTGCCCCCCTCCCTCCTACTCATCCTAGCCTCCTCAGAACACACATACAACGGTGGTGTCCAGAAATAAGACAAAGCGGCCGAAGCCAGGGTCGGGTGTCTATTGCGATCAAATGCCGCGCTCATTAAAAAGGCGCCCCAGTGTGTGCGTAAGCTTCATTAACATGGCGCTGACAAAAGATGACGCCGACCAAAGAGGCAGCCGGCGGGCCAGGTGTGTGTGGCGCGGCGCCTTTCAAGACCGCACCGAGCTCGGACTCTGACCGTCAGCTGACACTGACTAAGAACAGGCTTGTTCCGGTGGCGGTGAGAGAGAGACAGAGAGAGGGGGGGGGTGCAGAGAGAAAGAGAGAGAGAGGTGGAGAGAAAAAAAGGAAGACAGAGAGAAAGAGAGGGAGTCAGAGACAGGGAGACATAGAGAAAGAGAGAGAGGGGGAGACAGAGACAGGGGGGGAGACAGAGAGAGAGAGAGAGGGGGTGAGAAAGAGAGGGAGACAGAGAAAGAGAAGGAAACAGAGAGAAAGAGAGTGAGAGAGAGAAAGAGGGAGACAGAGAGAAAGAAAGAGAAGGGGAGAGAGATAAGGAGAGGGGGAAGAAGAGAGAAAGAGAGGGATGGATACAGCGAAAGAGAGAAGGAAATAAATAGAGAGGTATATGGAGAGAGTGTGTCAGGGTAAGAACCTCATCACGGTCATCCTCTCATCTGTACATCAATCACTTAGTATTCATAAATTAATCAGTGAAAAGAGGGATGTTTTTATCTGATCTCGTACAGAGCATTTCTCTAACACAGTTCCTGACCCAGACTAAAATATATCATTATGTCTGATGTCACTATCAATGTGTCATTCCATTACCAATTACCAGAATGAACATACTGTACACTGAACACCCGGCTCTCATACGTGACTTGTTCCTTTTAGCTACTAGTGGAGCAAAGGGCCTATTGTACTATTTAATTCATACTCCACAATGATTCAACTTCTTACTCAAGCTCTTCTGTGAATCACCTATACGAACGCAGTCAACTTTCTAAGTTGGAGAGTTGAGATGGTCTGAAAGAACAAAAAAACAAGAAGAACGTGACAGAGGGAGGCAGAGCGAGAGAGAGAGAGAAATAGATGAATACATAATGTTGGAGGGTTGGCGGTAGGAAAAGCTGGGTTGGATGTCCAAAGGCGATGGGAGCCTGTGTGTCCAGGCCTGTTCCAATCAATCAGTGTAGTGGAGGTGAAGTAAACTCCAGGCTAGTCAGCCCAGGACACACCTCTCTGCCTATGAGTCAGGGGCCCTCTGGGGCCACACACACCACACCTGCCGGGCCCTGCAGTAACCAGCTGTCAAGTCTACAACTACACGTGTGCCCCCATGTCTGTTTACTGGTGTGTGTGTGTGTGTGTGTGTGTGTGTGTGTGTGTGTGTGTGTGTGTGTGTGTGTGTGTGTGTGTGTGTGTGTGTGTGTGTGTGTGTGTGTGTGTGTGTGTGTTAGTTAGTTAGTCCAGGAAAAAGGAAAGAAACAAAGTTGTATGGCTCAGCTGGTGAGGTGGGAGGGCTGAGAGACCCTTAAGGGTATATAAGGGGGGAAGGAGATGACCAATAATGCTACATTAACCTCTTCTATCCCCCCCACTACCTTCCAGTACAAATCAACTAGAAACAGCCTGCCAGGTGTGTGACTGGTCAGACTAACACACACACACACACACACACACACATATTGAGGTACACCACAAAAACAACAAGATTCTCCTCCTTGGCTCCTTTCAAAACATGCACTCCCTTATCAAACAGTCAGTGCTCTGTCTTACAACATCTGAGTCCCCCAAAGAATCTTTCCATATCCGTTTCAACATAACAATTTGTGAAATAATAGTGGACTACCCTGAAAAATGAGACAACTTACTGCACTCACTTCCAGGGCATGACTTAGGAAACCCCCAGCCGACCACAGAAGAAATGCTGAAAAACAAAGCTGTTTTGGGGGGGGGGAAATCAATAATGTCTTGTGATATGAACCATTTCCCCACTGGATTTTCCTTTGCTCTGCACATTCTTCCCTGTGCCCCTGAGGTATATAGCAGTACTTTGTTACAGTGTTGTAGCTGTAAGCCTTGGAGACCGCCTTGCTGTGCTGGAGCATATTAGCCAGAACCATGTCAAAGAGGGCTAAAGCTGGCCTGGCATGGGATAAATGTGTCTGTCCGCTCGCTGGGCAGAGAGAGAGTGAGAGACAAAGAGATGGAGAAGAGATTTGGGGGGGGGGGGGGGGGGCAATGTCCTGATCAAAAAATACATGGGGATATTGGGCAAACTTCACCTTTGTTCAGGCCTACAACTTGATAGTGTTGGGTAAAAGTGAAATTCTATTGTTGTACCAAAAAGTTAGGCTATGTATCATCACATCACTTTTGTTTACGGCAATATGGTGTCAGATTTGACAGTGAAAGACAGACAGCTGGGAGAGCTGCACGACAGTTCAGGTTGAAGATGGGAATGAGACTGAATGAGAAGGGGTGACAGAGGAGAGAAGGCTGACAAATTCACAGCTGATGGCTATTTAGAAGCAAAGCAAACAAATGTCCCCTTACAGCAGAAGCCAGGGCTTGAACACTTCTCATTTTCTTCTGTTTATTTCCCCCTCTCCGTGGTAAATTTGTTTGTTTTGCATAATACTATTGTGGTGGAGGGATCGTGGTGTGGGGATCTTGGTGTGGTGTAGGGGTCGTGGTGTGGTGGAGGGATTGTGGTGTGGTGTGGGGACCATCTCTGACTCCCTCTCCCAAAGCACCCCATCCCCTCCCTCCTAACTCTGTCTCCCTGCCCCCTCTATGCTCCCCCTCCTCCTCCGCCCCCCTCACTCACCGCCCCTCCACGCTCCCTGTCCCCGTCTCTCCAGGACGGCAGTTGTCAATCATGTGCTTCTCCCAGAATCCCTCTGGAACTCATTGTGCCCGCCGGTCGCCGGCGGAGGCGAGCGCCTGCGAGGCAGCGGAGAGCCGCAGATGGAGGGAGCGCTGTCAATCATTGTCACTAATTATTAATTTCTGTCACTCAGCCCCTGTGGCTACGACGCGCTCCGGCTCCCTCTCCCTCCCTCCTCCTGCTCAGTCCCTCTCTCCCCATTGCTTGTTCTCGGCACCTCTCCCTCCCACTCGCACTCAGTCCCTCTCTCCCGCCCTCTGTCTGTCTCGCTCGGTCCCGCTCTCCCTCCCCTCTCACTAGCCAAGTCCCTCTCCCCCCTCTCTACTTGCCTCTCCCAGTGGCAAGTTGATTTGGTATGCCACCCCGGCAACTGCAAAGTTCAACCTTTCATTATGTGGCGCACACACACAACACTTTCTCCACCCGGGTCAGTCCCCTTGACTCGCTGCTCCGCCTTTTAATTGTATGCTGCATGCCCTCCCCCCACCACCCTCCTGCACCCCCCACCCCCACATCATTGTTCCTTACGGAGTGCAAAAAGAGGAGGGAAGACCTGGTGGTTATGTTGAAAAGTCCTGGCCGTTATGTTGAAAAGTCCTGGCCGTTATGTTGAAAAGTCCTGGCCGTTACGTTGGTTCAGGTTTTGATTTGACTTTGATGAACTCGCCGCCCGTGTCAATTTGCACGCGTGTGGCTTTGGCGCTCTGATGTCATTTGATGGATGGTAATGAAGGATCGTGACCTTGTGTGTTTAACTGACGCAACACTGGTCCACTTCCTCTAAAGGTTTGAATCTGTTTCTTCTCACCTCATTACTGGAGGTGGTGGCCGGGCCAGGCGAAAGGCCTATCCACAGTTAGCAAAGACACACATACACACATTCAGAGGTACGCACGCACACACACACACTTGTGCATGTATGCAAGCATACACATCCATTTATCCACACACACATACACTTCTCCTCCTGCCCTCTCGCCATCTCCACTTCCTCCCTGGATTACTATTCGGGACGGGGACATGGCCCTGTTCTAATGAGGGGCAGAGGCAGAGGCTAGCTGGACATCAGTGATCCCTGAGCTCTCCCTACATCCCTCCCTCCACACACCCAGTGCCACAAATCCTGCATTAGCCCTCCGCTACCCCTAACCTTCTGTCTCTCACCCCCTCCCTTCCTCCCACCCTCCCTCGATCGTTCACTTCCTCCCTCCTCGGCGTCTGTCTGTCTCTTTTCCTCTCGTGTCTGTCCTTCCCGGTCCATTCTCTTTCCTCTCTCTCACCTCTCTGACATCTGTTACTTTTCTTTCGCATCTCCTTTTTATTCCTCCTTCGCTGTCTGTCCTTTGTGTCCCCTCCTCCTCGTTCTCCCTCTTCATCACTTCTTCGTTGTCATTCCTCTTCTTTTCTCATCTGATCCTCTCTCTCGGTAACAATAGTGTTTGTGTGCGTCTCCCTACTCAGCACCTCTGTGGAGACAGGGTTTATTGGGGTAATGCATTTATCACTGCTGCAAGGCAGGGCCTCACCTCATTTGAACTGGTGAGTAATGAAAATGGGATCATTTCTGACAACACCTACTGTGGTGTGTGTGTGTGTGTGTACAGGCTTGCACCCCCACACACACAAAGTCCACTCAAATACACAGAAAAAGACACACGTGCGTGTGCGCGTGCGCACACACACACACACACACACACACACACACACACACACACACACACACATACATACATACATAAAAATGGACACTCAAACAAACACATAGAAATGGCATGTGTTAGCACACACGTAGCCCCATGAGTCAGCCATGCTCCCAACTTAAGGTGGTGGACTGAGTTTAGTGAACATGCCCCACGTTTGCCATGTTCTCTATGCCATTTACATAAATCTGCAAAGTAATACATTAATTCAATTTAAATTGAATATTAAAGAAGAAAAAAGGTTGCTCTGCAAATTTTGTTACATTTATCAATCTTAAATTGTAAGGAAATATTTTGTGCTAAATAAAAAGTCAGTCTGTCCGAAGAAGGTGAGGACTGTTTAAAATGTGCACATTGTGCCCCTTGTCTATTTAACATGTCTTCTTTATTAACTGACATGAATTGTATGTGCTTTCATTCTCTTGTTTAAAATGAAAATGTGCCTGAGAATTTCATTGTCTAGCTAATTGTGGGACAAAACATATGTAAATTGCTCACCAATTACACAGCACTTCGGCATATGCAATAAATGTCCCCCATTATCTGTCCTCGGTGCGGTTTAACTTGTCGTTCTTACATCTGTCAACATTCAACCGTTTTGTTCAAATTTTTGACTTGAATATAGAGAATATTATGTGTTCCAATACTGAGCCCACAAGACATGTTATTAATTGCTTGACCACTAACATCAGGAAGCCTCTATACTATATCAAATATCAAAACATAAAAAAACATTAAATATCTAATTTAGGGATGAAAAAAATAACTATTTATGCCTTCTTAAAATAAAGCATTAGGACACACCTGAGAACTAGAAAAGGGGAAGAATGTGTTGAATTTTGTGCCAATGGTCCTAGTTGTTTTACAACAACAAAAATCTTAAACAGGTAAGGACTAAGGGGCGATTGCCAGGGGTGCTTGTCCAGTCTCATTCTATTTACTGTTTGAGTTGAGGATTTCTTCTACGCAGCTAAAATGATCCCATCACCACAGGTGTTAGGGCCGGGGTCTGACTGTCTGTGACAGAGTAAACATCACGAGGGCTTCAGGAACGTCAAACTCTGAAAGACAGACAAGGTCGGGGCAGGCCTGACACTAAAGTTTCATCAAAACACAGAGCTTTGAAAACAACCTAAAACCCACCTACTTCTAACAACAACAAGCCCAAATACAGCGACACAATACTACCTGTATGCATGTGTTCTACCGCCATGCCCAAATTATTACTAACGTGCAGTGATGACAAATACACCATTTGCTGTTACTAAACCGCAAACTGGAGTATTGCTGACTACAATGCCAAATGTGCAGAAAAACTGGGAAATGTGTTGTATTGTGGATGCCGGTGATATTTGGTATTCATATGCCCCTCAAGGTGTGCCCACGAGCCATGTGTGAGAGAAAGGAGAGTAGGGAACTGGAGGAGAATTGCCTCTGCAGTGTTGAGGGTGCCATTAATGCTCGCTGATCGCTCTCCCACATTTAAATAACAATACTGCAGTGAGGGAAACCACTGGTGTGGATCCAAGCTGCAAAACACCCATCTCCCACTGTTTCTGTGTCTGTGTGCACGTGTCCAAGTGTGCACACGTGAATCCATCCGTGTGTGTGTGTGTGTCCGTGCGTGCGTGCGTGTCGGGGTTTGTGCATGCGTGTGTGCATCGAGTACAAGTGAGTGTACAGTTCAAAGGGCCTATACTCCAATGCGCTGCACAAATTGCAGGGCCATACCATTAGCATGTGGATCTTGTGTTAATGTGTTCCTGTGTGTTGCTTGCCTGGCCCCAGATACTGTATAAGGAGCAGGAGCTAGAGGCTGAGACTGGACCATTGGATGCAATGTATGCAGGCCGGGCTATTGTCTGTGTCCACCTGTCCGTGCCTTCAACTCCTGCCTTAAACCTCCTCTCTCAGCCTTGCTTCCGATTGGTCTCGCTCCCACCTCTCTACTCGTGTACTCTACTGTGTTACGTATCAGCACCTCTCCATCCACTGTCACATCCCGCTCCATTCCTCTACAGTCATCTTCCTCTAATCCTCTGTCCCATGGCTGGTTACATGTAGTTGCTCTCGTTTTCTTGTGCACGCATACACACGCTCGGCGGCAGGATGCAATCCGTCACACTCACTTCTCACTTGCACTCTCTCAGTGTGTTGCCCCTGGAAGGCTCTAAGGGGCAAACGCAAACACACACACACACACACACACACACACACACACACACACACACACACACACACACACACACACACACACACACACACACACACACACACACACACACACACACACACACACACACACACACACACACACACACTCTCTCTCTCTCTCTCTCTCTCTCTCTCGCTTAAATAAAGAAGAATAAAGAAGACAGATCACTTCCAAGGAGAATACTAAGTACACTACCAGACTATAAGAAGCTCGTCAGTACAACACGAGAGTTAGCTTTAGAGCAAAATAGAGAAAGCAGAGTCCCAGGGACAGAGACTAAGTATAGAACGTAGTGGGGGTGGTGTCTTGCAGTGCCATTTGAATAGACGGCTCCAGTAGTTACCATGGAGAGACTGCACTTCACACAGCATCAGGACATCGCTCTGCTGGATGTCCATGCTGCTGCTTCACAGTGCCATAGAAGGGTGTGTGTGTCTGTGCACAAGTGTGTGTGTGCGCTAGTGCGTGTGTGTATCAGGGCTCCATGGTTCTCATTGCTGTCTCCCTGTAATGCGCTCCTCTTCCTGAGAAGACCCAGCAGCATAAGACTCCTATGTCTCATATGCTCTCATACTGGCCTCTCTTAGAAAAAGGCCTCACCATGACTGCACCGAATCCTTTAATAGATATTGTCTTCTTAAAATCGGGATTTGAACATGTTTTTTCTGTATTTTTGTGTGTGTGTGAGAGAGAGACCATACAGTTGCCCCTCATTTTACACCTTGGCTTTAGTCACCAGTATTCCCAACAGAAGGTTCCACAATAGAAAGCAGGTGCGTAAGTCTGACGTGATCCTGTTTGTCCTCCTTTAATGAAACACAAAAACACACAGCCACGTACATCTCCAATGATGCCGATCATTGTCATCTAGGCAAGGCATGACGTCATACCGAAGGTCTGCTTCCAGTCACACTGATTAAAAAGAGAGACAGAGAGAGAGTTTAGAACGCAGGGCTGGAGGGGGTACAGTAGTGCCCTGATTAGTCTGGCAGCAACGGTGTCAGACACTCAGCAGGGGGGGGGGGGGTAAGAGGCTGTGTGTGTGTGTGTGTGTGTGTGTGTGTGCGCAAGCCTCAGTGGTGGTTGAGGCTGAAATAGTGAAGTAACAGTAATGAGTAAAGAGAGTCCTCAAGCGAAGATCTGTTTCCTCACAACTAACTGGATTTATCATTCACCTGTGGAGATTCAAAGACGATGGGAGGAAATGTATCACTGCAGAGAGACCTTCACTCCTCCATCACTGACTGTGTCTGTCGCTCTCTCCCCCTCTTTCCCTTTCTCGCCCTCCCTCCCTCTCTCTGGCTAAGGTCCGGAAACTCCAACCCAGTGTTCAGTCTCAGTCTAGAAAATGGCTGGAGGGCTGACATTCCCCTGTCAACATCCATCTCCACAGTCTATATCACTGTCCCATGTCACCACACCACACTGAGCAGAGCTAGCACAAATTTGTTACACCCCAAAAAACGCTGCCTAACGACTCTCTCCCTCTGCCAAGCCTGTTAAATATGCTGCCACATTCCCCCCGTACGGACCCATTTTGGTTCTCCAAATGACCAGAACATCCTTGGTGAAGTGGAAACTGCATATGTTATAAACCCAACACCAGATGAAACGCGGACAGCATGCAATATGGTTTTCATGATCCCTCTGAATACTGAGCGAGAACTGGGTGAGTGATCCAAATGTCTAGCAGTAACTACACTGGTCATGCATACTCAAGCACACACTCACAGTCAGTCGCACACACACTTGGAGTATGGAGGTGCTCAGACCAGTGTGAACAGGCAAGTCTAGTCCCACTGATAATCCAGTGCTTCTCTAGCGTGTTTCATTAACTTTGCACACGCAGACACACATCCACCCACGTACTCACTTCACACACACACACACGTGTGAACAGACACACACCATCCCATATCCCCTCCACACACCCACACATCCGATACACACACAAACGCACACCACTTTACCCCCTCCACACACACACAGGGCTGCCTGTCTGTCTGTCTCCAGGCCTGTGTCTGCATCCAGTTGTATCTGCATGAGGCTGAGATAATGGCATCTGTCACTGCTCCTTTTGTCACTGTGGCTGCTCTGCTACTGCCCATTAGCTGGCTGTTGTCTGACTGGCCCTGCACTACATGGTCTAGTGGCCGACCAGCCACGGAAATACAGGAGACGGCTGCCTCTACCTCCCTCTTTCTTTCTCTCCGTCTCTCCTCTTCCTCTTCCTCTTTTCCCCCCTCCAGTGCAGGGTCAGAGGGTGGGAGGGGAGAGGAAATAAGGCAAGGGGGTTTGACAGTCAGGGCCCAGATATAGGTGCTCCTGCCCCCTCACTGAGACACATGTTTCAAGGCTATTGGACATGACAACACAGTCGCAGTGGCATCATTTCAGGGTATCTATATAGGAGACAGGGGAATCGTGTACCAAGCCGACTTCTACTTTCAAATGAGTACAAATGTTATTCCATATACTTACTAATTTGTTACATAATGTTATTGAATCGTAATTACTCTGATATAAGGCTGATCTAATACAAAAAGTGACTCTTGATTTGAAAACCATACAATCCTAATGAATTAATCCTAATTTGCGTGAAAGTACGACAGTACACACGGTGATGATGTATTGCCTGACAAATAGAAAGAAATCAATTAACCACCTTCACATTTGTCACAAATTCCAACATGCCTACCCGAGTCGACTTCATTTCCTCCTCATCACGTCTAATACTAACACACAGATCAAAAAGATAGTTGACGGGAGTTAGAGCTTTATTAAGGGTTTCACTGACTGTATCGTCGCTATAATGACAGCGCACGCAAATAAAATAAAGGTTCAACTAGACGTGCATGCGCTCGCAACGTAATGGAGCCGAGAGTGTGACATCACAGACAGGCAAAAGTATGTTCTGCTGGTTTAATTTCATTATTGGGTGAGTTTTCTTATTAGATGGCGAGGAGAAGACAAGCGTCGGTTTTGATAAAGCAAGGCAATTTCAGGAGCTGCTATAGTGCCAAATTACAGCTGTACATCAAGCTGCTCTCCCCCGCTCTCATTGTGCAAGTCTGCGATGTTAACATTTGATTTGCGTGTTGCCCACCACTGTGAGAAAGAGTGTGGGTGAGGACAGAATATCAGTGACTCAGGAAGATTCAAAACGTAGACACTAGTGCCATCCAGAGACCGAAAGGAAGTGCTACAGGGATTCTGGAGTATGAAACGTGTCAATGTGTATGGCAGTCATGTCAGTCTGCCTGAAAAGGTTTTAAATGTGATTGACTTGAATATAATCCACATTATGTTGGACAGTAAAGGTTTGTCATTAATAAAGATCTGTTGCTGTGCCTTTCATTACTATATTTGGTTTTGCTTACAGACTGGAGGGCGTGGCTGGTGTCAACATAGGCCAGCATCACACATAGGCCTATGTAATTCGGAAAGTATTCAGACCCCTTGACTTTTCCACATTGTTACGTTACAGCCTTATTCTAAAATATATATTTTTTAAATCCTCAATCTACACACAACACACCATGATGACAAAGCGAAAACAGGTTTTTAGAATGTTCAGCAAATTTATAAAATAAATAAATAACAGAAATACCTTATTTACATAAGTATTCAGACCCTTCGCTATGAGACTTCAAATTGAGCTCAGGTGCATCCTGTTTCCATTGATCATCCTTGAGATGTTTCTACTATTTGATTGGAGTCAACCTGTGGTAAATTCAATTGATTGGACATGATTTGGAAAAGCACACACACCTGTCTATATAAGGTCCCACAGTTGACAGTGCATGTCAGATCAAAAACCAAGCCATGAGGTTGAAGGAATTGTCTGTAGAGCTCTGAGAAAGGATTGTGTTGAGGCACAGATCTGGGGAAGGGTACCAAAACATTTCTGCAGCATTGAAGGTCCCCAAGAACACAGTGGCCTCCATAATTGTTAAATGAAAGAAGTTGTCCACCTGGCCAAACAGTTCTCTATGGGGGTGCCACAGGGTTCAATTCTCGGGCCGACTCTCTTCTCTGTATACATCAATGATGTCGCTCTTGCTGCTGGTGAATCTCTGATCCACCTCTACGCAGATGACACCATTCTGTATACTTCTGGCCCTTCTTTGGACACTGTGTTAACAAACCTCCAGACGAGCTTCAATGCCATACAACTCTCCTTCTGTGGCCTCCAACTGCTCTTAAATGCAAGTAAAACTAAATGAATGCTCCTCAACCGATCGCTGCCGCACCTGACCGCCCATCTAGCATCACTACTCTGGACGGTTCTGACTTAGAATATGTGGACAACTACAAATACCTTGGTGTCTGGCTAGACTGTAAACTCTCCTTCCAGACTCACATTAAGCATCTCCAATCCAAAATTAAATCTAGAATCGGCTTCCTATTTCGCAACAAAGCATCCTTCACTCATGCTGCCAAACATACCCTCGTAAAACTGACCATCCTATCGATCCTCGACTTCGGCGATGTCATTTACAAAATAGCCTCCAACACTCTACTCAACAAATTGGATGCAGTCTATCACAGTGCCATCCGTTTCGTCACCAAAGCCCCATATACTACCCACCACTGCGACCTGTACGCTCTCGTTGGCTGGCCCTCGCTTCATACTCATCGCCAAACCCACTGGCTCCAGGTCATCTAAAAGTCTCTGCTAGGTAAAGCCCCACCTTAT
The DNA here is from genome assembly GCF_045679555.1 of Salvelinus alpinus. Lineage (NCBI taxonomy): Eukaryota > Metazoa > Chordata > Actinopteri > Salmoniformes > Salmonidae > Salvelinus > Salvelinus alpinus. The sequence continues at coordinate 49,957,507 of NC_092089.1, read as the reverse complement.
CTCAGCTCACTGGTCACCATAGCAGCACCCACCCGTAGCACGCGCTCCAGCAGGTATATCTCAATGGTCACCCCCAAAGCCAATTCTTCCTTTGGCAGCCTTTCCTTCCAGTTCTCTGCTGCCAATGACTGGAAAGAACTGCAAAGATCACTGACGCTGGAGACTCATATCTCCCTCACTAGCTTTAAGCACCAGCTGTCGGAGCAACTCACAGATCACTGCACCTGTACATAGCCCATCCAACTACCTCATCCCCAAACTGTATTTATTTATTTATTTGCTCCTTTGCACCCCAGTATCTCAACTTGAACATTCATATCTTCTGCACATCTACCATTCCAGTGTTTAATTGCTATATTGTAATTATTTCACCACCATGGCCTATTTATTGCCTTTCCTCAATTGCACACACTGTATATAGACTGTATGTTTGTTTATTCCATGTGTAACTCTGTATTGTTGTATGTGTCGAACTGCTTTGCTTTATCTTGGCCAGGTCGCAGTTGTAAATAAGAACTTGTTCTCAATTAGCCTACCTGGTTAAATAAAGGTGAAAAAAAATGTTTAAAAAATTGAGGTGACCAAGAACCTGTTTGTAACTCTGACAGAGAGCCAGAGTTCCTCTGTGGAGATGGGAGAAACTTCCAGAAGAACAACCATCTCTGCAGCACTCCACCAATCAGGCCTTTATGGTAGAGTGGCTAGACGGAAGCCACTCCTCAGTAAATGGCACGACAGCCCACTTGGAGTTTGCCAAAAGGCACCGAAAGGAATCTCAGACCATGAGAAATAAGATGCTCTGGTCTGATGGAACCAAGATTAAAGTCTTTGGCCTGAATGCCAAGTTTGGAGGAAACCTGGCACCATCCCTACAGTGAAGGATTGTGGTGGCAGCATCATGCTGTGGGGATGTTTTTCAGCGGCAGGGACTGGGAGACCAGTCAGGATTGAGGGGTAAAAGGAACAGAAAAGTATAGAGAGATCCTTGATGAAAATCTGCCCCAGGACCTCAGACTGGGGTGAAGGTTCACCTTCCAACAGGACAACGACCTTAAGCACACAGCCAAGACAACATAGCAGTGGCTTCAGTACAAGTCTCTGAATGTCCTTGAGTGGCCCAGCCAGAGCCCGGCTTGAACCTAATCGAACATATCTGGAGACCTGAAAATAGCTGTGCAGCGATGCTATCCAACCTGACTGAGCTTGAGAGGATCTGCAGAGAAGAATGGGAGAAACTCCCCAAATACAGGTGTGCCAAGCTTGTAGGGTCATACCCAAGAAGACTCGAGGCTGTAATTGCTTCCAAAGGCACTTCAACAAAGTACTGAGTAAAGGATCTGAATACTATGTAAATGTGATATAAGTTGTTTTATTTGTAATAAATTTGCTACAATTTCTAAAAACCTGTTTTTGCTTTGTCATTATGGGGTATTGTGTGTAGATTGATGAGGGGAGAAAAAATCATCAATTTTGGTATAAAATGTGGAAAACATCAAGGGGTCTGAATACTTTCTGAATGCACTGTATATAGTGTACCATCATCACATCACAATGACTTTAGGTCTATGACCAATGTTGGCAGTAGAGCCCAAAAACATTGACTTCAACTTTAGCATAGTAAGCCAGGACCTCAAGTCCTTATTCGCACCATACCTAAAAAGGTCAAACCTATTTCAACTTGTGAAAAAAATAAAAACATCTTAAAACTGCAGAGCAATACCTTTAGTATTCACATAACATTAGGCTGGCAGGCGACCTATCAGAGAATGTGATTTGTCTACAATTTGAGACATTTACCATTATAGTCATTTAGCAGACCCTCTTATCCAGAGTGACTTAGGGTTAATGCATTCATATTAAGAGAGCTAGGTGGGACAACCACATACCTCAGTCATAGCTAATGTATTGAGGAAAAATGTACCTACTATCAGCAAAGTAGGGGGGCGCTGTGGGATTATTTCGGACACGCTTTGAAGACGGAGGGTTTCAGATGTTTTCGGGAAGATGGGCAGGGACTCTGCTGTCCTAAAGGGAAAAGCTGGTTCCACCATTGGGGTGCCAGGACAGAAAAGGGCACTGACTGGGCTGAGCGGGAGCTGCCCTTCCGTAGGGGTGGGATGGCCAAGAGACCAGAGGTGGCAGAATGGTGTACTCGGTTTGGGATGTAGGGTTTGAGAGACCTTATACTTTGATTGTTAATTTATGACTTTAGTATGTCACAGTCATTTTGTAGATTCCTTGGCATGGTTACTACAGTGGGAATGCATTATTTATCTTAAATTAGAGCCTATTTGAGGAGCCATCAAACCAACACGGGAAGGTTGGAGTAGAGTTTAAAGAACCGCGGGGAAGCCGTCGTCAAGATTAATGCAGGATTTTTATAAGAAATTAGAGGCTTAATGAAGTGGATAAAAAAAGCTGTCAGTGTTTTATTGCATCTAAATTGTGGGGAAGTGGTGTTTAGTTGCCTTGCCTACCTCTGCACATAATGGGTCATCAGTGGCTGTGAGGCTTATTTTAACTGGCAAGGCACTTTCATAGCGGAGCCATTCAACTGATATTTTGCACAGTAAACCAGTGGGGGTTTATGGTTTGGTACATTTATTTAAAAAAAGACCACACAATGTTGAACCACAGCAAACTCAACAAAATTTGCCATTTTTTGGGCTAAGGTTTCAAATAATAGCATTGTTGAAAATATAGGCCAATGTATTTAGCCTATGTTATTATAAATGGAAAATATATACATCAAATACAGATGTTTTTAGGCAAGTTATGTTGTTTTTTGAAAAACGTGGTTGTCGGATTTGTATACTTTACCTTCAGCACAGGCCATTGACGAAGGCCATTGTTCTCCATCTCTCCCGGTTCGGGGCAAGTTCTTTCACAGCAAACCAGTTGAGACCGCTCTCAGTCATCTCTGCCTGGATATCTGACCTCCAAGTGTTTCTGGTTCGATCCCTGTGGTTGTGGCTAGGGTTAAAAACAGTCTATCATAGCCAATGTAGTCATCACTGAAATGCATAGTTGAAATGCATAATTATTCAGGTAGTTTGGCAAACAACTGAATAGCAACAACACAATGAAAAAATGAGAACAGTCATTTGGCACCATCTAGTGTTCATTTCCAGGTGTGTAAAAAGAGCCTGCAGATTTGGCAAGCCAGCACATGAGCCTATGATACTGTGCCAGATACCAGATTTCATACGATACATCATTGTGCCCTAGTCTGCCAAATACCTAATGTCCTAAAACATCAAGTAAAACCAGAAACATTTGCTTTTGATGTGCAAGTGTTTATTTCATGTGAATGATAAAACCTTTGGCAGAACTGACAACAGTGGATTTACTATAGTCCCAAATGTCTACTATTTGCAAAAATCAAATGAACAAAACAAACACAGGCCAAAAAAAAAAACTTTCTTGCATTCAGGGCAGAATAATGCAATTTGGTCATTTTTTCCCAGGATTCATTTTCATTGTTAGACCTGGTCTCCCTTACCCACAGTGAAATACAATGAGCAATGTTATGGTGAGAATAATTTAGCTTGACGACGCATTATTGCATACATGCTTGGAATGGGTTTTCATATCGGCTTCATGCTGCGTTTCTTGGTTTTTTGTGTGGATTGCTGTGATAAAACTGACAAAGTCCTTGAGCAGAACCCTCGGCTAAAGTGAAACCTTCAAAGTTCCAACAAGTTTGTAAGTCAAGATGATAGATAACAGCACAAAGACCAAATTCTAAATCCACCAGTGTTGTGCTATATGGTACAGAGTGCTGGAAAGTGACTGAACTGGACCTGAACAAACGATTCACCTTACACACAACTTGTCTGCGAAGAACACATCTGTTGGCCTAATGCATTAAACGCCAACCTCCTCAAGAGAAACAAGCAATGGCCCAACTCCTTGTGGCTCTGAGACAAACCTAATAGACACCGAAATGCTGATCAACATCAGCAGAGCTAAAGCACAGTGGAGAAGATTTCCAAAGAAGTGCCAGAAGTGGAAAGCCGTTGTTGCTGTCCTAAAAAATTAAATAAAAGTTTTTAATTTGACCTTTATTTAACTAGGCATGTCAATTAAGAATAAATTCTTATTTTCAATGACGGCCTAGGAACAGTGGGTTAACTGCCTTGTTCAGGGGCAGAACAACAAATGTTAACCTTGTCAGCTCGGGGATTCGATCTTGCAACCTTTCTGTTGCAAGATCTAGCTCTAACCACTAGGCAACCTGCCGCCCCTGTGCGATTGGGGATGAGTGAATGAAACAACTAGTCACGTAAGGCAGGGTTTGAAGTGGTGACCGGCGTTTCATTGCCACCATTCTGTTTATCATGATCATAACCATCATTAAATGATATGTCGATTGATGCCACACAACCAGAATGTATAGGTCCCATCAGAGACCTTTCCTAGTTAGGCTGGTCCGCGATCTGTTTGTGCCGTCTTGCCAACTCTTTTATTCATTGTCACGCCTTGGCAAGACAGCACAAACAGATCTGGGACCAGATTAGCTCATTCCTAATGGCATCGGACTCCACCTGCTTCAGTAAAGAGAAGGGTCATGCTCAAAGAACTTGTGATGTCATAAATGTATGAGTTGCACACATTAGTTGAAGATTGGCATAGTTGATTGGCTGTTAGTAGCATTTGGTCTATGGCAAGCATCCATGCGGGGCAGTATTACGATTGAGTGTCAGAAAATATGGCTAAACTGACTACTTTATGCATAAGGGAGATAGATATATCTAGAATGTGCTTGTACTGCATACATTATTTCATAGCCAAACCAAGAGAATATGCAATGGGTTATTTCCAGAAGACTATATTTAGAATGTTTTGTCTGTGCAAGATTCTAATGAATCAGATTTCCAACTGCAACAAATTGTAGTTAGAATCTATAATGTTGTTTCAGAAACTATAAGCATCACTGATCAAACCGCTGGTAACAGGTTTATTTTTTAGCTCAGTTTTCCTACATGGCATAGCATTATACAGTATGACACTACAGCAACTTTGAGCATAGGGCCGGCACTGGCAAATCAACATGGGGCAGTCATGAATCCATAATCACCAACTATCCTCTTTTCCAGACACACACACACAACAGAAGAAGAAAAAGTGGACACTACAATCCCTTTTGCACTCTGAGGAACCCTGTTTTCTTCAGAATTAATGAAACCAGAAGCAAAGTCTTGGGCAGCATACAGGCGAGTGAGTAGTGATTGAGCTTGCCTGTTGCAAGCTTTCTATCTAAATAAGGCCTTGAGAAAGTGTTACCATGTGCGTTTTGGATAAACACCAAGCATTTCGACCCATAAGTCTGCACAGGGTTACACAACTATACTGATCCCCGTTACAGCCTTTGCAGTTTCTTCTCCTTATCGAGGGTTACATCAACGTTTACATTTTTTTTTTTTAAGTACTTCTTCACATGGATGAACCAGCAGCTAAAACAGACAACGATATTACCAAGCTTCCTCAGGTCTCTTGGGACTTGCAGCACGTGAGGCCTATCTCACTGAAAGTTCCCAAATGCCAAATAGGCTTTTGCTTACGTATACCAGTCCTGTTGGACTGTTTTTACTCGTGGCAAAGAGTGCCGAACAGCGGAAAACAATGCCTTGCATTCACACGAAATGTACGAATGTTCCTAGTATCTCTGCACTTAGTTTCCCTTCCATCCTAGCTTTGTAAGCTCGCAGTCCTCCTTAGCCTCTGAGCTTCGGGTTCAGCCCTGACTCTTCATTTGAATTTTTTGCTCTAGTCCTCTTCCTGTGATTTTTAGGATCTGGGTGCGAGAGTTATGATTGGTTTACTGAAAACCCCAATCCATTAGTCTTTTCCGCACGATCCCTCCCCATCTTTCTTTTTGTCCATTCCTATCCTCTCGCCGTCTGTCTATTTGTGTTTAGACAGTGCTCCGGGGGGTGCCGTTGAGTGTCACAGCCTTGGTGCAGGGCGTGCCGGCTGCCTGGGAGCCCGTCCACGGTGTGGAAACGCCCACCTCAAACACCTCGTGGATGGCCTTCCGGAAACAGTGGAAGTTGTAGTCTATCAAGCCTGGGGAGAGATACGTGTCAATGAGAGAAGGGTATGAATATATTTTCACTTCTGTGATCTTAGAGACTTTGAACATCACTCAGTCGATTACTCCATAAGTCATGTATTGTGGAAACAAAGAATAAGACGTGAATAAAGGATCACCCTAACAAGATAAACCAATAACGCCCTGTGTGAAGAACATTTACAAAAACAGTGGCAAAGAAAAACAAACCACTTATATGCATGCTACCGCCTGTGAAACTTGAAATTCAAGAGACTCAAGATTACTTCCTTAAATAAGACTGTGCCACTCTTCCATTGACATCTGTCTGAATGTTGCGCTTGAAGTCGCACTTGATCGAGAGACTGCTTCATGCCGTAATGAGGAAGTGCTGGGGTGGGTGGCTTGCCTTTGCGCTCAAAGCTCTCCTCTCGGAGGATGCAGACCAATGCCAGGAACTTGGTGACCTCTTTCAGGTAGAGGACTGTGGTGTTGTTCAGCTTGATGATGGCCATGGACTCCTTGTCGTAGGCACTACCACTGCCGTCCTCCTTCAGACTGGAATAACACACACAAAATAGAACAGTCAACGTAAGGAACTTATTCAAATTGAAAATGTGTTTGATACAGAGACCTAACATATCAAACTTTATAATAAGACATTAAACGCCTCATACACGCTTATAACAAGGAGTAAAAGTATGATTTTATACCATTCGGCTTGGAGTAAAGTGTTGTCACAGAAATGACCACAAACACATGCACGCACACACAGAGACCTAACATATCAAACTTTATAATAAGACATTAAACGCCTCATACACGCTTATAACAAGGAGTAAAAGTATGATTTTATACCATTCGGCTTGGAGTAAAGTGTTGTCACAGAAATGACCACAAACACATGCACGCACACAGCTGTAAACTATACATATCTGACATAACTGAATTCAGTTCTAGGGGACTTACCCATAGATGCAGGAGACATCTATAACCACGTCGATCATGTCACAACACAGCTCATAAGACTGCATGTCCACCGGACTGCTGTCTGTGGCGATGTAGATCTTACTGACCACGTCAAACAGAAAGGCCTTCTCTATGCCGGAGTTCTGAGGAAGGCGAAAAGGGAGATGAGGTGAATAGGGGTACAGGGGAGGAAGGGAAGGAGGAGGGGCAGAGAAACACCATGAGTGCCCATTTGGTTCTTCTAAAAGCAAGCTTGGCAGAAATCTCTCAGAGCTATCTTTCAGTTCATGTCAACAGCAAGGGTTTCCAAATGAATTATTGAACTACTAAGTAAAAAAAACTAAACATTTTATTTACCAATGCAAAACGTATTTTGACCGGGATTGAAGAGACATTGGGGTCTGGAAGGTTGGTATTATACAACAACCATAAAAGCAGTGTATGAAAGAGTCATCAGGGCTGACGATGATGATGACACACGTCACAATGTAAGTCACACACCAGACACCATTTCTGCTAGGGTTGGGACCTCATGGTTAGGGCTGTGGCGTCCATGAAATTTTGTCAGACGGTTATTGTCATGCAAAAGACTTCCGGTCCCACGGTAATTGACTGTTAATTAACAGAAACCCGTTTAGCATCTCCAGGCCTGCACCCATACAAGCCGCTGATGAGCGCCTTTGGAACATCTACATTTTAAAAAGTCTAATAAATCAATTGAATATACACCCTCACAATACATCCATTATTTATTTTAGAAACATTACGATATGAAGAAAATGCATTTCAGAAGAACAGAATGTGAGTTAGCCAGATAACATACAGTAGGCCATGTGCCATGCCATAGGCAGTAGACTTGTTCATTTAGCAGACAAGATATGCTTATAAGTCCCCAGCCATTATTTGATTTAATACTAAAAAGAACATAATTGAACTTAGCTGAATAAAACAGAAAAGTGAGTACGCATATTAAGTGGCTATGGTGAGCGTAAAAAAGTGATCATTTGGAACAGGTCTTATATGCTAGATTCAGTTATTCGGCAACTTTAGTTGTGAATGTATACAAACCTTAGAATGTCTAAGAAATCAAAACGTATATATGAGCTGCATGATGTCCCATTATCAAATGGGCAGGAACAGGGGAATAACGAAAGGAGGCCGCTTTCCCGCCAGTTCGTTTTTTAAATTATGCCGGGTAGGCTACTCTGGTTATTACACACCGCATCAACCACTGTTTGAGGAGCATGCAGCCTCTGTATGCCATGGGCTCTCCAACCCTGTTACTGCAGCTACCCAGTGCTTAATTTGGGAAACCCAAGTGAAATCCGTTCGGGAACATCGATAGTAAGATGTTTTCAAAACATATTTCATTAAGCTGACAGTCACTCTCTCTGCACCTGGAGAAAGGAATGAAGGAGAGAGGGGATGAGATGGAAACGCACAGTGGTGAGATATTCTGTACCTTAAGGTAGTGTCAGCCTATTGATTTGGAAAATATAAAAACAATTCCCTATTACTAGGCTATACAAATGCACTATAAATTGTAGGCTAACTCTGTAAGCCGCCCTGCATAATCAACGAACCAACAGCATAGCCTAGACCTATATGTTCTCTCCCAGACTCAACAGCAGTTTGGAGCGCAGCATAAGATAACCAGTCCATCCAGTATGCAAAATAATACAGTCCACACTCAAAGGTGATTACTAGAGTATAGGCTATACCAATTATGTACCAAAGACATCTTAAATTCGTTTTTTTTCTTCATGTTTTTTGCCGTGCATAATATGCGGTAGGCTATGTATTGTACACTGCTCAAAAAAATAAAGGGAACACTAAAATAACACATTCTAGATCTGAATGAATGAAATATTCTTATTAAATACTTTTTTCTTTACATAGTTGAATGTGCTGACAACAAAATCACACAAAAATTATCAATGGAAATCAAATTTATCAACCCATGGAGGTCTGGATTTGGAGTCACACTCAAAATTAAAGTTGAAAACCACACTACAGGCTGATCCAACTTTGATGTAATGTCCTTAAAACAAGTCAAAATGAGGCTCAGTAGTGTGTGTGGCCTCCACGTGCCTGTATGACCTCCCTACAACGCCTGGGCATGCTCCTGATGAGGTGGCGGATGGTCTCCTGAGGGATCTCCTCCCAGACCTGGACTAAAGCATCCGCCAACTCCTGGACAGTCTGTGGTGCAACGTGGCTTTGGTGGATGGAGCGAGACATGATGTCCCAGATGTGCTCAATTGGATTCAGGTCTGGGGAACGGGCGGGCCAGTCCATAGCATCAATGCCTTCCTCTTGCAGGAACTGCTGACACACTCCAGCCACATGAGGTCTAGCATTGTCTTGCATTAGGAGGAACCCAGGGCCAACCGCACCAGCATATGGTCTCACAAGGGGTCTGAGGATCTCATCTCGGTACCTAATGGCAGTCAGGCTACCTCTGGCGAGCACATGGAGGGCTGTGCGGCCCCCCAAAGAAATGCCACCCCACACCATGACTGACCCACCGCCAAAACGGTCATGCTGGAGGATGTTGCAGGCAGCAGAACGTTCTCCACGGCGTCTCCAGACTCTGTCACGTCTGTCACGTGCTCAGTGTGAACCTGCTTTCATCTGTGAAGAGCACAGGGCGCCAGTGGCGAATTTGCCAATCATGGTGTTCTCTGGCAAATGCCAAACGTCCTGCACGGTGTTGGGATGTAAGCACAACCCCCACCTGTGGACGTCGGGCCCTCATACCACCCTCATGGAGTCTGTTTCTGACCGTTTGAGCAGACACATGCACATTTGTGGCCTGCTGGAGGTCATTTTGCAGGGCTCTGGCAGTGCTCCTCCTTGCACAAAGGCGGAGGTAGCGGTCCTGCTGCTGGGTTGTTGCCCTCCTACGGCCTCCTCCACGTCTCCTGATGTACTGGCCTGTCTCCTGGTAGCGCCTCCATGCTCTGGACACTACGCTGACAGACACAGCAAACCTTCTTGCCACTGCTCGCATTGATGTGCCATCCTGGATGAGCTGCACTACCTGAGCCACTTGTGTGGGTTGTAGACTCCGTCTCATGCTACCACTAGAGTGAAAGCACCGCCACCATTCAAAAGTGACCAAAACATCAGCCAGGAAGCATAGGAACTGAGAAGTGGTCTGTGGTCACCACCTGCAGAACCACTCCTTTATTGGGGGTGTCTTGCTAATTGCCTATAATTTCCACCTGTTGTCTATTCCATTTGCACAACAGCATGTGAAATTTATTGTCAATCAGTGTTGTTTCCTAAGTGGACAGTTTGATTTCACAGAAGTGTGATTGACTTGGAGTTACATTGTGTTGTTTAAGTGTTCCCTTTATTTTTTTGAGCAGTGTATAACGGCAAACATTTTATTTTCGGGTTCATATATAGTATGGGTGTTTTGAATTAATCGTCACCGTAGAAAGCGCTGTCCATTTCATGGTGTTAAGGCTTTGAACAACATCTACAATGACCATGTTTTCCACTCAGGTTCAACCTGTTGTTGAACTTCTTCCTTCAAAATTGATCAATTACAGTGAGGTGCGTTTTAAAAGCATAATACTGTTTTGATGAAAAGTGTTTGATGTGATTTTCGATGGCATTTGCATTGATATCAGAGTGGTTAGAGGGTCAACAGAGCCCTGAGTACCAGGCCAATAGGACCTGATAGTCGTTAGCCAGTTGGATACTACTTACCCACGCAGTGCATAAGTGGAGATTACCGTGACTCAACGGTCACGTGGAATTTGACTGTGGTCAGGACTCATGACTGTCGGTGTTGCGGTAATACAATCACCACAACAGCCCTACTCATGATACAATATTATCACAATACTTTAGTGCCGATACGATATGTATTGCAATTCTCATGATTCTATATGTACTGCAATTCTCACGATTCTATATGTACTGCGATTCAACAATGGGATTTTATTGTGATTCGATGTTCCACACATATTGCTGCAGAGGGACAAGAGGGAGCCATGAGGAAACAAGTGTTGATCAGACATAGAAATAAAAGTGCTGAAAACATTTGTCTCCCTATTTAAAAAGAAGATGGAGAACAAGCTATGAAAAATACTGGAGTTTTGGTGCAGGTACAGCCAACTAGCAGGGAGGGACTAGCTGAACTCGTCCAATGAGAAACATCACTTTCCGTTTTCTGTTGAAATTAATTTTTGTTATGGTGTTCACTAATGAACACAACCCAGGTAAATCAAATGAAAGAAATGCAAAAAAGCCTTCAAATCAAACAGCGAGAACTAAATCAAGAGGGAATTTGGTACTTACGGATATAAAGATGTTTAGAAGGTTTTCCAGTGTTGGCAGCTGTGGGATAAGCTTCTGGACCACTTTACTGAAGGCCTCGAATATTGAGTGGTCATAGATACTTGTCAAATAGAAACTGAAAGATATAGAAACGAAAGGGAAGTTAGCTATAGGTTTGCACAGGTTAGGACTGATTTGATAACTTAGTTCCTCGTGCGCTGTAGTTCAAGTAAAAACACAAAGCGAGACTGGATCCCATCACAAAACAGTAGGGAACATTAGAAACTGAAAGCATTTCTCAGCTTTAAAAACACACAAAGATAAGCTATCACTTAATAATGACCATGATGCTACATTTTGGGACAGTCCAACTGTAGAATTGAAAATATTAGCAACGTATTACAAAAGCATTAAGGTAGCGGAACATTTTAAAGAATTCTATAAATAACAGTAGTGATTGTCCCAAATAGAAAATTGGGAAACTTTAGAGACCGCAGTTCTAACCAACAGATCCAAAGACTTCACACAGAGATGTCTTCGCAGTGCAGAGAACAGAACAGAACACAACTCAACTCAACATGACAGCCCTCCTCCCAGCTTCACTATAAATCCACCCTTGATCCAACTGTCTGGCGTGCACCAACAGCAACCTCACCTTTCATAAAATAGGCCGACATCTCAAGAAAGGAAAAGCACACAGCCGATTGAAAAACCTAGTACTGAAAATCTGCAGAGCGTGTTTGAACCGGTTTGTCTTTTCATAAAACGACTCGCTAGGCTCAGTATCATTAATGTATAAAGGACCTAGGCCAATATCTGGGAAATTATCATCAGGGCATGTGATGATATCACCATCAAAAACAACGATTTCAGCAGAGTTCAAATTTGAGGCTATAGTTTCAATTTCAAAAGAGAAAATAGCAAACATTGAAGGCAGTATAAGCATAACGGTACATGATATATAGGCTACATGTAATCCTTCTGATCCTTTAACATAGACAGTTTGCACCATGCACACTTGCTGTGGTGTTTGTTCATTAAGAGGCCGGGGTGGAATCTGACAGTAATGCTCGGAGTATGACAACCATGCGCGGAAAATATACAAGCAAACCCTATGATCCAGGACCACACACTGACAAGTGTGCTTGTCATGAATGTGTTACTACCCCACTCACAGTCAAATGTTGGACCAAAACAAGGCACGTGTTTTGCCTCACACCGCGGCAAATATTTTCATCCATGTGTTGTGTAAGGCAAGCCTTTTCTGGGAACCCAATCTTACAAGCCTAAATAAACTGGACAACATTCCTTATGCAAAGTGAGAGAGTTATAACAGCTAGGCTAACAACACTAACACAAAACTACCTGAATCTATTTTCACTGTATCAACATCAGTGGAATCGCAGGTGTGATCTGATTCACTCAGATTTCAGCCATATTCCAAAACCAATCATGCTATTTAGAAAAGAATCAAAGTGACAAGAGGCCGCAAGAAATTACTTGGCAGCACAGAGGACTAGCTTATGTTGTGAAATAAAGATGGCTGACCAATGCTAAAACTGCTAACATTATAGTCAAATGCACAGCAACTGAACTCCCATGAGGTCATTGCTGGGTTGAACAGCAGAAAAAGAGAATTAGGCCTACAATAGAATACTAACCAACAATAGCAAGGTAATAAGCTGAGAAGGCTAATTAGTTTAGTGTAGCTGCTCTTTCTGTAGGCTTTCAATGCTTTTCCCTTGGCATACTGTAAACTCAAAAGGAGAGGATTAAAGGGATGGTTAGATTTTCTGAACTATCCCTTTGAGGGTGAGTGTCTGTGGATCTACCTGAGGTGAAGCTTCTCTAAGCTGGCGTCTGCCAGGTCGTCGTTGGCTCTCTGGTGGATGTCCCTCTGGGTCTCGATCTTGTGGTCGTCGGAGAGGCCGTCCACTTTGTGGATGAACACCTCAAAGTTAATCTCAGGGTTGACCCTGTAGGCCCGCGACACGGTGAGGTGGAGTCTTCCCAATGCCTCCACATAGTCATCCTGGGCAGAAAGAAGAACACACGCACAAACAGAGACAGACAGACCGAGACAGAGAGACATAGAAAAGGTGGCTTAAAACAAAATAGTGTACAAGTGTGCCTAAAAAGTAGACTACATGCATTTTGCTGCCTGCATGCACATTTCCACATCCATACTATCCAACATGCATAACGCAATCCCCTATGCCAAATTGCAATCGCCTACGCCCATATATCCTACTTGTTACAGTCCCTGTGGTGGGGAGAGTTAGCCAGAATTCCTAGCGGAATTAGGCTACTTTTTAGATTAAAGCAATCGAAGATTTCAACATAACCATCATAATACTTCAGATTGCAAAATCTCAAAGTCCCACTGCAAAAATGAGTGACAACATTGGATGTGTTGAGCAAGCTGGCCAATTTATTTCCCTGCGAATTCTGCATCTGCACTGAGAGATACTGAACGCTAGCGAGATATGGAGTGCCACTCTGCCTCAGTACAGTGGCTTGTACAAACACTTCCTAAATTTAACTCAGCTGGAAAAATCTTAATAAACTGGAAAAAGGATACAGTAGGTTTGTTGGACATACAACACCTAGGACACGTTAAGTAGTTACAACCTAGTTATACCTCACAGATAATTGACAACATTAACGGGATAATCCACCCACAGAAAGAAAAATCATGACACTCCTGTCAATTTGGTGAAAGCCTATGTCGTTATTAGTGGTTAAAATTAAAAATTCCCCCCAGTGATTTAACTTCTAAGTGGTCCGTCTGAAATCAAGATATCTTGTAGGAACGCGTCATAGCTACATGGTTCTCGTCACTGGAGATATGGGATAACACATTATGACATTTCATAACGCTATTATAACAATTAGGCCTACCTGCACTAAAGATCACCAAATCAGCCAATAGATGGTATGGGCATACTTGTCTAGAACACATACATCCATTTAAAAATCATAATGACAAAGTAAATACTGTTTTTCGCTTTGAGAAAATCTATCTAAACAGTGAATCAAATTTATTCAACTCAGTTTCTCCTTCAATGCGATGCGCCCTGTGTGTCTGTTGGAAACGTGGGAAAGGGCCGATATTGCTATAGCAACGTACTCTGTACTCACTTTGTGGAGAGGCGAACTGTGAGAGACGCCTAAATTGATAGTGCTGTTTTAGGCAATTTTACAGCTAGCTACTTCACATGCTGATATTGACTTTGGTATTATTGTGTGTAGCTATGTTTGCTAGCTAGCCAGCCAGCTAGCCAGCCTGCCCAGAGAGAGTATTGCATTGTGGGTTTTGTAGTTGACTAGAGCTGCAACAGATTTGCACAACAATTTTCACATTGCTACCAACCTTATAAATGACCAAATTAAACATATGTTCACAAAACATAGTTATTTAAGACCAATTCCTATGATAAACAGTGGCTTAGGGTGGATTAACAACCTTATTAAGGTTGAGAAAAAACACCAGCAATGTGGACACGGTGTCCTGTTGCGGGTTATAGGAATGTGACAAATCGACAACTTTTATTAATGTTTAAACTGCAAAAAAAAAATGTTGGGGTGGTCCATTAATGCAATTTAAACTGTACCTCAATTCCACCATGCAAAGTTTGCATTTCCTTCTCAAAGTGTTGCCATACAGGACTTCATTGCTGTCCCTTGCCTTTTTTACGAACTGTTAATGTGATGACGTAGTGGTGGATAGTTGATTCCAAAATAACTTATTCTTGATTCCTTCCACGTCAACTCCCGGTGTCGACTCCCATTTCTGAGTGTCAAGATTCGATTCAGCTACGAATCCACTCCTAAGATTCATGTTTTTGGAACGGAGGAAGCTGATTAGATGCCGTACTTCCGAAAATACAAACACTTCCATCTTTCATAGCGTGCTAGCGAGGGACGGAGAGAAGGGCACAATATAGGCAGGTCGGCCACCAGACAGACAGGCAGAACTGTGCACTTGACCGATCTATCGGTAATTAAAAGCTGTCTCTCACAATGGAATGCTGTATCTCGCAATTTCTTAGCTTGCAATGTCTCACAACTTCAGTAAAGCAGGGCCTATCATCAATGAAAAGGCTATGATATTGAGCCAGATGCACCAGTTCGCTCTCACAGTCACACACAGTATATGCACATGTGCACAGGTTCGCATCACGCTGTTCACAGTGAGGTAGCAAGGGCACCAAAACAGCAGAGAAGTTGATCCTCGCATTTCAACCCTCCTAGTTGTTGCAGAAACTGGCCTACTATCCTGTTACTTTGTGCATCTAAGTAAAAAAAAAAAAAAAAACACATTGATTTCCGGTTAGGGATTTTTCTTACATGCTGACCAGACCGGACATGTCATGTGCGCGAGCGTCGCAAAATACATTTTGAAATCCATGCTATTCAATTATTGCGCCAACGAGCGTCTGCCATGCCAAGGGCTAAAATAGAACTAATTTCTATTTGACACAGATCGCGCTGAAAGTCCTGCCTCTCCCATCTCCTCATTGGTTTATAGACGCAGGTACCCACGTGCCATCTCCTCATTGGTTATACCCAAGTGGGTGATTGAAAGACAAACTGTTTTGCCGGTGGTCGTGGTAATACTATGAAAGTGTAGATGCCGATCACAATATAAGTTCAAAGATGAAAAAGGCTGGAAGGAGGAGAGATGACTAGAAACGATTCGGTTGGCCGTTTTATGTGTGGATTAATTGTCGGAGTAGAGGACCTTGTGCATATCAGGTAAAATAACAACTCAAAGTTTATATCCCAGGACAAATTAGCTAGCAACAGCAAGCTAGCTAAATAGGACAAATTAGCTAGCAAGTGCAAGCTAACTAGCTAAATTGCCATACATGTTTAATGCTTTTCGACCTGTCCCCAAATTAATGACATTAGTTCAGAGTTTGTTTTGATATTTTAACCTGGTTGTCGTGATCACGTTTGGTGTAGGGGGACAAAATAAATGTATGCACGATAGCGCACGCGTGCAGCCGGTTTGGGTTCCATGTTAACGTTAAGGATGCCAATTTCATTTAAACGTTCACACCCCTAGTTCATTAGGCACCAAACAGAAGAAAATGGCGTGAAACAGGGAGGGACTACCTGGACACGTCCAATGAGAAACGCTCAATTTCGTATTCCATTAAAATGTTTGAAACCATTTTTCTTTGCCTGCTCTACTAAACACAAAACAGAAAAATAGAAAACGTAGTGACACTGGTAACTCCTTTCAATGTGATCATTAAATTGAGATAAACGGTGGCCTCCGTGATTAAATTAGCTTTGATTTAGATCATGGTTAAGATCACTTTGTTCCAGCAGTTAGGATAACAATGTGCACTGTCTTCGGAAAACGTCTGTGACAATCAATTGTCTTTGAAGCGTTGGGTCATTTAACGTTTCAACATGAGAAGCTTATCCTGTGCTGCAGAGCAGAAGTAGTCTGGCCCACACTTATATCATCCACTTCTCTATAAACACAAATTAAATTTATAAACTATACAGTTTAGTCAGTTTGAATACATTTCATTTAAAGACCATAGAACAGGTTCAGACATTACCAATGACATGAGTATTCTGTTAAAATGCTGTGGTCTGAAGGGCTTTTTCCCTTTCTAGTAATTCTATCTCTGAGATCAGGCATTTATCAATTATGGTGTCAGTAAGTCAGTCAACCATTGTGTTTTTAATACACTTTTCCACTCAATCTTTTCACCTGTGCGTCAATGACGAATATCAAAGCACCCGTGCCTCTGAAGATCATCTCGTAGTCAAAGGTGGGGTCGAAGAAGTCCACTTGACCCGGGAAGTCCCAGATCTGGAAGTTGACAAACGAGCTACTGGAGATGTCGTCCTTGTAGATCTTGTTGGTGCTCTCCAGGAACAACGTCTCGTTAGGAGACATTTTGTGGAATACCACCTGCAACAGGAAATTAGACATAGTGCTGTTAAGACAAAATGATCACACCTACACCTACTGCTTCCTTCTCAAAATACCAAAGAGAGAATCCATTTTGAGAGTTTGTAGTAACTGGGGTCACTACTACCAGAGGAAAAAGCCAAATCACATGTTTTGGAACTAGCAAGAGGCTTATTAAGGGAAGAACGTACTCTGCGGCTCAGTATTTAGGGTCATGGATTTAGATGGGCCTTCAACAACAGTATAGCTCTGCACAACCATTGCCTATGAATGAAAATATATGAGAAGAACACAAATAAACCATGTAACTAAATAGTTTGGCGCCCTTAAAAGACATGCTCGGGTACTTTGGAGACTAGAAGTATTTTATTTTATTTTAAAACCTCTCGCCTTGGGCTGGATGTTTCAATGTGTAGTTCATACATGCATAATATATGAGCAGAATTACTGTTTTACCTCAATTTGCCACCACATGTGGGCTACTTTCAGAACTACTGGCTAAAAAGTATGCAAAAGTACCAGAAAGTCTCTTTAATACGTTACCTGTTGTAAGTCTTGTATCTTCTACTACTGAAGCAGAAATACTTTCAGATTAATTTCAAGTTACATGATTTCTTCCTCCCTGTATCAAATGGGTGAAGGCATTGCCCCCAACATCTTAAAAAGAACGCCAAAAAGTCTGCTACAAAACAACTACATCTAAAACTGACAAACAGGGATGGGAAATGTTTATTCTAATGAGTAAAGTTATATGGTGCATCTAGAATGAATTGCATTTTCCTGGAAAGAGCATACTTATTGAACCATATAAGTGATGATATGACTTGTAAAATGTATGGCGTGTGGCTGTAGCTCTGCTGTCATGAGTGAGGTTGTTTAGCAATATAATGCTGATTGAGAGTGTCTGACAAGATTTGGAACGCCACAAAATAGATTTTAGACAGTCACGTGCCCAATCCTTACAAGTGATCACACCGCGCGCGCACACACGAGTGCCGAGCAAGAAACATGTTTTCACCTGATAAATGATTAACAAGTAACCTAGCAAAGGTTTATTTTACATACATACGTTTGAATTAATTGTATAGTATTTGCACTCGTTAGCTGAACCAACTAGCTAGCTCACTGGCTAACATCAATTGAAATAGTTGGCTGAACCTCCCTAGAAACAGTGGTGGAAAAAGTACCCAATTTTCATACTTGAGTAAAAGTAAAAGATACCTTTATAGAAAATTACTCAAGTAACGTTAAAAGTGAAAGTCACCCAGTAAAATACTACTTGAGTAAAAGTCTAAAAGTATTTGGTTTTAAATATACTTAAGTATCAAAAGTAAATGTAATTGCTAAAATAAGTAAAAGTATAAATAATTTCAAATTCCCTATATTAAACAAACCAGACGGCCCCAATTTTTTATTTTATTTTATTTACGGATAGCCAGGGGCACACGCCAACACTCAGACAACATTTACAAATGAAGAATGTGTGTTTAGTGAGTCCGCCAGATCAGAGGCAATAGGGATGACCAAGGATGTTCTCTTGATAAGTACCTTTAATTGGACCATTTTCCTGTCCTGCTAGCCATGCAAAATGTAACGAGTACTTCTGGGTGTCAGGGGAAATGTATGGAGTAAAAAGTACATTATTTTCTTTAGGAATGTAGTAAGGTAAAAGTTCTCCAGAATATAAATAGTAAACTACAGATACCACAAAAAAACGTATTTAGAAACAAATTAGTTTTACTTAAGTACTTTACACCACTGCCTAGAAGAAAGAATGCAACACCACGGAGTTTTTAAACCAGACCATCTCTGTAGATGCTAGCTATACTAAAGTGTTTACTTGCATGTCATGTAGCAGTAACTTGCTATTCAGACCAGGATGACAACTGGTCTTTCACATAGAAGTAAAGTCTGGCGTTCAGAATGGATGCATGTTACTATATTAACCTCAGGAATGTTTAGAAGTTGTGGCAATGTTAGCAAGCTATCTCAATAACTGGTGATGATAGCTATAGTTGCTGATTGAACTAAAATAAGGCGTTATGTAAAGACAGTTGAATCATGTCCGCCGACATCGCTTCCTACCTTCTGTATTGACGACTTGCCACTTCTTCGCAAACCCATTAACAGAATTCTAGGTTTGCTGTCAGATGGAGTCGGGCTATCCTCGATGTCGGCCTCCTCTTCTCCATAGCCAAAATCTTTGGGAAACGAGTCCGCAACCCCATAGCTGTCTGCCAACGGTTCCACTTCGTACTGAATCGACATTTTGACCCAACAACTCTCGCTTCCCCAATCCCCCCTCACCCTATTAGTTTTACGCAGTCCTGCTTTTACCGATAGATCCTTCCACACCGCCGATAAAATTTAAAATACAGTTTAAATGCATCAATTATGCCAATGTTACTTGCAAATCCAGAGTGTGTTGTAATATTCTCCCTTATCCTTTAGATCTTCGGGTCCCCTATGTTTCCCTTTTTCCGAAAACCCTGCACTTGAACCACCTCTGAATCTAATTGGACGATGTACATAGGATGCGAATAATAATTGGATAACCAGGGTGTCAATCTGTCGAGACTGGTTCTATCCTTGTCAGATGTTTTGCAGTCAGCTGACCAAGTAGACTAGTACCAAAGAGGAAGAAACGAAGCGAGAGGGTCCATTCCCGTCAAAATCTGTCCCCGCAGTAATACAGCGATAAGCAGACCGAACTTAATTTAAACAGGGTCAACAATGAGACCGATAAGCAGACCGTCTGCCTTCGCGACAGTTAGTGCGGAGACAAGAGCATCTCGTCGTTGTATACAGTATCTCTGCTAATGCACAGGTTTGTTTTGTGACCTTTCACCTGGAGTTATTTTGGCTGGAAATTTATAGTTTGACTGTTTTATTTTTGTTTTGACTGGGGGGGGCAATTCACGATGGATGTATCTCTTTGATTCATAGTAAAATTGTACAATCAATGTTATTCCAGTAATTCCAGTATTGTTTTCCATCTGTGGAATGAATCTACATTCAATCAAAATATAAAGTAGCACGTGCTCCAGCAGGTATATCTCACTGGTCACCCCCAAAGCCAATTCTTCCTTTGGCCACCTCTCCTTCCAGTTCTCTACTGCCAATGACTGGAACGAACTGCAAAAATCTCTGAAGCTGGAGACTCTTTACCTCCCTCACTAGCTTTAAGAACCAGCTGTCAGAGCAGCTCACAGATCACTGCACCTGTACATAGCTAATCTGTAAATAGCCCATCCAATCTACCTCATCCCCATACTGTATGTATTTATTTATCTTGCTCCTTTGCACCCCAGTATCTCTACTTGCACATTCATCTTATGCACACCCTACCATTCCAGTGTTTAATTGCTATACTGTAATTACTTCGCCACCATGGCCTATTTATTGCCTTACCTCTCTTATCCTACCTCATTTGCACATGCTGTATATCGATTTTTCTACTGTATTATTGATTGTATGTTTGTTTATTCCATGTGTAACTCTGTGTTGTTGTATGTGTCGAACTGCTTTGCTTTATCTTGGCCAGGTCGCAGTTGCGAATGAGAACTTGTTCTCAACTAGCCTACCTGGTTAAATAAAGGTGAAATAAATCAAATAAAAAATGAAAACCGTCTGTGTAAAGCCTACAAAATCACCAGCAGAGGGCAGAAAAAGACAGTACAGAAAGTATTTCAATAAACTACACTGCGCATGCTCTAAGCACGAGCGTGCTTGTGTTGACTTCAATGCTAACAGGGAAACCTGCCTGTTGCAGGCGGTGAGTCGTAAGAACGTCAGTTAGCAGTAAAGCCAAAGTTTAACTTCATAATGGCACACTACTGAGATCATGTTTTACATTGGCGTGAGTAACGATGTAGTGTGTAAAATACAACAATGACATTGTTCCACAACCAGGAGAGCTTAAAGTTTAACCATATGTAATTTTATAACGCGTTAGTGTGCTAATTTAGCCCTTTACACATTTGCTAGTTAGCTGGCTAGGTAAATTAGCGGACTAAACTCCAATCCATGGTGAAGAAATTTTCTGATGAATTTCACCAACTGAGTGGAGCCGAGACCAGGCTTTGTGGAATGTAGTTGAGACTACATCGATTCGCTCAAGGTCAATACTTAAAAATATATATATTATGAAACGCCCACCTTGTACCTAAGTTTGTCCTCTGTAGTTGCGTGACTTTCGTTGTTTGCTAAAATCATACTTTTTCAATAAACGGTAAACCACAGGTTTAATCATTCGGTTTCCAAACCCAGAGTCACAACATCGCGAGACTTCCGAGAAAGCTTGCGAAACAGACCAAACCGGCCAGGCCGGGGTTTGGGATGTAAATGAGATGAGTGAAAATGTTTTCCGTAGTTAATTTTCTTGCAATCTAAAGGCACAACCTAGATTCGAGCCAATATCTTAAGTAGTTGAACATGTTATTAGTCCAATTTCGTGAAAGTGACAAACCGACACGTTTTAATTTGTCAAAAACAACTTTATATCACAGGACTGCCGTTGGGTTGATAGGCTGCACATGCGCAGTTCCGCGTGAGACGACCGTTGGACCCGATAACGTATTTCTACGCATGCGCTAACGTCGCCATGAATTCGCCTACAGTGTGATGGAGATTTCAATTGACGAAGCAGTTTTAGCTTCTCTTCATATTGTACTGCCTTTGGGGTAATATTGATACCACCACGGACTGTTTCCTTTTTGAGATTCAATTGGCACATGCGCATTTGCGATGAGTTGCCATCTTAGAGCAATGGGCAAACAGTCGGTGGTTGTATTTGAATTAACGTATATTGAAAAGTATGGATTTAAAGCAAACAAAGGCACGCTAACATGGGTACAAGTTTTATAATTTAAAGTATTGACCTTGGGCGAATCGATGTAGTCTGAGCTAGATTACCACAAAGCCTGGTCTCGGCTACACTCAGTTGGTGAAGTTAATCAGAAACAATCTTCACCGTGGAGTTTAGTCCATTCCTGGCTGGCTAGCTAAACCTGTAGCTAGTTTGTTTATTACCGAGGTACAATACTCAGTTTGGATGTTTTTTCTTCAGTACACTGTAAGGAAGGCTATAATATTTCTAGCAATCATACTAGTCCCATTAAGCTTGAATTCGGTTCCTTGATGGAATCATTGATTAGAAATGACTGGACAGGTGAAAGCTATGTGGTGGAGCCCTTGAGTTGTGTACCTGTCCAATCATGTTTTATTAACAGTGATTACATCAAGGGAGGTATGAATGCACAGGGTCTTGTTCCTTCCCTTTCTTGGGCAAACATCTAGCAACATCATGGATGAACTAGCTAATTACTGAACCCTGAAAAAAATTGGAAGTAAAAAAAATCGAATTTCTTTGGTCACATACACATGGTTAGTAGATGTTAATGTGAGTGTAGTGAAATGCTTGTGCTTCTAGTTCCGACTGTAGTAATATCTAACGAGTAAGCTAACAAATTCACAACAAGTACCTTATACACACAAATGTAAAGGGATGAGTAGAATATGTACATATAAATATATGGATGAGTGGTGGTGTGCAGCATAGGCAAGATGCTGTAGATGGTATAGAATACAGTATATACATATGAGATTAATAATGTAGGATATGTGAACATTATTAAAGTGGTGTTATTTAAAGTGACACCTTTATTAAGTCCATTTATTTAAGTGGCCAGAGATTTGAGTCTGTATGTTGGCAGCAGCCTCTCTATGTTAGTGATGGCTGTTTAACAGTCAGATGACCTTGAGATAGAAGCTGTTTTTCAGTCTCTTGGTCCCAGCTTTGATGCACCTGTACTGGCCTCGCCTTCTGGATGATAGCGGGGTGAACAGGCAGTGGCTCGTGTGGTTGTTGTTCTTGATGATCTTCTTGGCCTTCCTGTGACATCGGGTGGTGTAGGTGTCCTGGAGGGCAGGTAGTTTGCCCCCGGTGATGCGTTGTGCAGACCACACTACCCTCTGGAGAGCCTTACGGTTGAGGGCGGTGCAATTGCCGTACCAGGCAGTGATACAGGCCGACAGGATGCTCTCGATTGTGCATCTGTGAAAGTTTGTGAGTGTTTTAGATGACAAGCCAAATTTCTTCAGCCTCCTGAGGTTGAAGAGGCACTGTTGGCCTTCTTCACCACGCTGTCTGTATGGGTGGACCATTTCAGTTTGTCCGTGATGTGTACGCCGAGGAACTTAACTTTCCACCTTCTCCACTACTGTCCTGTCGATGTGGCTAGGGGGGTGCTCCCTCTGCTGTTTCCTGTAGTCCACGATCATCTCCTTTGTTTTGTTGACGTTGAGTGAGAGATTATTTTCCTGACACCACACTCCGAGGGCCCTCACCTCCTCCCTATAGGCCGTCTTGTTGGTAATCAAGTATCATTTGTCTCAATGCCAATGTGTCCACAGGCTTCAGAGTCCAAACGAGAGCCGTTTCAAAGATACCTGGAGAAGGCTGGTGTCCTTGACAGCCTCACCAGTGGTGTGTTTATTTTGAATATTTCATTAACTTTAATTGTTAATTTTATTTGACCTACACAAATTACGAAAACGGCTTGTGCCTTTCCTTATTACAGTGCTGGTGGCATTGTATGAAGAGACGGAGAAACCCAACAATGCACTTGAGTATCCTTTTTTAAAATGTTTACTCTGTTTTTGTAATGAATATTTCCTACATAATGTAGTCATGCATAGCTATGTTTTTGGAAGGTGATGAAACTCCACTGAGACTCCTCTCATTCAGAGTCTGACCTTTCTGTTGCCTTTAGTGGTCTAGCAACCTGACGTGCTCACACAGATGACAGATCAAGTGTTGATTGTCACAGCTCATGATGGTATGCTTTTCTAAAATGTAAAAATTACTCATTTTCAATGACAATAAGGTTGAGAATGAGTTGAATTCCTCCCTCAGCACACTGTCATTTCTTTAATAAGATCCAGTTTCCTCAAGCAGCACTTGGGTGTGGCTGGCCAGGAGTCTGCAGAGGTGTGAGCTTCTGGCCGAGGAGAACAAAGGACTCAAGAACAGGGTAGGCCTGCCTGTGATTATTTTTCATTGAGTGTGATGATCTATACATGGTAGGCTTGAACGTTTCAAAACTAATAAAATAATTGAATCTCTGTTTTTACACACTTCCTTAGCTTCAACGCTATGAGCCTACACAAGAGGATGGAGCTGCCGAATAGGATGTGCCTCGGCTTTATTGAAGTCATTTTGTTAGAAACTCCGATTTTTATGGCAAGTCGAAACCAACAACTGGAGGCAAGGGACTTTATTCACCTCTGTTCTTTTGTTTCTTTTCTACTATGTTTAAATATTTAACTTATTTTGTAAATCTGATATATTAAAATATAATAGCAAACCCCCCTTTTCTGCTTTCAGTGTACTTAGCCTACTGTACACCAATGCTTTGTATCTAGTAAACAAACAGTAACGTAATGGTGTTTTCCTTTTTAATCACGTTCACATATTTGTTACAATATAGAGATCTTACCTCATGATATCACTTTTGTACTGTGTGCACACCGAGGCTCTGCTGGCGTTACTTGAAATGCATAAGAAACTGAAATACCCCACAACCCTTAACAGAAAAGCTGTGCCTAAAAGAACGTGGAGGGCCATTTGTAACCGTCATACATGGTTTTACGACGATAGTATGGACATACAGTAGTTAATGCAAGATATACGCTTTTATAAATATGAAATTATGTCATTCTTTCATGCAATATACAAATACATCATTTAGTCTACATACTCTATTTTCAGTGGTCAATAAGCTACTTTGGCTGCGTTTAGACAGGCAGCCCAATTCTGATCTTTTTCCACTAATTGGTCTTTTGATCAATCAGATCGGATATTTTTCAGAGCTGATCTGATTGGTCAAAAGACCAATTAAGGAAGCAAAAATTCTGAATTGGGCTGCCATGGGGACATATTTTCATGGTTTCTCTCTAAACAATGGTGTTTAAAATGAACTGAAACCTACAAAAAGCATTTAACGGTGTCACTGCTGTGTGATCTATACTGTTCCAGTGTTTTTCTCTCTTAGCCACAACACTTTTAAAAGCAGGTCAATATTCCCAATAGCTAGTCCCCACACCCAATGTTTGATCTACTGTGTCTTACGTCATCACAAAGTATGACGGAGGCTTTGAAGCTGGTGAATACAAAAATAAACTACCACATAGAGATCAACAGTACAGTAAGCAATAAACAGAAAGAGAGGAGACATCTTATAAAACACATCTATACATTTTGCTAGACTACTGCAACAGATCTCCCTCCGAAGCAGTTCGCACAATGTCACAACTCGTGTCATGTTCTTCTGATCCCTGTGTTTGAAATAAAGTATTTTTTTTGTCTGATGAGGGACAAAAGATAAGGTTTTACTCTTAGCATTCAGACTTGTAGGTCTGTAGGGGCTCGCCTACTACTTGCGTTGCTTGTGGATGATGGTCGGCGATTGGAAGAGGGTGGTCTCGGACTGTGCTGTGACCCTGAACTTGAGTCCCCCAGTGAGTCTGGGGTGGAGGGACGCATTTTGGGTTCTGATTTCGATGCAGTCCGGGCTTGGTACCCACCACTGGCCTTAGCACCCCCATAAGAATCTGTGTCTGAGCTTTTGCCCTCCACCACTGTGGAACAATTTGAGGGAGCGTTGACCCTCCATGTTTTCCTTCCGGCGCCTACTAGCAATGTCGGGCAGGAGGAGGCGTGAGATGCGTCCCTTGGGCGCCTGGGAGAGTCTGGGCTCCCCCTCTTCTCTTCCTCGCTGTGAGGGGGAAGGTGTGCAGACTCCTCTGGCTCCTCCTGCTTTGGCGGGGTCACTGAGTCGCAGGGCGGTGAGCGGCTGTCACTGCTGGTGTTATTGGAGTTGGAGTTGTGCTCCGTCGGGTTATGTGCAGCATCTTTGAGTTCTTCCACGCTCCGTTTACCAGCCAGTTCGCCCTGAACAGGGAGGAAGGCAGAGGGGTTGATAAGGGGGGGGTAGGTGTGACCCTCCTGGGCCCGCTCCAGTAGGAGGTTGTAGCCACTGGGCGCGGAGGCCATGGTGGGATTGCAGCCGGAGGAAGCAATGCCTGTCTGATGCACCACAGAGTCTTTCTTGGCTTTGCTTGAGTAGAAGTCGTCAAGCTCGTCTTGCAGGTGTGGATAGTAGTCCAGGATGCCCTTCTTGACCTTCTTGTAGCCCAGGTGCATGATCTCCAAGATGTTTAGGAAGAGGGAGACTACAGCGATGCATTGCATAAAGACCATGAAGACACTCTTCTC
The DNA here is from genome assembly GCF_045679555.1 of Salvelinus alpinus. Classification (NCBI taxonomy): domain Eukaryota; kingdom Metazoa; phylum Chordata; class Actinopteri; order Salmoniformes; family Salmonidae; genus Salvelinus; species Salvelinus alpinus. The sequence continues at coordinate 49,930,978 of NC_092089.1, read as the reverse complement.
TGTAGGCCGGGAAACGAAGCAGTCCACCGCGTTGGGGCAAGGCTCACGCTCGCACTTGAAGAGAGGGGAGAGCTGGAAGCCATAGAGGATGTACTGGCCCGTTATAAAGCCTACCTCCACGGCGGAGCGGGTAATGATGTGGGCCACGTAGGTGCGCAGCAGGGACCCCGACAGCGGAGCCTTGTTGAGCTTGCCTTGCTCCAGCTGCCTCACCTCTCGCTCAATCGTTTTCCGAGCCGCCACCATGTCCACGTCCACCAGCTCTAGCTCGCGACGTAGCAGGACCTTCTTTTTCTGCCGCTCCTTCTCCAGGGCTCGGAGGCGGTAGAGAGCATGGCCCATGTACACCAGTGAGGGCGATGAGACAAAAATGACCTGAAGGACCCAGAAGCGGATGAGGGAGATGGGGAAAGCCAGGTCGTAGCAGACGTTCCGGCACCCGGGCTGCTCCGTGTTGCAGATGAAGTCGGCCTGCTCATCGTTCCACACGTCCTCGGCCGCCACACCCAACACCAGCATGCGGAAGATGAATAGGATGGTGAGCCAGATCTTTCCCACCATAGTGGAGTGGATATGCACCTCCTCCAATATCCCCCCTAGGAAATTCCAATCACCCATCTTTACACGGGCATCGTTGTGTCTGAGTAGGAGGCAGAGAGAGGATCGAGGCAATTTTGTCATTTAAAGAGGCTATATGGAACTTTTGCCTTTTTGGATGGGTATTGAGCCCAAGGCCCCTCAATGGACAGAAATATTACTCAGAAATTCTAATTGGACATAAAGGGGTATTCCTCCCCAATAATGAGCAAAAGCATTGTTTTTTTGTGTGAAATACAACATTTATTCATATTAATATCTATATATAAACCATTCAGCTAACTTTCAAGCCACAATTTGGTGTGTAACAATTAGCAACTGCACTTTCTTACACTAGCATCTTCAAAAATATCGTAAAAAATGACATGTAAATGTTATTTTCTATGCAGTTTGTTTTAAAATCTCTTTCATTAACAAATACTCTATGAAAAATATATTATTCCAGAGACTATTTTAATCCCACAAAGGTTGCTTTACCAATTAAAATAATGCATCAGTCCTTTCATATCAATAAATACAATTTAAAACTAAACTTGGTTAAGTCATTGACATATAAATAATGAATTGAAACATACCTTTATCAGGGGGAAAAAAAGAAATGTACATCGAAGACAGATGTAAATGTATCATGAATATGGAGCATCACATATTTGTAAAGTAGATATCAAAATGTACGAATAAGCAAGCCATCGATTATCATGTTTATTATTTGCCTCTCTTGCTCCTTTCAGTAGTCCTGTTTTGCCAAAAATAAAGCCATTCCCCTCGGTGATTTAACTTATAAACAATGAGAGAAATCAATGAGAGAGTCATTTCCATTTACCTTGCAGCAGCATGGACAGACTGCTGGTGATTTGAACCCCCACGGGTCATCCAGCCGCGATGAGGCCACCAAAGAGCTTTTAAAAAAAGAAAAAAAAATGTTGTGCCCCCTCCACATCTGTCGATGCGCATCACCTGAACTTCTGTGACCCAAATTTTACCAGGGTTGCCAGTGCCGACAATACACCACGTATGACTGAACAGTTGAGACAGCTGCCAGTGCCAGATTCTGGTCAGCGAGTTAAAATCAATAATCAGAGTTCTACCAATACAGTACAAGATAAATCATAGCCACACAGCAATTGTTTCAGCCTATTCATGCTTGCCATTTATTGATTCAGGGTTCTAGGTTAGTTAAATAATGTCCTTAATTAAAAAGAAACAGTGGAATTACTTGGTTAAAAAGATATTTGGCTTTTCCTAAAGGACTAGCTGAACTTAAATTTGAACAGTGCAGTATGGCTTGAATGTATAGCCAGGAATATAAGAGTGAAGCATGGAAAGGTGTTGTACTGGACAGATGGCCTACTTATTAGGTTCACTCTTGTCTACCGTCTGTAGATTCTATAGGTTGTTGGAGACGCCATAGCCCCCCGTGAGAGATGTTTGGTGCAGTTCATCTGATGTTTGATCATGGTATATATAGGCAATGTGATGGGAGTTTCTTTTGAAATCAGTTACTGGTTCTGGTATCCCCCCCCCCCAAACAACATAACGCTATGGGACTGTGCCACAACTCTTTCAGATCTATAGTTTTTTTACTCTTGTAATGCAATCAATGGGTCATGTCCGATTTCATACTCTGGTGCTTCCCCTCTGTAATTAAGTTGTCTCTGGCAGTTGACACAATATTTTTATTAATTTACAAGAAATCGATTACTCTGGCTTGTTGCAATTGAAGTCAGTCAATTCAGGAAGTTAATTGAATTTAAAATCAGAACATTTGACAACTTTTGACATAAATAGCTTCTCCTGTTCAGTTTATTGAGAAGTAGTGGAAAATAGATTCCCTTTTTCAATCATTGAATTGGAATTTCAGTTTACTTCTAAATTGACTGCCTCAATTCAAATTGAGCCTAAACCTGATTACCACAGATGTTAAGGGTATATTCAAAACTTGATCTGTTTTTTTTTGTTGTCCAGGAGTTGGCATAATCCTGGGTCCTGTAACTCGACCTGAAAACAGTTACAAACGTGTTTATAAAGCAGTTACAAAATGAAATGCAGTTCTGATCATTGTATGTGTTAGCCTACATATAGTCTCATGTCATGGTCAGAAAACACAACTTTCTTTGTGGTTTTCCTTTAACCAGATCATACTATCATTATTTCCAAAGGAATGGATGTCGATGAGATTTTGATAATCGACTTTGGTCAATGCACAGTGCAGTTACATGGGTCTGTAATTTTGTCTATCAACAAGTAGACTAACACCAATAGGAGTTTGCCAATCTGTGTGATGTGCAATTGATGTCTATTAGGGATGGGCGCGAGTACTAGATTAAAGGTTTATATTCTATTACTAATAATCAAATTCCTGTACACTAAATTTACAAATATAACTATACTGAAAAGAATGTTTCATGAGCTGAAATAAAAGATCTCAGAAATGTTCCATACACACAAAAAGCATATTTCTCTCACATTTTGTGCAGGCATTTTTTTTTTACATCCTTGTTTGTGAGCATTTCTCCTTTGCCACGATAATCCATCCACCTGACAGGTGTGGCATATTAAGCTGTATGAGGTGCACTTTGTGCTGGGGACAATAAAAGGCCGCTCTAAAATGTACAGTTTTGTCACACAACACAATGCCACAGATGTCTCAAGTTTTGAGGTAGTGTGCAATTGGCATGCTGACAGCAGGATTGTCCATCAGAGCTGTTGCCAGAGAATATAATGTTCATTTCTTTACCATAAGCCACTTCAACTTCGTTTTAGAGAATCTGGCAGTACGTCCAACCAGCCTCACAACCACAGACCACTTGCAACCACACTAGCCCAGGACCCCCACATCCGGCTTCTTCACCTGCGGGATTGTCTGAGACCAGCCACCCGGAAAGCTGATGAAACTGAGGAGTATTTACATCTGTAATAAAGCCCTTTTGTGGGGGGAAAACCCATTCTGATTGGCAGGTCCTGGCTCCCCAGTGGGTGGGCCTGGCTCCCATTTTTGTTCAGTATATTTAGCCGGTTAAATTTATAAGCACTGCCACAATTTAAAACTCTGTTTATAGTTTGTGGAGTGTATCAAGTGCAGTGAAAATACATTACGTTTTCTTTTCAGTTGTGTTTCAGAACAACCAGTAATTGGAACAACCAATTGCATACAGGATACATTTTTCCTTCAAACCCGTTTCATTTAAAACTAATAGGAGCGTACTGAAAATAATTTCCATGAGAGTACTCGAACACAATCTTTCAAATGCAATCCCTCATGTCTATCTCAAACACTTTCCAGCTTTCCAAAGCACCTCCCACTCATTCATTTTAAATTTGGCTGATGTATCAATTACATATATCTACTGGCCCAAATCCAAACATTTTCTACTAGTATCTCCACATGATGAGTAAACCAGATTGTCATGCTCTAACTAATGACCTGCACAAAGGGAAAATGTGAAAATATTGGTTCTCAGTACAAAACCTTAACCCCAAATCCTGGGTGGATTATTGCTGAGCAGACAGTGTGCCAGTCTGGTTCTGCTTTACTCTACTTTAATACAGGAGCTAGCATTGTTCAATCCCAAACAGACTGGTACCCAATATAGACTGACTATACCATTCACCTGAGAACCCTGTGTACTGCCCTGAAATGGTCTCTCTTTAGAATATTGGTCAAATCATTTGGCAACACTAAGGGGATTGATTCACTTTCCAAATGAGTCTGATTCAAACACATTTATAGTCAGGCATTCACATTAGGTGAACCTTGTTTGAGGATTTTATTTAGCCTATTTTCCAGCAGTTTGTTGAATTTAAGAACCAATATTTATGACAACTTGGCCATGACTAATTTATCAGTACTTTCTGAAGTTCATTATCCCTCTTAACCAATGGTTTAAGTGTCCACAAAGCAGACAAGCAAGCACTAACTAGCACACAATTAAATAATGGCACTGTATTGATGTTCCGAGTCTGGAACTATGGAATGTTCCACATAAACTGGCTAGAGTGGTGGCTGTCATTGGGGTACGATCAATTGTCTTTTTTTGAAGCCACTGTTAGCTAATAATAGAAGCGTGGCACCCTAGGTCAGGTCAGACATCAGTCAAGCAAATACTCTGCTCCGTACCCATTCACTAACCACCATGTCTGGCTTGCCATAGGCCAGATGAATTAAGATAGTTCATCTTGGCAAAACATATTAGTCGTTATAACACCAAATAGAGTTTACACAACAAAAAAACTCATAATCCAATCATTTTCACAGAGATCGGATTATGCGTGGCTTTGTCAACACAGATCTAAGATCCGAAGGGATTTTGAAAATGTAAAATAACATTTATTTAATGTAAAAGTGATGAAAAGATACAAGATTGAGTCTGGAGATAAAAAAAAGAGGTTCAAATACAAAACAAGTCATTTACAATTGGAATGTTATGCTATCTACCTGACATGTACTTTGAAAGTACATTGTACAAGTTGTAATTACATAATAAATACCTAAAGTATGTATTGGTTTCTTAGAGATTTGTTGAACCGCCATTTGGTTTCACATACCAACTAACCAATATCACCACAAATAAGTTTCGGAAAAACATTTGAAGATATCACCAATAAAAATATGCCATACAAATGACCTAAAGATGAGGCCTTTTCAATTACCTTTTCATTTTCCTCATGGACTGTCATACTAAACAGTTACGTAGACTAATACACAGTGGCACAATGGAAATGATATAGACAATGCCTAATATACAATGGAAAGTGCTGCCCTCTACTGTTCCACTGTACACAAACATCCTAAACAACCAAAGGATTAACAGACTGACTGATAAATTCAAACTGCTGGCAAGTGGCAAAAGCTAAAGAGAAACACAAATTAAAATCATGCTTTCAATAAATTATACTTGAAAGAGGCTTAGCCAAGGATATGCGAGCAGATTAACACTGATATGTGCTATTGTCAGACAGTGTCTCATCCTGTCAACAGGGAAGTGAAACAATAACCTGGCATTGGGCCATTGTCATGGCTTGTTTACGAATTGACACGCTGTTAACCAACAGATGACACACTTGCTCCTGATGGCTTGAAAATTCCCCCAAAACACACCTAAACTCACACACTTGTAGGCCAATCTAAAACTTAGAGGAAAGGACCTGCTTGGGGAAATAATGTCCTACCTCACTGACTAATCAGGACAAACATCATATGGAAAAAAATACCCGTAACACCAATTAACTGAGGTATATTGAGTTCAGTACAAAACATTTCATTATCAACATCACTAAAAAAAACATGTAACAAAGATAAATTTGCACTGAGTGAAATACTACACTTCAACAAGGAATCCCTCTTTCAATTTAAAATCTCTTCTCTCCTGCAGTAGGGGTTTACATCCGTTATTCAAAACGCATGAATTTGTATAGTGTGACATTATGCAGGGGAAAGGAAGAAGTTGAAGAGCACAGCGAACAAGATGAAGACTACGTAGCCGACTATGCAGAGCCAGAAGCGCGGGTCCTTCAGGAGCTTCTGGTTGTAGGCGCTGAAGAACACGTAGCCAATGGTCATCCCAGCCACCCCTCCTCCGATGTGCGCCACAAACGAGACCTGAGGGAGACCAGGGATAAGTCTCATTTCAGTCTCATTTTCCCTTCAAACCAACAAAGTCATGCTGTGCTACAGCCTTACAATTAGCATCCTCTGCCCTGTCGCTGTGGTTAGTATGCAAAGGGTGGACAGCCAGTAAAAATAGCAGGACCAGTTTAAATGCAGAAAGTGCATTTGAAACCGCACTTCTCACTAAGACCAAGAAAACATGAAATAAAAGCAAGATGAGAGAGGGGAAGCAGGTGATAGATTAGTAGCTTATAGCCCAGTCAGTTAGGCTGCTGGAAAGACAAACAGCTGCAACCCTTATCATGCTCTCCGCTTCTCCTAAAGCAGAGAACAGAATCAAGGATCACACTCATCACAGTCTAGTGACAGGAATGGTTTGGGTGCAATAGTTCAGGGGGGAACAGACAGGATGTGTGTGTGACAGAGTGTGTAGAGGGCAATCTGGTTTAGAGATTAGTCAGTCCTGTGTAACTGTAAGCCGTATAATGCAGCTGGGTGGTACTGCTACTGCAGTTTTTTTGTCTCTAGTTTTCTATTTAGGCACACTGATAAAAGCCAGATCTACTCACTGTTATATTGGTCTAGGGTTGGACTTCGCATAAGAGCCTCTGCAGTTTTGAACTAAAGACTGTTCTAAAAAAGCATTGCTCTCTGCTGAAACAATACTTATCTGTCTGTGGAAAATCTTTCAATGCCATGCATTTTAAGAAGAGAAAGGGCATGCAGGACACACAAAAAAAGATATCTTACCTTCAAGCCAACGTCGTGAGTAAGAAACCTTCTGTAAAGGGCGAATCCGACATCTGTCCCGACTTGAGAAAAAAAAACATTGAACGTTTAGTTACTGAAATACAACCACAGAGGCGTGGGCGCTGCTGGAACAGTAAACCTTGAGGCACTGGTGGGAAAATAATACGAGTGGATCTGGGAAGGGACCTACCGATAATCACAATCACTCCAATACGAAACACTCCAAGGAGAGGAATCATCTCTCTGAAGTTCTGTAGGCCACGGAGTTACGCAAGAGGAAAGAACAGGGAAATAATGAGAGAGAGAAAATAAATCTGCTAAAATAGTAGAATCAGCAGTTAGCCAGAACTCACCACAACAGCGTTCATGAAGTATCCACCTATGAGGGCATATACCCCCCCAGAGGCCCCTACGAGAGCACTGAGAGGATCAAATATGGAGCTGGCCAGGGAGCCTGAGGAAAACATGCATGAGAAGGTCATCTATAGCATTAGACATTTCAGCTATGAAACCCAAACAGGAAAAAACTGATTTTGAGAAGCGAAAGAATGTCAGAGACTTAAGTGTGAAACGTGATTACCATCTACACAGCTCTGTGCCTGTGAGTTGCTAGCATTGTACAGTCATGATCAGCAAAAATCCAGAAGAGATATGTAACAAGTGAGCTAATAATAACTAAGGCAACCTGTCGCGCACATTGTGTTGGTTAACCAATCATATGCTATACTATTCATGTCACTAGCTAAAACAGAGTCAATTTAAAAGCAACTTCATTCAGTCGTAACAGACCCACAACTGTGTCTATTTGACTGTGCGTCAATGGAAAAATGGGGTGTATGTGGATGCCCACCTGCTAGGACACCTGCCATGTAGACCATGCCCACTTCAAAGCCTTTGTGGACCAGCTCCAGCGGGATGCCCAGCAGTAGCTGCATCACCAGGTTGCCCAGGATGTGCTCCACGCTGTGGGGAAGGAAGACATAGAGAGGAGATGGAGACATGGGAGTTGAGACTTAGGAGTAGTGGTGGCGCCAGGAATTTTTCACTGGGGTAGCTTGGTCATTGCAAAAGGGTGCTTGCAATCTATGAAGTACGCACACACAAGCTAAAATCCAAGCTAGCTAGATACTATCTGTACAATGGTAGCCTCTTCGCCCCAGGATACATGTACACTGGGGCCAGTGTCAAAGAGAAGTTCATCAATCCGTGACATTGAAGCCACAAAAAAAATATATCAGAAGCAGAAGTGTCAGCTGGTAAAATTGCCAACCAAAGTGAAAACAACTTTGCATTCTAGCATTAAATATTTTCCAGCTAGTAGTAGCTAATAGGGCGGCAGGTTGCCTAGTGGTCAGAGCATTGGGCCAGTAACCGAAAGGTTGCTAGATCGAATCCCCGAGCTGAGAAGCTAAAACTCTGTCGTTCTGAATCCTGAACAAGGCAGTTAACCCACTGTTCCTAGGCCGTCATTGTAATTAAGAATTTGTTCTTAACTGACTTGCCTAGTTAAATAAAGGTTAAATATTTTTTTTGTAGTTGAAATATCAGCGTTAAATCGGATAACCACCAACTTCACCCTTATGTGGCTGCTAGAAAAACTAGAAAGCAAGCGTCAACAGCCAATCCAGTAGGGGCTAGAAGCTATAGTCAGCTTTTATTGGTCAAAAGCGACAATATCGCGGAGTATATGCATAAAGTTCAGCTTTCTACAACTTTGGTCCCACCCTGTTCACGCTCCCTACCGTCACCCAACTGTCCCCCCTGCCCACTTCACTAAAAATGAAATGAGGCTCCATTGTTTCGTCGCCCACATCATGTTATGTGGATACGTAAGGTCAGGCTGCCTATATGAAACAACACAGTTAATGTTAATTGCAAAACTTTTAGCTTTTAGCTAACGCTAGCTGATGGCTAGGTTGGCACGTATTTGCAAGCAAAGTACATTTCAACACATCCTCAAAAACATTATTTTACCTGAGAAGATCCTCTTAAATTATTTCTGGTAAAAACTCCTTATGGGGTACATTCCACAATTCTGGAGAAAAAATGCAATCGAAAATCTTCATAAAAGGCATCAGGTAGAAGTAAATTAATCCATGAACACGAATATAATTGTACATATCTTAAATTACCACATTTTCATGAATTTGATAATATGAGATTGAAGCCCATTCAAAAACAGCACAGGACTTGCACCAGGAAGTAGGCGAGACTTTCATAGGGTATAGCTAGCTATAAGCAACTTTTACATAGTCCGAAGATACAGTATCTCAATTAACAGGATTTTTCAACCACTCAAATTCATGAGATTCTGGCTGAGCCAATGAGGAGGCACGGCGTTATTTAGGCTGTGCCGTCTTGCTGAGCAGTGGGAGCTCGTTCGTGAGAACAGGATTTTGAGAGAGAGAGAACTCCTGTGGATTTAGCACTTTGTGACATCGGCTGATGTAAAAATGGTTTTATAATTACATTTGATTGATTTGATTGAAATGTTAACTTTCGTAATACATTGACAATTTAAAACGGGCCTATTCTAGAGGGGGCTTCCGCCACCGTCTTGCTACCCCCTAGCGCCGCCAGTGTGAGAGTATGATTGAGTGGATAGGCGAGTGAATGTCTTACCAATGAATCAGAACCTGTGGAAAGACTCAAAGAAACACAAACAACGTGCAGACTGCAATTTACTTTTAAAGGTCATTTTTGCTTGAACCGACATCCACAGCGTTTACAGTGAATGCAAGCTCTGTGAACATTTGGGAAATTGCCTTTTAAAGCCTTTCACTTGGATTGAATCGTGACCTCAAACTCTGAAGAACCCAGAACTGCTTTAGCAGTGGCCAAGTGTTGTATAAACAGATGATATGGGAGAGAGTGAATCATTTCAGTGAGATGTGGCAAGAAGAATGATCTGCAATGCTCTACTCTTTTGGACACAGATTAAGCCACAGGAGGTTGGTGGCACCTTAATTGGGGAGGGCGGGCTCATGGTAATGGCTGGAGCAGAATCAGTGGAATGGTTTCAAACACATGGTTTCCATGTGTTTGATGCCATTCCATTCGCTCTTATTATGAGCCGTCCTCCCTTCAGCAGCCTCCTGTGGATTAAGCCTAGTCCTGGACTAAAAAGTTTGGTCAATGGTAAATCTCCAGTGGGTTTGGGCATCTGTGTGAGGTGAAGTGACCCTTACCCAGCGTGGACAAACATGTAGGAGACAAAGCGCCACGCCTCCTCCCGCCGGTCTGACTTGTAAGTGAGAGGGCTGTTCCAGATGCCCTCGCCCAGGGTGACCCACTGCTTCTGGGGCTTCCACACCGCATAGTAGATAAACACTGCTAACTGTCCAGACAGACACAGGTTAGATCAGTGACTAGTTACATAATGACAGGAGGGGTCCTGAAAGGCTAAACAGTTGCTTTAAATGTAGCCATTAGTCAGCCTTTTTCATAGTGTTGCAGTATGGGCAGAGCAGACCATTATAGCAGAATACAAACATACTTCAAACTGATAACACACAATGGCAACAAAGTTAACGAGAAGAGCAGAGAGAACCCTAGACAAATTCCTTTAACAAACTGCGTCGACATCGCACATTTTTCTACTCACAAACTCATTTCACCTTTAAATAACAAACACACATCTCAATTATTTTGCCATAACAAGCTCACCATACTACTAAAATATCTGTGAAATGTCATGGACACAGTGAATGATTACAATCACATTCCTTGGGAGGATAGCCTTAAACCCTGGTCCCAATGTTAACAGTGCTCAAACTCTATTTTCATTGAGCCAACGCATAGATCTAGGGATTGCTCTAAGAATCTTGGATGAATTCAAACATTGAGATGGATAAGCTGGCCGAGACCTCCCACAGCAGAAGGAGAGAGAGGAATGTCTGGTACAAGAGCTCTTCAGTTTGGACCTTAGCCACATCCAAAACTCAGAGTTTGAATACACAAATACCAATGTTTGGCCATTTAATTGAGCTCGCCAGCTTGTAGTCCTAAAAAACAGAAATGAGTTACCTATGGGGGAAATGAATGGGGAAAGAATAGGGTTTTGGGATAAACATAGAAAATAAGGTCTGAAGTTAACACAGGCTTAGGAGAGACATTTTATTCTGTGAGATAATATCAGTCAGTTAAAATGACCTTTATGAATTATGACGCCTTTGTGCTTTATGTGCTTCAAAATTCACAAAAAGTGACGTTAGCTGATTAAGATTATCTCATAGAACAAAACGTATAAGATCTCCTAAGCCTGTGTTTACCACAGACCTTATTTCTGACATTTATTTAAAAAATATATACATAAATTTCCCCATAGGCTTTGTCCAATGAACCATGGTGGAGGTATAATATCAGCTGCACCTCTCTCTTTAAATACCATGTCCAGAGCATTTCCTGAAATCGAAAATTCACTCAGGTATAACAACACAATCATGACAACGTATGCAGATGCAAAAGAGGCTACTTGTTGTCAATGCTGCGCTGCCATTAGTAGGATGCGTATTAACCCTCACCTCTCCGATGCTGATGAGGATGATGAAGATGGGAGGGGGGCAGCAGTTGGCTCGCTCCCGGTACTGTTCGTGGAGTTCTTCCGGAAGCATCCACTTGGAGATGGAGCGATGGAACCTCTCGCAGCATCCAACCTTCCTGTTCCCGTCATCATCACCTGCCGTATCGCCCATCTGTCTCCCATCTCTGTCTACAGGGTCTACAGCAAGGGGGTCCTGCTCTTCAATGTCTATGTCCATCACTCCTCAGATCGTAGCCTAGACAAATAGAGTGGATGAGTCTTACAGTCAAATTAATTGACAGGAAGAACACGATACATTTCAGATCTCTATGAAAGTATTGTCATTTTCTTTTCAGTATGTGTCGATAGACATACATTGAGGGCTGGTTTCCTAGACACTGATTAAATTTGACTTCATCTGTGTCTGGGAAACTAGACCATAGGCAGAGAATTTTGGGGGGAATAAAACCATGAAAAGGTGAGGATTGCACCATTGAAATTTACTGCAAGAATCCCAAATAGATATAGTATTTGGCAAAAACAATAATTAAATCATTGATTACATTGGGATACAATGACATATGCCTCTCTATTAATGTGTGGGATTTTTTTAACAGATTTTTTAAATTACAATTTTTACAATATATATAGGCCTTCTCAGAAAACTTAACGGGGGGCAAATAAATTCGGACCGCCCATTGGGGAACCCTGGCCTAATACAGCAATGGCTGATATATTGGACTACTTTGGAGTCTGCCACTGTAGGGTCAATATGAATGACAGAAATACAAGCACGAACAATACAATTTCAAAGTGAATTTTCCTAAGCCCCTTTTTTGACAACGTGACTTTTCCCCCCCAATTTACCTGTATATGAACCATGTAAACTTAACCCACACACACATGATCATGTCCCATTCAGTACAGAAGTTGATCTACACATTGTCCATAATAGCAGAGGCCTATATAGCAGGCAATGGTGTTTAGAAAGTTTAGAAGTAACTTACGTAACGTTACTGATTTGTAGAGCTGTCGTGTAAAATGATTCAACTCAACGTTTCCACTAACATCTTAAAATACATCAATTACTGTAGAAGTTTCTCTTTAATACTTTTTCTTCTGTTTTTATATTTTCAAGCAATTCTAAAACAGTCCGGACATTCCAAGACGCGTAAAATCCTCACTACTGTCCTTGGGGAAATGACGGTCAATTCTGATAAATGACTTGAGATAATTATAGACCTCCCTTTGCTTTTCCTGCTACGAACTTCCTTCCTTTCCCAAACAAACCACTGAAGCACCCCCACTTGAAACGAATAAGCTACTGAATCTCATTTCATAAATCTAAAAAGTTGAATTTCGCAGGCATTTTGCAACAACTCACCTGCGCTTCCGGTAACACCTGAGACCGGTGACGCCATCATGGGCTTGAGGTCCCCATTGTAGAAATGTCCTCCATCAACAACATATTATTAAAAGTGTGATATGCATCGTTGTTTCGTGGACCACAGACAAACGAGTCATATACTTGTTTATCAACGATTCTGGTGTTCAAATATTTTAATTGTTCCAAAGGAAAAGCTTGTTCTACTGTCAAGCATCCTATCAATGCAATTTCTGCACAATACGAGTTGTACCACTAGAGGGTGTAAGAGACCATTACGAAAGAGAGACACCCATAATAATACAATTAAAAAAGTTTTACATGTACTGACTTTATTGGGCTGCTTGTTGATTTTCACATATACACCCAGTGATGCCAATTTAGCAATTTTGTTGCTAGATTTAGCAACTTTTCAGACTACCCTGGCAACTTTTTTTTCAAACAGCACCTAGCAACAAATTTTGCTACTTTTAAAAATGTATTTGGAACTTTTAGCAACTTTTGAAAGGTGACTCAAATGCTAAAATGCACGCATTTTCCCTCTAAATGACACAAAAACGATTTTCTCTGTCACACACCCAGTCACAACACACGTGCCTGGCTGCAAAAGTGCATTGTGAGTGACGTCTGCAGCAGGCGCTCAGCTCGTGCACAGGCAGCAGCAGGCCAGAAGCAATTTCAGCAAATTGCAAATCATTGTTGGCTAAATGCAGCAGCAGTAGTACGGGTTCGACGAGCCAAACCCAATGAATATAGTTGGTCACGAATGTTTGATCTTGAACAGAACTTACAACATCAATCAACATGTCTCAATCAAAATTGTACAGCCAGAAGTACAGAAAAGAGTGTGAGTCTGTACCTGAACAAATGTCAAATCATATTTTTTGCAGAGATGGCCAGTCAATTTGAGTAACGTTATTGTATATTCTATGTGATGACGCAGTTTTACGTTATCACGCAATTACATCACAACGTCATTTAGCAACTTTTAGCAACAAATCAACCTGCCTCTAGCAACGTCCCCTGAAAATTAGTTGGCCACACTGTATACACCGATCCTCTCAGATCTTCATAAGTGCCATGGGGGTAGGAAGTAGTGTTAAATTAGACATTTTGGAATTGTCACAATAGTTACGCCCAACCCGACAACTCCTCAAGTCATAGAGTGCATTCGGATATGGAACGCCATTTGGGTCTTTGCTTGTCAAAAGAGATACACGTCAAATAACACTATTATAAGCTTGTTCACCAATCGGGACCTGAATAGGACTGCACGTCACATAATCATTTAACACGTTAATACATTTTTTACGTAGTTATTACACATTGATTACAATAGAAATCCTACTCGATTCACCGATATGTATGCTATGATGCTAGTAAAGTTTTGTCTCGCGCACCTGCCGCTGGCGCACGAGTGCAGACACACTTCCCCTTAATAGTGATGGGCATTCCGGCTCTTTTCAGTGAGCCAGCTCGTTCGGCTCAGATCACCAAAAATAGCTTTTGGCTCCCAAACGGCTCTTTAAAAAAAAAATGTTTTGTATTTTTTCAAGACAAACAGTTTGCAATAGTTTGACTATGATTGGTGTTAAAACAATTCATACTCTACTTTAACCACAATGTATTTAAACATGCATTGGTTTGTTATGAAAAATAATGCTATTAAACATTTGCATTTAAGGTATAACTTTTTAATGTATTGTAATGACCTGACTAGATCATAAAGGAACAATTGTCCAGACAGAGGATTGAGTTTACGAATTTACGGTTTATTAACCCAACTTCACACAGGCTACTGTTTGGTCAAAGCCCACGCCAAAAAAATGAAGGACACCCAATAAAACAACCGTGACCTTCTCTTGTGAAGGCCAGACGTAAGAGAGAGAACAACGGCTAAACCTGGTCTTAACTTCCAATGCTCCATCCACCTGCCAGAGACTGGGAGAGTGGGCTGTCTGGAGCTTTGTCTGCGGCACCTGGGGTTGGTGCCTGGAGAATGTCATTGCCAGAGAGGGGAATTATGGGGGTCCCTGGGGTTTGGGAAGAAGAGGCCCCTCTATATGGGGTTAACCTGTCCCGGTGCAGTGCCACCTTTCTCCCTCTGGGAGAAAGCTGCACCCGGTAAACAACCTCCCCTACCATCTCCAAATGCTCTCTAGCAAACTTCAGACGGGCCTGGACATGTACTGGCTTAAGCAGGGGGACACGTCTGGCACTGCAGGATTTGAGTCCCTGGCGGCGTAGTGTGTTACTGATGGTAGGCTTTGTTACTTTGGTCCCAGCTCTCTGCAGGTCATTCACTAGGTCCCCCCGTGTGGTTCTGGGATTTTTGCTCACCGTTCTTGTGATCATTTTGACCCCACGGGGTGAGATCTTGCGTGGAGCCACAGATCAAGGGAGATTATCAGTGGTCTTGTATGTCTTCCATTTCCTAATAATTGCTCCCACAGTTGATTTCTTCAAACCAAGCTGCTTACCTATTGCAGATTCAGTCTTCCCAGCCTGGTGCAGGTCTACAATTTTGTTTCTGGTGTCCTTTGACAGCTCTTTTGTCTTGGCCATAGTGGAGTTTGGAGTGTGACTGTTTGGTTGTGGACAGGTGTCTTTTATACTGATAACAAGTTCAAACAGGTACCATTAATACAGGTAACGAGTGGAGGACAGAGGAGCCTCTTAAAGAAGAAGTTACAGGTCTGTGAGAGCCAGAAATCTTGCTTGTTTGTAGGTGACCAAATACTTATTTTCCACCATAATTAGCAAATAAATTCATAAAAAATCCTACAATGTGATTTTCTGGATTTTTTTTTCTCATTTTGTCTGTCATAGTTGAAGTGTACCTATGATGAAAATTACAGGCCTCTCTCATCTTTTTAAGTGGGAGAACTTGCACAATTGGTGGCTGACTAAATACTTTTTTGCCCCACTGTAAATAACAGTCAATTATAAATTATTACCTCATCAGTCTCGTTCTGAACGTTGCATAATCCTTGGATATCTGCATAACCCTAACCTAAGTGACGAATCAGCGATACACAAATTGGCTTAATTATTTATTAACTAACTAACTAAATCACACAGAATATGTAAACACACACAGCATAGGTTATTGATTACATACATAATACAATGAAAACAGGTCCCTAGGGGACTAACAAAAGCATGACCGATTGGTTACGCAATGGAAAGGGGAGGGGTATGCAAGGAGAGGGAGAGACAAAGAGCCAACTTCTCATACACACATTTGGAAGCTACGCTCACGGAAATATGAATACTTTGCACATGAACGACCACTCCATTCGGAAAAAGAAATGCAATATATATTTACACGTAGATGTCTTTCTCTGTCGTCTCTGTTGAAACCACTCGATCCGTCTATGGGAAGTCCTTCAATGTAAGTCTCTGGTTGTCCACCAGAGGTCACAATGTCCTTCCTAGTTGTAGGCTTCTTCTGTTCTGGAGTGTTCTGTAGAATAGATACTTCAGGTGTACCACATGGTGTTCAGAGGGATCTGCCTTCCCTCTCATCTTTGGTTGAATGTCCTAGGCTACTTTACACGCAAAGTTTCAGACGGTGCATGTTTTGGTCTGGTTTACAAAGGTTCTAACCATTTCAACGTGTGGACCACGGCCTCATGTTCTCTGGTCTCAATGGTTGATTATTCAGGGTACAGCTAGGATCACTTTGCACGTCGGCAGCAACCCGGCATGTTTTGGTCTAATGTACATTTCGTTAGCAAGTCCTTTTAAGCACTCTGGTCTTAGGGGCATTCCATCACGCTAACACAATGTCTGTGCTCACGTGGGCATGGTTACTGACTGGGCCCAGGTTTATATGAAATGCCATTATCTCACTTAGAAGGCTAAAATCATACTTAGAATAAAATCCCCCAAAAAGTAAGAGATAAAAATAACAAATAATTAAAGAGCAGCAGTAAATAACAATAACGGGGCTATATAAAGGGGGTACCGGTACAGAGTCAATGTGCGGGGGCACCGGTGTCGAGGTAATTGAGATAATTATGTACATGTAGGTAGAGTTATTAAAGTGGCTATGCATAGATAATAAAAGAGTAACAGCAGCGTGGGGGGTGGGGGGGGAGTGGCAATGCAAATAGTCTGGGTAGCCATTTGATTAGGTGTTCAGGAGTCTTACGGCTTGGGGGTAGAAGCTGTTTAGAAGCCTCTTGGACCTAGACTTGGCGCTCCGGTACCGCTTCCCATTCGGTAGTATAGAGAATAGTCTATGACTAGGGTGGCTGGAGTCTTTGACAATTTTTAGGGCCTTCCTCTGACGCCGCCTGGTACAGAGGTCCTGGATGGCAGGAAGCTTGGCCCCAGTGATGTACTGGGCTGTACGCACTACCCTCTGTAGTGCCTTGCGGTCGGAGGCTGAGCAGTTTCCATATCAGACAATGATGCAACCAGTCAGGATGCTCTCGATGGTGCAGCTGTAAAACCTTTTGAGGATCTGAGGACCCATGAACTAAACTCTAAAGTCTCCTGAGGGGGAATAGGTTTTGTCGTGCCCTCTCCACAACGGTCTTGGTGTGCTTGGACCATGTTAGCTTGTTGGTGATGTGGACACCAAGGAACTTGAAGCTCTCAACCTGCTCCACTACAGCCCCGTCGATGAGAATGGGAGCGTGCTCGGTCCTCCTTTTCCTGTAGTCCACAATCATCTCCTTTGTCTTGATCACGTTGAGGGAGAGGTTGTTGACCTTGCACCACATGGTCAGGTCTCTGACCTCCTCCCTATAGGCTGTCTGATCGTTGTCGGTGATCAGGCCTACGACTGTTGTGTCATCAGCAAACTTAATGATGGTGTTGGAGTCGTGTCTGGCCGTGCAGTCATGAGTGAACAGGGAGTACAGGAGGGGACTGAGCACGCACAACCAGAGGGGCCCCCGTGTTGAGGATCAGCGTGGCGGATGTGTTGTTACCTACCCTTACCACCTGGGGGGCGGCCCATCAGGAAGTCCAGGATCCAGTTTCAGAGGGAGGTGTTTAGTCCCAGGGTCCTTAGCTTAGTGATGAGCTTTGAGGGCACTATGGTGTTGAATGCTGAGCTGTTGCCAATGAATAGCATTCTCACATAGGTGTTCCTTTTGTCCAGGTGGGAAAGGGCAGTTTGGAGTACAATAGAGATTGCATCATCTGTGGATCTGTTGGTGCGGTATGCAAATTGGAGTGTGTCTAGGGTTTCTGGGATAATGGTGTTGATGTGAGCCATGACCAGCCTTTCAAAGCACTTCATGGCTACAGACGTGAGTGCTTCAGGTCGGTAGTCATTTAGGCAGGTTACCTTAGTGTTCTTGGGCACAGGGACTACAGTGGTCTGCTTGAAACATGTTGGTATTACAGACTCAGCCAGTTGGTCAGCGCATGCTCGAAGTACACGTCCTGGTAATCCGTCTGGCCCAGCGGGCTTGTGAATGTTGACCTATTTAAAGGTCTTACTCACATCAGCTGCGGAGAGCGTGATCACACAGTCGTTCGGAACAGCTGATGCTCTCATGCATGTTTCAGTGTTACTTGCCTCGAGGCGAGCATAGAAGTTATTTCGCGCATAAGGTAGGCTCGTGTCACTGGGCAGCTCTCGGCTGTGATTCCGTTTGTAGTCTGTAATAGTTTGCAAGCCCTGCCACATCCGACGAGTGTCGGAACCAGTGTATGACGATTTGATCGTAGTCCTGTATTGATGCGGTGCCTGTTTGATGGTTCGTCGGAGGGCATAGCGGGATTTCTTATGAGCTCTCCGGGCTAGAGTCCCGCTCCATGAAAGCGGCAGCTCTACCCTTTAGCTCAGTGCGAATGTTGCCTGTAATCCATGGCTTCTGGTTGGGGTATGTACGTACAGTCACAGTGGGGACTACGTCCTCGATGCACTTATTGATAAAGCCAGTGACTGATGTGGTGTACTCCTCAATGCCATCGGAAGAATCCTGGAACATATTCCAGTCTCTGCTAGCAAAACAGTCCTGTAGTTTAGCATCAGCTTCATCTGACCATTTTTTTATAGACCGAGTCACTGGTGCTTCCTGCTTTAATTTGTGCTTCTAAGCAGGAATCAGGAGGATAGAGTTATGGTCAGATTTGCCAATTCGAGGGCGAGGGAGAGCTTTGTACATGTGGAGTAAAGGTGGTCTAGAAATGTTTTCCCTCTGGTTGCACATTTAACATGCTGACAGAAATTAGGTAAAACTGATTTAAGTCCCCGGCCACTAGGAGCGCCGCCACTGGATGAGCATTTTCCAGTTTGCTTACGGCGGAATACTGCTCATTGAGTGTGGTTTTAGTGCCAGCCTCAGTCTATGGTTGCATGTACAGTCGTGGCCAAAAGTTTTGAGAATGACACAAATATTAATTTTCACAAAGTCTGCTGCCTCAGATGAATTGATCAGTGATCAGATGAATTGCAATTAACTGAAAAGTCCGTCTTTGCCATGCAAATGAACTGAATCCCCCAAAAACATTTCCACTGTGTTTCAGCCCTTTCAGCCCTGCCACAAAAGGACCAGCTGACATCATGTCAGTGATTCTCTCGTTAACACAGGTGTGAGTGTTGACGAGGACAAGGCTGGAGATCACTCTGTCATGCTAATTGAGTTCGAAT